>NW_024100622.1:0-586462 GCF_016545835.1 Crotalus tigris | reverse complement strand
GAAAAGTCAATGCCCTCCTAACCATACCCAAGCACTCCGAGTTCATTGGCGATGTCCATTTTGCTCTAGGAGTTCATGGTGACGTAACCCTAACCCTAAGTGGAATTTTTCTCCAATGGGATTTTCCCATGTATTTTACCAGGAAACATACATAAGGCAGCCTAGAAAAGTCAGTGCCCTCCTAACCATACCCAAGCACTCCGAGTTCGTTGGCGATGTCCATTTTGCTCTAGGAGTTCATGGTGACGTAACCCTAACCCTCAGTGGAATTTTCCTCCAATGGGATTTTCCCATGTATTTTACCAGGAAACATAGATAGTGCAGCCTAGAAAAGTCAGTGCCCTTCTAACCATACCCAGGCACTCCGAGTTTCTTGTCGATGTTCATTTTGCTCTAGGAGTTCACGGTGACGTAACCCTAACCCTAAGTGGAATTTTCCTACAATGGGATTTTCCCATGTATTTTACCAGGAAACATAGAAAGGGCAGCCTAGACAAGTCAGTGCCCTCCTAACCATACCCAAGCACTCCGAGTTTGTTGGCGATGTCCATTTTGCTCTAGGAGTTCATGGTGACGTAACCCTAACCCTAAGTGGAATTTTCCCTCAATGGATTTTCCCATGGGATTTTACCAGGAAACATAATAGGGCAGCCTAGAAAAGTTCAGTTGCCCTCCTATAACCATCCACAAAGCACTCCGAGTGCGTGTGGCGATGTCCATTTTGCTTAGGAGATTCATGGGACGTTAACCCTAACCCTAAGTGCAATTTTCCTCACTGGGATTTTCCCATGTATTTTACGGAAACAGAAAGGGCAGCCTAGAAAAGTCAGTGCCCTCCTAACCATACCCAAGCACTCCGAATTCGTTGGCGATGTCCATTTTGCTCTAGGAGTTCATGGTGAAGTAACCCTAACCCTAAGTGGAATTTTCCTCCAATGGGATTTTCCCATGTATTTTACCAGGAAACATACATAGGGCAGCCTAGAAAAGTCAGTGCCCTCCTAACCATACCCAAGCACTCGGAGTTCGTCGGCGATGTCCATTTTGCTCTCGGAGTTCATGGTGACGTATCCCTAACCCAAGTTGGAATTTTCCTCAATGGGGATTTCCCATGACTTACCAGGAAAACAGAAAGGCAGCTAGAAAGTCAGTGCCATCTAACCATACCCCAAGCACTCGAATTCTTTGGCATGTCCATTTGTTCTAGAGTTCACGGTGATGTTAAAACTACAAACCCGAAGTGGAATTTTCCTCCAATGGGATTTTTCCCATGTATTTACCACGGAAACATACATAAGGACAGCTAGAAAAGGTCAGTGCACTCCTAACCAGACAAGCACTACGAGTTCGTTGGCGATGCATTTTGCTCTAGGAGATTAATGGTGACGTAACCCTACGCTCAGTGGAATTTTCCTCCAATGGGATTTTCCCATGTATTTACCAGGAAAACATACGATAGGGGCCAGCATAGAAAAGTCAGTGCCCTCCTAACCATACCAAAGCACTCCTGAGTTTTCGTTGGGGGACGATGTCCATTTTGCCTAGGTGTCCACGGTGCGGAAACCTAAACCCTAACTGGAATTTTCCTCCAATGGGATTTTCCCATGTATTTTACCAGGAAACATAGATCGGGCAGCCTAGAAAAGTCAGTGCCTGCCTAACCATACCCAAGCACTCTGAGTTTGTTGGCGATGTCCATTTTGCTCTAGGAGTTCATGGTGACGTAACCCTAACCCTAAGTGGAATTTTCCTCCAATGGGATTTTCCCATGTATTTTACCAGGAAACAGAAAGGGCAGCCTAGAAAAGTCAGTGCCCTCCTAACCATACCCAAGCACTCCGAATTCGTGGGCGATGTCCATTTTGCTCTAGGAGTTCATGGTGATGTAACCCTAACCCTAAGTGGAATTTTCCTCCAATGGGATTTTCCCATGTATTTTACCAGGAAACATAGATAGGGCAGCCTAGAAAGGTCAGTGCTCTCCTAACCATTCCAAAGCACTCTGAGTTCGTTGGCGATGTCCAGTTTGCTCTAGGAGTTCATGGTGACGTAAACCCTAACCCTAAGTGGAATTTTTCCTCCAATGGTGATTTTTACCACGTATTTTACCAGGAAACATAGATAGGGCAGCCTAGAAAAGTCAGTGCCCTCCTAACCATACCCAAGCACTCCGAGTTCGTGGGCGATGTCCATTTTGCTCTAGGAGTTCATGGTGACGTAACCCTAACCCTAAGTGGAATTTTCCTCCAATGGGATTTTCCCATGTATTTTACCAGGAAACATAGATAGGGCAGCCTAGAAAAGTCAGTGCCCTCCTAACCATCCCCTAGCACTCCGAGTTCGTTGGCGATGTCCATTTTGCTCTAGGAGTTCATGGTGACGTAACCCTAACCCTAAGTGCAATTTTCCTCCAATGGGATTTTCCCATGTATTTTACCAGGAAACAGAAAGGGCAGCCTAGAAAAGTCAGTGCCCTCCTAACCATACCCAAGCACTCCGAATTCGTTGGCGATGTCCATTTTGCTCTAGGAGTTCACGGTGATGTAAACCTAACCCTAAGTGGAATTTTCCTCCAATGGGATTTTCCCATGTATTTTACCAGGAAACATACATAAGGCAGCCTAGAAAAGTCAGTGCCCTCCTAACCATACCCAAGCACTCCGAGTTCGTTGGCGATGTCCATTTTGCTCTAGGAGTTCAAGGTGACGTAACCCTAACGCTCAGTGGAATTTTCCTCCAATGGGATTTTCCCATGTATTTTACCAGGAAAGATAGGATAGACTATAAAAGTCAGTGCCCTACTAACCATACCCAAGTACTCCGAGTTTGGTGGCAGTGTCCATTTTTCTCTCTGAGTTCATAGTGAACTAACCTAACCCTAATCCTAAGTGGAATTTTCCTCCAATGGGATTTTCCCATGTATTTTACCAGGAAACATACATAGAGCAGCCTAGAAAGGTCAGTACACTCCTAACCATACCCAAGCACTCCGAGTTTGTTGGCGATGTCCATTTTGCTCTAGGAGTTCACGGTGACGTAACCCTAACCCTAACTGGAATTTTCTCAATGGGATTTTCCCATGATTTTACCAGGAAACATAGATAGGGCAGCCTAGAAAAGCCACTGCCCTCCTAACCATACCCAAGCACTCCAAATCCGTGGGCGATGTCCATTTTGCTCTAGGCGTTCATGGTGATGTAACCCTAACGCTAAGTGGAATTTTCCTCCAATGGGATTTTCCTCTGTATTTTACCAGGAAACAAAGATAGGGCAGCCTAGAAAAGTCACTGCCTTCCTAAACATACCAAAGCACTCTGAGTTCGTTGGCGATGTCCATTTCGCTCTAGGAGTTCATGGTGAAGTAACCCTAACCCTAAGTGGAATTTTCCTCCAATGGGATTTTCCCATGTATTTTACCAGGAAACATAGATAGGGCAGCCTAGAAAAGTCAGTGCCCTCCTAACCATCCTGAGTACGTTGGCGATGCACTCCACGCCTTGGCTCCATGTATTTTCAGTGCCCAGAACCATACCCAAGCACTCCGAGTTCGTTGATGTCCATTTTTGCTCTAGGAGTTCACGGTGACGTAACCCTAACCCTAAGTGGAATTTTCCTCCAATGGGATTTTCCCATGTATTTTACCAGGAAACATAGATAGGGCAGCCTAGAAAAGTCAGTGCCCTCCTAACCATACCCAAGCACTCCGAGTTTGTTGGCGATGTCCATTTTGCTCTAGGAGTTCATGGTGACGTAACCCTAACCCTAAGTGGAATTTTCCTCCAATGGGATTTTCCCATGTATTTTACCAGGAAACATAGATAGGGCAGCCTAGAAAAGTCAGTGCCCTCCTAACCATACCCAAGCACTCCGAGTTCGTTGGCGATGTCCATTTTGCTCTAGGAGTTCATGGTGACGTAACCCTAACCCTAAGTGGAATTTTCCTCCAATGGGATTTTCCCATGTATTTTACCAGGAAACATACATAGGGCAGCCTAGAAAAGTCAGTGCCCTCCTAACCATACCCAAGCACTCCGAGTTCATTGGCGATGTCCATTTTGCTCTAGGAGTTCAAGGTGACGTAACCCTAACCCTCAGTGGAATTTTCCTCCAATGGGATTTTCCCATGTATTTTACCAGGAAACATAGATAGGGCAGCCTAGAAAAGTCAGTGCCCTCCTAACCATACCCAAGCACTCCGAGTTTGTTGGCGATGTCCATTTTGCTCTATGAGTTCATGGTGACGTACCTAACCCTAAGTGGAATTTTCCTCCAATGGGATTTTCCCATGTATTTTACCAGGAAACATAGATAGGGCAGCCTAGAAAAGTCAGTGCCCTCCTAACCATACCCAAGCACTCCGAGTTCGTTGGCGATGTCCATTTTGCTTTAGGACAGTGATTCTCAACCTTTCTAATGCCGTGACCCCATAATACAGTTCCCCATGTTGTGGTGACCCCCCAAGTGGGTGTGACCACCAATAAGAGGGATTAGGACAGCTAGGGAGAAGGGAAAAAATGGCAGACAGCATGGTTTGGCGACCCCCGTGAAATGGTCATTCAACCCCAAATGGGGTCCCTACCCACAGGTTGAGAACCACTGCACTAAACGATTGCAAAGAGATACAGAAAATCCCCATAGTCAAAATATAGCACTGATATTTTTTAAGTAGTCTGAAGTCAGGTGGGATTGAGGAATATACGCCTTGTATTCCGGGTGGGAGAGGAAGAACAGATTTTCCTTGCACAATGGTCAAGCAGAAGAAGAAAAAATATTTAGGGTGATCAAGACAGTAAGAGGAGACCCTCATTGGTGTCAGTCCTATTGCTGCTGTAGTAGTGGCAGCCATGTGAGATAACTCTTCCCTTTCTCTTATCTACCATCAATTACCATAGAACAGCAGGGTTTGCCATTTGAAGATTGGCCATGAGACCCAAGTAGCTCTTTTGGAAGTGACTCTGTTCTGCATCAAGGCCTTGCCTCAGATCATACTGTCATGGTGAGTCTTGCTTTAGTTTGCAAAACTGAACTGCTCTGCCTCGGGTGGTTTGAATCAAAGCAACAAGGCAGGTGGACTAGATTTAGCTATAACTTTTCACTGGGTTGAAAAAAAGCTCTTTTTTGCTTCTGAATTAAAGCAGGATGAGAGGTCCAATCTAGTGCTTCAAAGGGCAACAAAGTTCAGCATTTCCCTTCAGAAGAGTACTTCATTCAAAATTTTATCAAAGTACCCCATCTAAGTTTGGCACCGCCATATTAATAATAGATTAATTACTGCATAATCTGTCAAGTCTCATTGTATAACTTCATGAGTCTAATAAATCTTTCAGTCTTTAAGATAAGGCCATTCCTTAGACTTTGCCAAAGGATTTGAGACACCCTATAGCAATGGCTTTAAGCAATTTCTAACATTTGAACTTTCTGAATATTTTTTGCAGGGGTAACTTACCTTAAATTTTCCCATATTTCTTCACCATATTTTTCAACCACCATAGACTTTAGACAGGTGTTTATAAATCCATACTGTAGAAACAGAAGTAAGAAACATAGACAAAGAGAATTAGCATGGCATATTCTTGATCATTCTTGCTTTTATATTACATTTTTTTTACCTGCTTGGCAAAGGGTCCATTTATTTTTTGAAACATGTCTTGCCCACTTGGCTGGCTTCCAGGTAACAGTAAACTGAAGCCTCTTTACATTTTTCTAACCAGCTGTAAACATTTTTCTTAAGTAAACACATGTAAAAACATATGTATACTTCACAGCTTTGCTATTCCAATGCTATTCTACATGGGGCTGCCTTTGAAGGCCACCCAAAAGTTTCAACAGGTCCATAATGCAGCAGTACAAACAGTGGGCATGTCTCAATAGACTAGTATAACACCTCTGCTTTACAAGCTGCACAATTGCTACTTTGCTTCAGAAGCAAGTCAAGATGCTAATTACTTCCTACAAAACTCTGCATGGCACTTGATGGATCTCTTATCTTCCATAGTACCATCCAAGCTGGCTCAATCTGGCAATACTGGATTTCTTCAACTAAATAATGCTATCTTTCTCTAGCATTAAAGTACACCTTCTCTGTAGCAGCATCTGCCTTCTGGAATCAGGTTCCCCCTGAAATTTGAATGGCTCCCACTCCATTAGTATTTCTAAGGGCCTTAAAAACCTGTTTTTTCACCCAGGATTTTGAAAGGACAACTGACTGCCCTTTCTTCCTTTTTTTTTCCTCCTCTGAGTTTGTTTTCTTTGCCAATGTTGGTCTTTGGTGTTCTGCCGTTTTTGTGCGTTTATTTTTATTGTTCTTTGTTTTTAAATCTTTTAGCAATTATAGACTACACAAAGTTGCTAGGACTTGGACAGTATATGAATTTAATGAATTCAATTATTAAGTAGTACTACTACTTAAATGTTTTATCAGTATTTTGTCACGTGGTTTCACCAAGATAGTATTGTCTGCTGCTGTTTGGGGTGAAAGTGGATGTACTGCATGTATAGAAGGCTGTATTGGAAGAGAATGGCTCACAGACACTGGAATAATCATCAATCATCTGAACAAGAACACAAGATCTTAGAAATCAAAAGTTTACAAAGAAAAATAATAAACTGATTAGGCTGAGGCTATCTTCAAGAATTCATTGAGAGTATCAGGTGTGGTTTGATACTGTGATAATCTCAAGGCATATTTTTGTTTAGAGGCAAATTATATACTGCACAAACATTGTTGACAGTAGAAACACAGTGTTAAGTGGGATTATGAAGAATGCCTACCAATAAAGGCGTCATATCTTGCATGGATGTGTTTACTGTAAACTAGGAAATGTCTTCAATTTAACACTTCACTGGAGAATGACAAGAATTTCTATTACAGGCTGAATTATAATAAAGCACTCTATGCAGTGATGTCATTAGTGCCAGATTAGGAGCTAAACGTGAAGTCAGTTTATGTGACTATATCATTTCAATAGTTTTAATTTTAAAAGTCTAGATTGGAACCACATTATCTGAAAGAACAGTTTCCCATGGTTCTGAACTTGGCTAGGTTTGGGTTTGTTTATTGTTTTAATTCCTCTGCTTATTTTTCCTAGCCATGACTCAGTACAGGCACAGCACATGGAAGAACATTTTCAGTAGATCTTATAAAAACTCACATTAATCCAAAGATGACCATCCTTCAAGTACTGAACTATTTAGAACTTGAAAAGTAATACTAAACATAGATAGATTATGAACTGGTAAACTCATTGCAAATAATTTCATTACATTTCTCAAAACAAAATATTGAATACGTGTATAACTGAAAAGGAGTTGGTCAAAAAATTGTTTTGATGAAGGAGAAAGTCTGTGCATTTCTTTTTTGTTGCTTATATTATTTTTTTCTTTTCCATTTTTCTTTTCTGCACTTCCTATTTTTTGTTTGTATTAATTTTATCTTTGTAATTGTAATTTTTAATAAAATTACTATAAAAAAGAAAAGGAATTAGTCAAATAATAATAACCTTATTTTGTTTTAGAATATTAATTATTAATATTAATAATTAATAATATTAATATCTGTTGATATAATTAATTCTAGTTCCATTTTGGTCCTGACAATAACTTCTGAAATAGAGAAAAGTACATATTTTGCTTTTTTGATATTTGGTATTGATAATACCAAATAACTTTCATTTTTTTTCTATTTTACGTGAGCATATTTAGCTGAAGGCATGTAGCATTTGATTTTTAAAACAATGGGAAAATCAGTTTTAAATTAGGATCATTACAGCATCTGTGCTTCTTAGCTTCAAGACCTCATCATGGCAATTATACCATTAATTACAGTTCTTTGTTTCTTAGAGCAAACTAGTATAATTGCATTTACACTAAATTCCATATAGAGCTCTGTCACTTATTAGTTCAAGAACTCCTTTTAAACAAGCTTTACTTTGCAGCTGGTATTGCAAGTATTTGAATGGTAGGGCTGGGCTAGACTTCTGTACTTTGGAGAGAAAATAATGCTATATATTCTCATTTAAAAGCACAATGGGACAGAGAGAGGAAGAGCATTAAAGAAAGACTATTAGGTTCAAAGTCTTAAATTATCTAGCATATAGAATGTAAGCAAGTAGCAGTTGAAAAATAAACTGCCATTTTAAATCTTAATAATAGAAACCAGTACATATTTACACATAAATCCCTATCTATTTCACACTTTCATCTTTTTAAAACTGCAATCCTTTTTTTGTTTAATAGAGATTTCTAACTGTAGTATTTCTACAATTTTGATATCAAAAATAATCAGAGAGATATAAAGAAAAACCCTTAAAAGGGCATTTGTAGGCCACTGTATTTTAAACGTATTGTTTGCATATATTCTGCATATGCAAGTTCTGCAAAAAGATATACAGTACATACAGACTTTGGTAATAAAAGAGTTACCCTGAGGTAAGATGGGAGATCAGTAAATCTAATTAAATAAATAAAAAAAACAATGCTTTTGTTGCATTGATCCAATGGGAATATTTGAAATACTTGTCCTAATTATATTTTGATCTGTTGACTGGCAGGTTTATTTGGTTTGGAAACAAAATTCACCTTATAAGAAGTCATCATCGAAAATATAAAGATTTATATTATTGGTAGCACAATTTAGAGAATATTACTTGATTTTAGGCTTAGATTCTTTCCACTATTTGAATGAATCCGTGTAGGTTCATGCTACAATTTTGATTCCTCAGTAGGTTTTCAACCTGTCCTCTTGCTATTCATTCTTCATGGTTTAGTAACAGATTAGTGCAGCACTGATGATGTTACCTAGGTAGGGTAATGAAACGTCTGCAAGAAAACAAGCAAGCTCAGAGAGCACCAAGGACCCCTCATGTCAACCCTGAGCTACAAATCTTCTCCTTTGTTATTAGTAACAGATCACCTGCTCCTAGGTATTACTTAAAAAAATAGAAAACACTAAGTTTCAGACATACAAGATCAACACAGCTTTCATCATTTAAATTGTCCACATCTTATATGATTCATATAAAAATATCTGATCACAATATCCCAGAGATACGGAGCCATTTAGATGAATTACACTACTATCTCTTATCTGAAGAAAGCTTTTTGGAGAGAAATGTAATTTAAAAGGTCTGAAGGACACCAGATATTCAAATCAAGTACTTTATTGCGAAATGAGCTCCTCCTTTTGTTGCTGTTTTAAAGATAGGTAGGTATATATGCTCTTTAACACCATGGACGCCTTCTAGATATAGCTAAGTGTCTTAAACGTTAACACCAATCGTTCTCAGACTTTATAACCTTGACACGTAATAAGAAGGAAAACGATTATTTCCACCACACTTGCTTATTTGCGCTTCTCAATCGCCCCGAGAAGGTAAAAATATTAAACGTTCGGTGGGACGACGCTCAGTGCCATGAATTTCAACCAGCTGCGAGCTCACGTAAGGCTGTGTTTAGGAATTCAGCTTTAGTATCCAACGTCCCACGGCACAGCTACTACCGTTCAGAGACGTTAACCATATAGCACCCAAACCAGGCTAACACGTATTTCATCGGGAGCAGCAGAACGCCGAACAAAGAATTCCCTGCTATAAGCTATTTCGCCTACACGGAATTTGATGCGAGCAGCTAAGGACAGCGAACACAACCTTTGAACGGAAAAAAAGCAAAATGTCATCTCCAAGAAGATTGAGGAATATTTCTTTGACTTTAACTCGCGGGAGCAGACGCTTCTACTACTCGTAGTACTTATATTTGCTCTCTCCTACATCTAAAAAGGTTGACCCACGCCTTCTCTTGACATCAGCAGCATTCCTCCGACTTTATTGGAGATTGGGCTGAAGTGCGGTGGGAGGAACAACTCTGCATCGGCCCCTCCAGAAATCACTTGAATGGGATCGCAAACCATTTAATCGGAGATACCACTAACAACGCAGCATCAGTTTAGGATGTTCAAAGAAATTGATCCGAAAGCATTCCCTCTAAATTCTGAAAGTTAATAGAGCTGTTCTGGAGTGACAGCTGTGAGGATCGAGTTTCTATCCGTCCTTCTCTCCTAGAAAGGTAACAGAACGGAACTGGTATATATCGGCATAAAGTCCACGGATCTCCTCTTCCTCTCAGAGTCCCTCTCCAAATAGAAATAAACCCATGGGGAGTGATAGTGGTGGTCGTAGAGCAATCGCTACTTACCATTGTGACGCATGACTCAAAAGAACGAATTGTGCCACACTGTTATATTCCCGAAGATTAGAATTCTTGTTCTGTATATGGTGGATATAGCCTTTCTTTTCTCGAAAGATGTCAGATGGTAGCTAGACATCCCCCTTAACCAGCTTCTCCCGCAGACTGGGAGGTTGGAGTCAGCAGCTAGTCGGGGAGTCAGAAACCTGGCGCAGCTCCCCATGCTCTTCCCCACCCCAACGCGCTCACGCATCCCGCAGCGATCTAATAACGACTCTGTTCTGGTATCCGCTACAAGATTGTATTGGCCTGTCTCGAGGCAAAGACTAATCGGAGTAACTGGGTTACGCCAGCATGGAAAGATCTTTCTGCTCCTACCACCTCCTCCCAACTTTCTCTGATTTAAGCTGCACCGTGCCAAGAAATAGACATCCCTGTCCATGGGTCTGTGGTGCTGAAGTTGGGAACTGAAGTATAGGGTGCCTGGATGTTTTCCAATTAAAAATCCAGATGAACTTCAGTACTAGAGTGCCTTCAATGGGGTGGGGAGCAACTGCATGGTCCACTTAACCTTTTCATCAAACTGAATCTTTTTGGTAAGATAATTCTAATTTTGTTTGAAAGCAAACAAAATTTCTAAGTTATCTATGAGTCAGCTCTGAGTTTTTGTTGCAAAAAACAGTAACTAAACAATGGTTTTTCATGTAGAACTGTAGAAATATAATTAGCTGATCAGATGCCAACAAGCCAGGCTTCTCTCCTGGTGATTGTAGAAGCCATCTTGACAGATCACCAGCAACAACTTTTATATTTCTAATGATATTCCACCATTCTTTGATTTCATTTATCCATCTTATTTATAGTCTTCCTCTTCTTCTGCACCTCTTAACCTTGATATGCATATTTGTTTTTAGACCATCTTCCATCCTACCATATATTATATACATTTCTGTTTATAAGACACCTTAAGAGAGCATTGAATCTTCTGCAATCCTTTTGTAACACAAGTCATAAACCATATCTTTTATGGAATAACAAATCACTCTAAACCAAAAATAAAAATAAAATCAGGCTTCAAATGATATAAATGTGGCCAAAATCCTTCAGCTTTACTTAATGATGCTCTGCTATTATCATCAAGCAAGAGCAAAACAAATGAAGAAAAAATGGCTGTATTTTTTAACAAACTGATGGACCTATTCACTTTCCTTTGCTTGAATCCCATTCCCCTATAAAAGTAATATTTATATATATCATACAACTTCAGAAATATTTTAACTCAAATTGCAAAAGAATCAATTATAAACCAAAAGTAAAAATTGGATTGTTTTTTCCTTAAGATTGTTGGTGAAAAATAAGGGACAGAAAATTACATTTTAGCCTGAATCAGGAATGTGCAGATCTTAATTTCTGATGAACATAGAAGGCTTGCTTCTAATTCAAAGTCCACATGCTGAGCATACTTATTTTTAATAATTTTAAATCACTTGCCTCCAGATTTTTTCTTTAATTTCAAAAATGGAATTGCCCTGTCTACCATTTCAGTTACAAGTTAAACAGTAACACGTGGATTCTGGAGAAACAGCATTAGAAGAAGTTCTCCTCTTGTCATATTACCTATGGTCAATGAGTATCTATCATCTATCTGATGATAAAAGATTTATATAGTGAATTGGAAATGTAACGATGGCCAGCAAGTGCAATGAAAAGCAGTATGGGCAACATGATGGGCCTCCCTGCCTTTCTATCAAAGCTACTTATTCTTAGAAATTTTCTCACAAGAAGTTATTTCAGTTTGCATCTTTTTAAACAAAGCTAACAGTTGTCTATGCATAGCAGGAGAACTCAATCCCTTAACATTCTAGGTTATGAAGGAGAATGTCCTAAAGTGAATAAGCAGTGAATGAAAAGACATACATCACATAGACTAAAGTTACGCACTTTTCCTTTGATTATACCAGTTAATAATAATAATATTAATAATAATAATAATATCAACAACAACAACAACAATATATTAAATGTATATGTCACCTACCTCCCAGCAACTGGGTGGTCCTAGCAACTGTATGGATTACAGATTTTTTTGTTGTTATATATACAAAAATTTTACAGACATGGTAAAACATGGAAAACTGCTACAATTTGCCCACTAGAGGGAGAATTTCCAAAATTTGCCTTTACATGTATCGCAAATTAGAAAAGCATCATACTTTTAATAACACAACATTTCAACATTGTAAAATATGGTAGTAATTATATGTTCATAAGAAAATATTTACTTATGAATATAGTAAACACTCTGCCTGTTACATTTCAAAACTAAAATCAGATTGTTGATGTCTGACCCAAGTTAATGTTATTGTTAAATTATTTGTTTACATTATATTATATTTCCTCCAGAATTTAAAAAGGCATATACAGCACTGCCTTCTGTGTTTTTTACAATAGCCCTTTGAAGAAAATTAGGCTACAAAATAATAACTGGCCCAAAGTCCTTCAGTGAGTAGGGAGTGTGGTGGCCTAGCGGTTAAAATGCTGGGCTTGTCAACTGGAAGGCTAGCAGTTTGAGACCCAAGCACCATGTGATGGGGTGACCTTCCATTCTTACCCCAGTTCCTGTCAACCTAGCAGTTTGAAAGCATGCAAATGCAAATAAATAAATAGGTATTATTTTGGTGGGAAGGCAACCACGTTCCATGTGCTTTAGTGCATAGTCATGCCAGTCACATGTCCATGGAAGCATCTTCAGACAACACTGGCTTCCCTCGGCTAGGAAATGAAGATGAACAATGGCCCCTAGAGTTGGAGAAGACTGTACAGCAGGGGTGTCAAACTGCCGGCCCGCAGGCCAGTTGCATCATGCCGGGGCCATGCCCACCCCAGCTCCGGCAATGCAAAAAAAGTTGTGATATGTCGTGACACATGACTTGATGTGTCCTAATCACTTGATGTGTTCCTAATCAAGGAACTACCAAGATCATTCCCATCAACAAAAACAAATCAAGCTACTAGTATATAAAATGAGAGCAAACCCCACTCTCTTCTAGTACTACCTCTAGTTTGGTAGTGAAACGTCTGCAATTGATCTCAGAGAGCACCAAGGACCCCGCAGCAGTGGTGGAATTCAGCCAGTTTGCACCACTTCGGCAGAACCGGTAGCTAATTTTTTTGTGGCCCAGGCCCAGAATGTACTTCTGGAAATAGCATCCACACAGAGAACCAGTTGTTCACATATTTGAATCCCACCACTGCCCCATGGATATAGATATATATTACAGAGAGAGATAGAGAGACAGAGACAGAGATTGAGAGATAGAGATAGAGAGACAGAGACAGATAGAGATAAAGATAAAATGATGAATATTAGAAAGGTCCATTCATTCTTCTCCCCACTGCCTTTCCCATCTCTATGCACTCCTTACTAACTAATGTGTGTGTTGCTGAGAAGAGAAACACATTGCCATATAACTATTGCTATGAGAAAGCTGATGGAAATATTTTACTACATTTCAAATGAACAGTTGTCACACAGAAGACTTGTCCTCTCTTGTTACAAAGTGTAGAACACAGAATAAAGCCAATGCATCTCTTACATGGGGTTCAAATGGCAGCTGTAGGGGACTTTAATTTGGATTCCTGCAATGAGCACATGATTAAACTAATAACTTAAATACAGCAGCCACTACCAACTCCATCTCATAATGTTGTGGGTGCTATGTTGCATTGCTAGTTCTTGTAATAAACTGTAGTAATAAGTTTAACTACTTCACTAGTGTACTTTTTTTCCATTACTTAGTATTATCTTATCACCAATTTTTCAAAATTGATTGTATTTTCAGATTTCATGTAGGCCTTGGAATCTTTCATGTTAAACATGGTCATAGAAATTTATTTTTATGTTATGAAAAACCATTATATGAAAACCTGCATATTCTTATTATGAAGGATACAAGAAACCAAACCAACAGTCTAGTCTATTCTGATGATTTCAAGAATATGCTTCATTTACACTGGATAAAAATAACAAACTTCGGAGTAGAAGTCCAGGAATCTACTCAACAGGATGAACAGGAAATATTACCTAATGTATCAGGGCTGGTTTGCCATATTATGAAATAAATGAAGTAATCTACATGATGGAAGAATACAATAAGTAAATCTATACTAGGGTCTCTATGAAGCCATTTAAAATTATCCAGCTCCACACATAAAAATACAATCTTAAATGATTGGCTAAAATAATACCAAAGAGGAAATTGTAAACAATCAAAGGGATATTTAAAATAGTAATACTATTTTGAAGTCTTCATCATTTCAGAAAGAAACTGACAAGCAACTTCCCTTGATTTCACTTCATCATGAGGAAAGCCCTTTTAGCAGGCTGCCTGCTCCAAAAGTGCAATTACAGGTTTGGCAATAGATGTATATCGCTAATTAACATGAAGTTCTAAATTAAATTAGCACACTTGTGAGCAACTATACACCATCCACCCAGTTTCAACATGGGCCAGTAGTAAGCATATTGTCACCCAGCTGGTTTTAATATAGCTTAGTAGGTGTGTTTTTGTTTTCCTCTTTCACCTAACCTTATTTTCAATATCAGTATTATGCAATATACAATATTAAATATGCATCTGTAAATGAATGATAATAAGTTATTTTTATTTTTTTTTCTATGTAGTGCAACTTACTAACATTCATTGATCTATTTTTGAAACTCCTTTCATTTTCAGAAACAGCTGGCCATGTCGCATGATAGCCTAGGACACATTTCATTTCTCAGAGATAGTCTACTTTTAGGGAGTTTGTGAATATATTTACAATTGGAAGAGCATGTCTGAAACAGCCATGCTGAGCTTGCAAAAATTTCAAAATAGTATTTGCATTTCTCAAATTGATGTATAAAGTTTATACACCAACCTTTCAGGAGTTTCAAATAAACACAGAGTTTTAGTGATATGGATAAATTTATAGTTTTGCACCATTTCACTTTGTAATTTATATTGTTTTGATCATGGTTAGTTATTTTTATGCTTGATTTAGAGTTTAGTGTTTTACATTATATAATATACAGCGGTTTCTATATTATGGCTGGGTTTTACTGTCAAAGTTTCTTACATTTCACCAATAATTTTATTAAATGTTTAAAACAAATTAGCTATTAAAATTATTAAAATAGTATTCATTACTAGCCAATTTATTTTTTGCCCTTTTTTCTGTGCAGTTAGGATATGGACAAATATAGCAATAGGTTGTAGCTGAATAGACTTTACAGGGCTCATACAAGGTCTAAAGAGTTTTTTCAGTAAATATAATGGTTAATGCACTAATTTCCACTATTCCTTTTTATATCTTAATTTTAAAATTATTATGAAGTTAAGTGACACAACAGCCACTCTTAGGATTCTACCAGGCTGAGATTTGATCTAGAAGACTGGCAAGGAGAGATTGAAGGATATATTCTTGCTAAAATAATTTCTATTAAAGATATTAGAAAAGTCACAAGACTGGAAAAAAGATTTTATTCTGAGTCTATTGAACTCTTTTAAAAAATCATCATAAAGCACAGTGTAGGTTTTCTTGGTGATGTTACAAGAAATGTCAAGGTACATTCATTCATGTCATTCATTTGTGTCTGTTTTTTTTTCTTTTTGGGAAGAATATTAAAACAAAAAGATTTGTTTTTAAGTTAAAGATGCCAATGTTATCTTGAATTATATTACAAAATTGCACAATCTGACCATTTCTAAAAAAATATTGATTATACTGGGTATGGGAAATAATCAAGATAAAAGAATTATACTGAAAGGCTAGAAAAATACTGATACACCTGGTATCAAATAATAGATAAAAAATGTTAATTTGTAAAATTATATTTCCAATTGATAAAAAAAATAACACAGCATGATTCTATTTGCAGATTTCAAATATTTTACAAGAATAGACAAATGAAATATACAGCATGATACACTTTTATTAAACGAATATAAGCGTGATTGTGTGTGATGTATTTTAATTCAGTGTGTAATTTTCTATTGTTTATTGAACTGAATTTTATTGGTTTTGATAATGAAATTGTGAATTAACTTGTTGGATATTGCTATTCTTGTTCATTCATTTTTATAGAGTTTCTGTGTATTTTTTTTAAAATTACAATAATTAAAAAGAAAAGGTTGAGACTTGTGCCATATGCATAGAGGAAATGCAAGATTCAAATCTTACATCACTTTCTTCTGCTTTGAGTCCAAATGTTCAAATAAGAGTGGGTTTTTTTAAATCAGGAGGAATGGTTCAAACTTGTACATTGTTAGAAAGAAGGTTCAGTCTGAATTGAGATCTGCTGCTCCTGACTTTACCTCTGATCTGCCTTTTATCACTTGAAGAGTATCAAGGACAATTCTCTTTGGCTGCTCATGAGTATTGTGCAATTTATCCCTGTATTAATTGCATACTTAGGAAGTGTCTCTAAGATCAATAGATTCATTAAGCTCACTATAAATTAGAATCCATGGTGCCATGGATTAAGGGTAGAGCAGAAAGGAGAACAATATGCATCATATACTTTTCTTGTCAACTCTCCTTTTGATACCAAGACGCTGGTTCATCTTTGTTGCAAGTAACAACAAAGGGGCTAGGAGATCAGCAGTCTCAGAACAAAACTTAGATTTGATTTGAATGTATTTGATACTTTCCATGTTTTAACTATTATTCTCTTTTGAATTATAAAAATTGCAGTCCAGTTTTACTTTAGTACAGACTCTGAACACATAATCAATGTTTTAGGAGCTCAAGTATATCATATTGGCAACTCAAGTATATAAGATTTTAGTGTAAAATAATTATTTTAAATCATTTGTCCATGTGATTAAGGCACTTCTTTGCCAACACAATTCCAGCTAATCCAAACCTCTAATTAAGCCCATGGTAAAGAAAAGATAGCATAAGAACATATTAAACAAATGCATAAATAAATAACAAAGGTATAATTCTTCTGATAAACACATCTTCATGAATGGGTGTCATAAAGGATTTCAATCATATAATATGTTATTAATTAACTAATAAGATGGATCAATGATAAACTGAACAGTAGCAATAATATATTCTAATCTTGTATTTGTTTACATGCAGCTCCTTGCATTCGTGACTGGTATTTTCAATATTCTGTGACCACCTTAGAAAGTTTATACACCAGCTAACAATGAATATTGCCTGATTTGTGTCAAAAAATTTGTTACTATAATCAGAACAATTATTTCCATATTCACAATGTTTATATTGGGGCCAGTGGTATCTGCAGTAAACAGCCATAGTGGCAGAATGATACACAGAAATTATGTACTTTTGCCATGATCGCTAATGCAAGTATGTAAGCCATGGCATTTGTGTGACTAAATGATTGTGTACATGTTGATATTTACACTCACACACCAAATGGCCATGATTGGGGAAGCTATATCCTTAGCTATCTTAGCCCGATGAAACCAGGATGTAGCTACTTGTTTCAAATCCTATATACTCCTAAAGTGTTAGCTGTCAGTGTTTTAATTGTATCATTCTTTCTTTTCCCAGAATCTCTTTACCTTGCACTTTTGAAACAATCAGAGGTGTTGAGTTACGGTTAAAATATCTGGGATCTAGACAATTACTAAATGATACTAAACAGATACATTAAATCAATGGTCTGAAGACTGTAAGCCATCTTGTTTTTGCAGCTTAAATATTTAGTTCTAAATAAATCTAGATTCCTACTCATGTCGACAGAAGAGGCTGCCAAAGATCCAATTGGTTAAGGAACTCTGATTGACGGGGTCCAGAAGAGCCTTCTTTGCCGTAGCACTAGTCCTCTGGAACACCCCTGTCCCCAGGGTAAGGTTTGTACCCTGAAGGCCTGGCTTTGCCAGTTTGCCTGGGGACCTAATCGTGGAGTACATCATTGGAGAGGGTCACTAGACTAACTTGCTGACTCCACCTTCCCTTGTGCTTCCTGCCCCCCCAGTTCATCTTTTTTAATTTCATATTACTGTACTTCCACTGTTTGTTTTACTTTTTCATTCCTTTACTATTGTTATTTTTACATTTTTCCTATTTTATTGTTGTAGACACATAGCGAGATGGGTGGCAAATAAAATTAACAATAAATAAACAAATAAATAAATAAATAAATAAATCTCATGCATGAGAGAAATAGGGAAGCAGAGTCTATTACATGAGGAAGTTTTGGGGGATGGCATACTGACACCAAAAAGCAAGAAGTAAACTCCACCTATATATTTCTGTGTTGCATATTTTCTCTTGCTTAACTTGTTTTGAAAATGTGTCATGGCATGATGCAGTAATTAGAATACCTTTATGAGTTAAGACTTCAAGGAAGTTGGGCACCAGAAATTGCTCAGAATAATGTAGACATAGTCTGGTAGAATAATATGAAAGCTGAATTTTCCTGCTTTGACTGACCTATGAAATTAAGGAAGGAGGGGGGAGGATAGAGGGAGGAAACAAAACATATAAATATAAGTGTTAAACATAAACCAGCCAAAGATATGTGTATGAAAATCTAATTGGATCTATGATAGCAGTATATTCCTAAGCACCTGTATTTGGAAGGAAGACTTACAGTATTAAGCTGAATGTAAGATTTCCAAATCTTTGAAGGACCAAACTCTTAATTGTCTCAAACTTTACTTTCGGTATTTCCTTTTTCATCCTATATATTGTTTTATGATGAATCTACATTATGATAAAGAGTAGGTAATCAGTTTTATATAGTCTCTTCCCAGGAATGTTTATTTGCATTAAAATATTGGATTTAATTGGCTGAACTGGCTGGAAAGTCTACAAAAAGATTCCATTTCAAAAAGCTGTACAGATCAATTCTAAAAGTCATATTTTGAAACTATAGAAGTAAATGGAAATATGTGATTGCAGAAGATGCTAAAATTTCAATATGACTTTTCCAAAATGAATTGCCCTACGTATATTTCTTTGGGGAAAAAAATAAGTCACACAAAGAACAATAATCAGGAACCAATTTTGTCAGTCCAGCTGCATGCCCCCTTAATAATCCCTATTAAGAAGATTTTAAAATGATATGGAAGTCAGAAATACTATTTTAAGAATATTTCTCTTAATTATTTTTACTGATCTCTATATCATCAAACAATAAAAACATGAAACTGGGATTGAAATAAAATACTTAAAATAATGTAAATGCACTAGTTACACAGTATAAAATACAATATGAGACGGTGTAAAATCACACACATTATACACAGGTCCTATTCAAATGCTAAAAGAACATAGCAAATGAATAAAACTACATTGAAGCGCAGGGGTTCATGGAACAACCCACCAATTTGATTTATTGTACATGTTCACGATTTCTACTTTTCTGAACTGGGAAAAGCAAAGTGGAATTCAAAGCATGTCGAAATTTAAAGGAGTCTAAACTGTATTTAGCTGCATATCCTTAGAATGCTTTTTCAAATCTACTAATTCAATAAGGAAGCTATGAAGAGTGGAATAAATGGGACAAGCTTTACTCAGGGAGCATAACATAGGCTCATTGTGAAAGACTTCCAACTATTTTGTCTACCTGATATTTCCTTTCAATACACAAATAGATCAGTGCAAGCAATCTCCTGATGCACCTCATCTTTCTGGTATTTTTCATTTATTTATTTTGGTTTTGCTGTGTTTTTTTTATTTTGTGCCTCCAAATTAGTATTGGGTTGTGTTGACTGCCTTGGCTTATCAATGTACTTGACTTGGCAAGAATTTGAAAAATGTTTTGCCATTACCTACTTCCTAGGACTGAGAGAGATTACTTACTGTAGCTCTAAAAGGTGAGTTTAAGATTTACTGTCTCCCAATTTCTAATCAAATTTTCAGGCTACAATAGATCAATTACTAGCTATATGTATCCATTACTTTGTAAAATGACCCTATACTGTTAAATAAATATAAAGATAAGCAAGCTTTGCATTTTGAATGAATACCACATCTCTGGGCTATTCATTAAAGCATGCATGTCATTTTGCAGGAAAATAATATGAAGCTCTTAAAGATTTCATTCATTAAAACTGTACTTTTTTTAAGCACACACAAAAGCTTGAAAAAAGAAGTGCATGGTTTATTGAATAGCAGAGAGGTGCCATCCTTGCCCATGGGATCCAACGGTTTTTTCCTGAAATTTTTGAAACCTCCTATAAATAACAGGTAATATGTCATATAATGGAAAATCCTCAGCTTCCAAAGCTAAGTTATTTAATTGCAATTCTTAACATGCAAGTGCAAAACTGTAAAAATTGTAAAATTAAATTTCAATATAATCTTAGGTTTAATTCCCATGTAGGCATAGGCAGCAATGTACATTAAAATGCACCCAAAAAACCCTAAAACAAAAATGTTTGTTAAAATTAAAATCCTCTTGAAAAAAGATATTTACATAATTTTTTTCTTTTGTCTTCCTTCTCACTAAAGTCAATAGGAGACTGGAAAATGGCTGTTCTGGCATATTACCTATCTGATAGAGCAGTATATCTATATTTGATATCTGTAGTATATCAACAAATGAACAGAATCATAATATCTACCATTGCTCCACAACTCTACAATTCCAGTATAGTGGTTAAGATATCAGACTTGGACTAGGGAGATCCAAGTTCAGTTTCACTCTCAACAATGTAAGTATACTGAGTGATTTTCAGGGTTGTTGATATAAGTCATCCTCAACTTATAACTGTAATAGAGCCTTCCATTATTGTTGTGAGTCATGATGGTCATAAAGTGGGTCACCCAGTGACTGACTCAATTTTACAAACCTTTTTGCAATGGTTTACAAATTATTTGGCAAATCCATGGTCATTAAGTGGACCCTGTGGTCATTAAGCAAACCCACTGTTCACTGTGGGGTGTTTTGCTGAATACCAGACAGGAATGGCCGTTTTTGGCAAAAGCATCATAAATTGGAGTCATGTGACCATGGGACACTGCAAATAAAAATAAAAGCAAGTCAAGTATCAAGTGTCCAGAATGCAGCCATGTTACCACAGCAACGGTCCTGGCTGTCAGAACTTTGAAACTGGGTCATTAGTTCGTTTTGGGGCACCGTTGAAACTTTGAACAGTCACTAAACAGTCGCATGTCAAGGACCACCTGGATGGCAAAAACTGGAAGAGGAATTCCATTGAGTACCTTTTGTTTTTCTATTACTGCTTGAGTAAGTATTGATGTACATTTAAAATCTTATTGTTTGATAACATGATGAATCACTTTGAATCATTGTTTCTTATCCCTTGAGATCAGATGGAAGAAGCCATGATACAAGACCAATATCCTAAAGATCATTGCAAGCAGCCAATGTACTTTGCATTCATCATCCTGGAAACATAACTCTACAAATTTAACAAAAACCATGGACTCAATATTTCAAATATTATTTGTAAATAATTTTGTAATACCATCGACCTCAGACCAGCTTTGTTTAAAACAGAAACATGGGGGATGGGTATCTTTGAGAAAGAGGCAGGGAGAGAAAATGCTGGCTGATGGGGACTAGAAGATGAGTTTTTTCTTCAGCAGCCCCTGTGGGATATCCTCCCTTTCGGAGATTAGAATGGCCCCAATCCTGTTAGTCTTCCTAAAGCTTTAAAGACCTGACTATCTCCCACCCCCCATCCCGCCTAGGGCGCTACATGCACCAAGGGCCCCATCTCCTGGCTATACTGTTAACAAGCCATATGTCTTGCTTTGTATGTACTTTAATTAGACATTTTAATGTTTTAGTGTCTTAATGGCTGTTACTGTTTATTATTTTAAAGATTTTAATTGTAATATATGTTTCTGAATTATGAGCCACCCACAAGTCGTTTGTTGAGATGGACAGCTATAGAAATCAAATAAATAAATAAATACATGCATACACACATACTTACATACATACATGCCAGAGAGGAATAGTATACCAATAGCCTATATGTGGCTTGAGAACCACCTATTGTGGGTTTTTGTTGCACAGTTAGCATATGTCTTCATGGTAGGGAAATAGAGGGGGGGAAAGGTGGCCTTCAGAGTGGAAAAATATTCATCACTTATACATTACAGGATAGTAAAAAGGTGGAATTGAATGTCTGCTTTCCACATTCATAAGGGATGAGGAAAGTCTAATCTATATTAAAAATAACAAGCAGGAAATCAGTAATTAGGACTTCTAAGTACACTTCAAAGGTAAGTTCTTAAATATGTGTCATAGATGTAAAATGAAGTCAACAACACACACGTGAGAGAGAGAAAGAGAGAGAGAAAGAAAGAGAGAGAATATGCTTCCTTTCTAGAGTTGAGAGAGAGTGACTGGCCTCAGGTCATCCAGCTGCCTTTAAGCCTAAAGCAGGATTAGAACTCTGTCTCCCACTTTCTAGCCTCATGACTTTAACCATTATACCAAAATGGATTACTTTTAAACATCTGATTAATTTAATTCCTAAATAAGGCTTGGATATAAGCAAGCTAAGTTTTGTCTCTACACATGTGGTTGAAGATGCACCCACAATAAAAATACTGTACCTAGAAGAAAAAAATATTAGTCTGAAATGATGCAGGTCATTTTAAGCTTTGCATATTGTATGAATTAATTTTGCCAAACTGCAAATTATATTTAATTTTTTTCAGTCTGCCATTATGAAAGCATGTTTAATTCTTTCATATTATGTTATATACATGCATTAAATTATGTAGTTTATGTCAGGCAATACAAAGGAAGGCCTTTGAAAAAATAAAGACTTGAAAATAAAAAAAAAGATTTGAATGAAAACGGAATCAAACTTTCTGAATAACTTCATGGTAATTCTTAATTAAAACATACCTTTTTCTTTATCCATTTAAGTTCTTTGATAGTTGTTGAAATGCTGGACATATTTCTTTTTTATTATTATGGAAACAAAATATCTATAATTTAAATATGGAAGTTATGTTTCTACTTCACATTCCAGATTATCAGTTGCTAACTGGAAGCTTTCTTATTTTGCTATTTTCTAGCATGTTTAATTTTTGTATTTGTATTCTGTATTTATTTGGGGGATGTGCATAATGGTGTAGGACTGTTCTTGCATCATTTCAACATCCCATTCTGTGGTTCTTGGTTTAAGAAGTCCATGTGACAAATCTGTCAAACAACAAACAGCTCAAAGTTGGTACAGACATGCCATAGGAATTCACCTAAAAATAGCAGCATTTGATCTCATCTTTACGAATTCCTCTTTTTTTAACTATAGCTAGAAGTAAATAACAAACAGGACATATTTTCATACACACACACACACACACATATACATATATACACATATTATGTATACACATATGTATGTATGTGTGTGTGTGTGTATATATATATATAATGTATGTATACATATATAATGTGTATACACACACACACATATATACACACACACACACACACATATATACAGACATACGTGTGTGTATATGTGTGTGTGTGTGTGTGTGTGTGTGTGTATGGCAAATTCCAGAGAACCTATAAAAGAAGAGTGCCTGGGGACAGAGTCAAGAGATGACTCAGAATGATTATGTGTCCACAAATGATCCAAGTCCAGCCCCCCCTTGAATTCCAATGATTCTTATATAGTGCCAATTTAGTGCTGAACAATTAGTTGCCTAGATTCTTATATACAGGCTTGAGTAATAAATCTTGTTAACTGGAACTTAAAGTGTAGTCCTGATACTTTGCACCTAACAGAATCAAATCAAAGTTTTTTAAAAATTAAATTCTTAACTTCTCTTAAGCGGGGAGATGGATGAAGGAAGATGCTCATGAACAAGAAGCCTATTCAGTTCTATTAGCTTCAGAATGACATTTCCAGAAAATATTCAATTTTATGAAAAAGCAGATATGCAGAATGACAGATTCACATTCATATTATGCCATTCTTTGCATTTCAAATAGAGTAATTCATGTAATTAGTGGGGGAAGTATAGTTATTACCATTTTATCAAGAAATAAAAATATATGTCTCAAAAGGAATTAAGTCATTTTCTTTTTTGCTTGTTTTGCATTCTAAAAAATAATACCTATATAGATGGTCCTATAAAATTAATTTATCCACCAATTAAATTTTAGAATTCTAATTGAATCCGATAATAAAAATACTGGCTTTCTTAGTTATCTAATCCAGATTATAGGTATAAATGCAATATATTTACAATGGCATAGTTAAATTCAATATATTCCAGCATTACTTATTTATAAAAGATACTTTTGTTTCCTGTTAAAAGAATACTGATAGCTAGTAAAAATGTAACAAGAAATATATGCTGTTGTTTTATTTTGACCTAAGCAATTCATTTCCTGGCATGTCATTCAGTCTTAAACCTTTAATAGGAAACTTGCATAATGAATGGACACACCTATCAATGGTTTGTTAAATGTTGTTTTCACGAAATATCTTTCCTTACTGTTATGACAACCTTATGTTTATGATTTGTATTTTAACTTTTTACTGTGAAGCAGTATTTCATTTCTCCAGCATGTTTTTTAGCCAATTTGAAAGTTTTAAGGAAAAAAAACCCACCCCTCAGAGCTTGTTCCATGAATCTCTGAAGAAGCAAAATACACATTTATGTCCCTCAAATGGCCCCTGAAAATGTGAATAAGATGTACAGCCCAATGTACTATTGTCCCTCATATTGGCTACTTGAAAGTCTATTTCTACCCAGCCAGTAATGATTTAAGTCTATTATCCAGGCCTGTTTTTGACCAAGCAAATATTATATCTTAGATATAGTTAAATAATCATTTTACCTCACTGGAATAAATTCCAAAAGTAGCTTGAGATCTCAATTGAGATATGCAAACCAATCTTATACATTTCTACTCAAAAGTGGGCACAGGATTATATTATTTGCTAGTCTGAAACACTTGGAAATGAAGATATTAAGCTCTGCTCACAAAAAAGTAAACAAAATAAATTTCTGTTATGATTTTGTACATTTCTTTTTACATGGGGGAAATGTGTTCAGTTCATTTAAACAAAATACTTCTTTCTATATATAGCCATTACATCAGGGCACGTTTACAGGTTTCCCAAACATATCTAATTTATTTGTAGCTGTTTATTAGCTACCATTATGGTCCATCTTAAAGACATGATTCTACTCTAGTAAATAATAGTATGCACTGTTTAACACAGGGGTCTTCAAACTTGGCCCTTTTATGACTTGTGGACTTCAGCTCACACTGGCTGAGGAATTCTGGGAGTTGAAGTCCACAAGTCATAAAAGGGCCAAGTTTGAAGACCCCTGGTTTAACACATCTCTTTCTGGATTTATATTGTCTTTGCAAATACTAAGGATTAGTCTCCTGTTATCTTGTAGGACAGAGAAGCACAGAATTCTGGGCACATGTAGAGTTTACAAACACATAGTTGCTTAAACAGTAGCGAGAGGAATAAGATATATGCATATCCTAATTTAGTTTCACAGTGGGGGGGGGAGGAATTTGGTCTTAAATTGGAGACTTGAATTCAGGTGTGTTTAGGCAGAAAGCAATCTAAAATGCCTGTTGGTTGACAACACGCATTTTGCCTTAATACAGGTAGTCCTCGACTTACAACAGTTCATTTAGTGACCGTTCAAAATTACAACAGCTCTGAAAAATATGACCCTTTTTCAACTACCACTTTTTCAGCAGTCCCATGATCATGTGATCAAAATTCAGATGCTTGGCAACTGGTTCATGTTTATGATTGTTGCTGTGTCCCAAGGTCATGTGAACCCGTTGCGACCTTCTGACAAAGACAGATTCACTTAACAATGGGGTTACTAATCAACTGCAGCGATTCATTTAACAACTATGGCAAGCAAAGTCATAAAATGGGGCAAAACTCACTTAACAAATGTCTCGCTTAGCAACAGAAATTTTGGGCTTATTTGTGGTCATAAGCTCAGGACAACCTGTATATATAATCTGCTTTTTGTTATTTCATAGAGTTCTCTCAAAACACATAAGGTTTTGAGTTAGATGGCAGTTTACAACCATTTTCATATGGATCTGTCTAAAATCAACCTGAGTTTTGATTTGCTGTAAATTAATTTATTAGAAGCCTGAATTGGTTCTGAAACTGGTTTTGCGATGCGATACATATGCGTGTGACATTTTCAATTAAATTTGTGAAAGCCACCAATTTCCATAGTTTTAACTCCATTAAAATCTCTTGTCATTTTTGTTTCTTGACAGTCAAGAAACTAAACAGATCACAAAAGATGTGTGGATTGCCAGAACTAGGTATCCATACAACGTGTCAGGCAAACAAGAAGCGAGGGGATGGGGGGAAATTAGTCGAGCAACGATACGTATGAATTAGCCCTCCTCTTTCTGAGCTTTTACCGCGTGACAACGAAATCCTATCGCCACCGCGCCGCCGTCATCCAATTATCAGCCCCGTTCGCTCGCGCGCCCCCAGCGGCGGTCGAGGAGAAAGACAATACTCCTCCCCCACCCCACTTTTCGTTTACCGCGGCAGCCGTTTGGAGATCTCGCGAGATTTACCGAATCTTCTCCCTTCTCGCTGGGTTTCCACGCCACTCCCCCTTATCCCTCCTCCCCGCCGGCTGTGCTCCTCCCCTTTCTCCTCCCTCCCCCCCTCTCTCTTGCGCCGCCGCCCCCGCCTGATCCGTCTGTGTCTGTGCCTCGGGGAGAGGGGAGGGGGGCCTTCTCGGCCCTGCGCACTGAGCGATGTTTGGCCGCCATCGCGGCGGAGGAAGAGGAGGTGCAGGAGGCTGAGAGAGTCGCCGCTGAGTGAAAATAGACGGCCTGGGCCTGCCACGGCTTGGGTTTTTACTGTCTACTGTCTGAGTAAAGGTCGCCGGCGCCTCTGTTGTTGTTGCCGGAGGGAGCTTTTTCCCCGATCCCTTTCCCTCGCCGCTTCCTCCTGGTCCCCAGGAAGGGGCTCCGCTCTCGCCGAGCCCCAAAATGTCGAACCTGAGCAAGGGGACGGGAAGCCGGAGAGACACCAAAATGCGGATCCGAGCATTCCCGGTGAGTGAACTGAGGCTGCGTCGCTGCGCAGGGCCTGGCTTGGTTCGGCCTGGCGAAGGGACGAGACGCCGGCCTCTCCTGGCTAATTTGCCTGGGAGCCTCGTTGCGCTCTTTCTCTCGCTTCCTCGACCCGGACTGTCAGTGACTCTTAAGGCTGGGGTGTGTGTGGAGGGAGGGGGGAAGGAAGTCGGCCCTGCAGCTAAGGGATCCAGCAAGCTCCGGTGCCGCGGTTTGGCGAGCAATGGAGAGCCCAAGTTTCCGTCACAGGAAACGAAGAGGGAGGTTGGAGGGGCCGTCATTTGCCCCAGGGAAGGACGCTTCTCCCAGGCCTTTGTAAGGGATCTGTTGTTTCTTTTAATTTCGCTGATACGGGTGCGAGCCTTTTTACACAGAAGAATAAATTAACTCAACGGGATTCGGCCACGTACCTGTCGCGCCTCTGACGGCGGGGCCACCTGGGATGTTTGCAAAGTTGCTTTTGGAGCCAGTATCGATAAACGAAACTGCACACAGTACAGAGTTTGAAATCAGAAGGCAAAACATCCTAGTTCTGAAGTAGGGCACAGTTGTCATTTGGGAAGAATTTTTTGGGATGATTTTCTTCCATAATTGCTTCATACCTTGTGATGATTTCGGTTGACATTTGCTTCAACTGAAGGTTGGAAACACAAACATAAGGGCATTCTCTCATCAAGGATTTTTGTAACATGAAGGCTTGGGGATTTTCAGTCTTTGAATCTGTTTGTTGAATCTGTTGATGTACACATATCTATAAATTTGAAAAGCAATGGCTTTTCTTTTTGACCTAAGCAAAAGTTTCACTATTGGTTAAGGAATATAATGGCAAATAATAGTTGGCCTTTGTAAAGATAGAAAGATAGAAATTATGCCCATTTAACAAATTATTTGGCAGCTGTCATTGACAGCAGTACATTCTACAATTACTTATTGAAAATATGTTTTGAAGCAGTACTTCGATTAAAAATAAAATCTTAGTATCCATTCCAGATTACATAGAAATTTAGTGGTTTTCTATAGTTTCACCTGAGTTCATGTAATTCACAAATTTTACATGTCAGCTTTTAAAAAATATATTTATCTTCTGCCTATTTCACTAGATTTGCGCTCAAAATGCTCTTTAAATCTTCTTGCATTAATAACTATTTGAGTAGAAGCTTCTTAAGAACCAATGAAATATTGCAGTATTTTTCTGTTTAGTTGATTTTGAAGTGACTGCACAACCAGTGGGATTCTTTCAGGGATAAAGTATTAAACTTTTTAAGGAAGTTTTGTTATTTTTGACTGTAATCAATATGTGTAATCATATTGAGAACACTTAGTATTTGAATATATTATCAGGAAAGTGTTCACTGCATGTTCCACTTGCCTGATAAGTTTGGTAAATGAGATCTATGCAACAAATGCTTAATGTACACAAAAGTTAACTTGACTAAGAGAAGCAGAGTTTGTAGTCAGGATAAATATTCTTCATTCTGCTTGGTTTTTTACAGATGAGCCTATAAAATGTTGGTGGGTGAATATTGTTCACAGAGTATTACTGTTCCTTCCATGAAATTGTTTGATATTAATGAATGTTTAAAAGTTTTCTGATAGTAACTGGCATAGAACTTTTACAACATGCATAGAGAGAGTAGGTGGATAGCCCCATATAAAAGTTAGTGATTCTGCGTGCAAAGTATATGTATAAAAATTAATGTATTGAATATGAATCAGATTTTATATTTCTGATAATAGAGAATATTTAAGTAATTATCAGTTATTTTTTTTCTGATGCATACATAGCACTGAACCTCAGCAGGTTATGTTTTGCTTAGGCAATATACAGATCACTGCACCAACCCTCCCCTCCAAATATTAATAAAGAATCATATACAGGTCTGCAGATTATGTTAAACTAAAACTAAATCTCATTATGGCTTAGTGCAATGTGCATTTTAACTGGCTTCATCATTAATGTCACATTACTAGAATGTGTACTAAGTTCTGACATCTTAATTTTAAAAAGTATTGACTCAAGTTTAATGTATTGAGTGGACAAACATGGATTTTTTGTACAGTAGCATTGAAATTTTTGAAATAGTTCTAATTTTTCTGGTTTTGTATGGAATAATACAGTAACTGTAAATTGTGCAATTTGGGTATAATATCAGTATCAGTTATTTAATTACATATGCAAATTGACAACCCTGTATTATGATGAGTTGATGTGCATAGGACTTGATAGCAAATTATTTATATTGGTCACTTATTAGTATGAACATATGATTAGGTACTGAATTAATTCATGAGGTATGATCTTATTACCAATTATTTGAAGAGATTCTTAATATGTTATTCTGATGAGATTAAACTGCTGCTTTCCTAAAAGTCTGTTAGCTACTCCTTGGTCCATGTCTGTGTTATCTTTAAACCTGTTTTCTTTGCAAAAAGAGCATATGTTGTATGTTTTGTGCAAAGCCTTGTTAGCCTGTGAGCTATCTTCCATCTGCCACCCCTCACCCCAAATAAATGTCAGTGATAAGTTCTTAAGAACATAATTTCTCTGCAAAGAGAAATCACTCTGGGGTGATTATGAGTGGGCATGCATTTCAAAAATGTAATGTGAACAAAAGTGGAAATGTCACATTGCCCTAACTATATGCCATTGAAAAATATATAATGTGTATTCTTTGAGTATCTACTCCCAGTTATAGTGATATATTTTCAACATTCTTTGATTCATATTTCTGTAGCTTTGCTTTTTATTCACATTGTAATTACTTCATATTTAATACGTGGAGTCAGTCTGTAATTCATTATGTGTCAATTTTCTTTATATTCAGGATTGAGAGTTTCATGGTCTTAGCACTGCAAAATATAATTGTATTGAATATAGAACATTTTTTTCATATTTAATTAGATATAGTTAATATGATTACTGTTAAATTGTATTGTAGTTTACCATCCATTTTATAATTTTCCCTTGAAATCAGTTTAAAAAATACAGTTTATTAACATCTTTTGAAAGCCTGTGGAAGACTCACTTTAGACTTCTGTAGTTTAGAAATTGTAAGCAACCTCTGATGTAGATAAAACACAAAAATATATAGATTAATGTATTTGAGTTATTCTGTCCCTCTTTGAAAAAGTCTTAGAAATATAATATGAATAATAGAAGAAAAGATGATCAACCATTTTTTGAAGTATTCAAAGTGATTTCAGTCTGGCAATTAGATTGTATCAAAAAAGATTACAGAGGTTCTTGTGATAACTTAAAAATTTGCATTTATGATTGGTAATCATTTATGAAAAAGTTCTTTATTCTGGCTTGGACTTTAAATTGTAAAATGTTTCATGAGAATACTTCATCCATTACATCATTCTGTCTTAAATAATTTGTAATTTGTACCATAAAATCATGTAGATTGACATAAGGATTGTTGATAAAGACTATATTCACAGATAATATTTTTCCATTCTCTGTGATCAATACATTTAGCTTATTTTTAGTGCACTTCCAGAAATTCTCAAATATACAGCATTGAATTTCATTGTGAGACTTTCAGTTTGACTCCCTCAGAGGAAATCAGGCCAGGGATAGCCTCATTAGTGCCTAAATAAAATGCCAATAAATATTTGCTGGATAATTCTATTTATGACGACTAGATAATGCAGCACAAAGCGTTCATTAAAGTTGCTTCATGAAGCAAGTTACCCCCCCCCCAAAAAAAACACCTGTTCTTTAAGTATTAAAGCATCTTCATCCTCTATGAAACTTGGTATACATGCATACATAGCTGCTTCATTAATAATCACAACAGTAATGTTGTTTATAGCTCTGCACATGTGAGTATTTTGCTTGGAAAGCCTTTGGAGCAGCCATCTTCTGGAGATGATTGCATTAATAGTTGAGATGTTTACACCAATTTTTTTTTGCAAATGTTTTGCATAGTGTTTCTAGATATAAATATAAAGAATTTCAGTAGGATCCCAGATTAGTTATATTATTTTTCTTACCATAATGGAGGCAGAAACAGAGTATAGTAGTTTGAATTGTAATATTCTATGCTGCTTTGTTTCATTCATTGATTTGCCATTTTTGGCCTAAAGTGTTCTTATCCTAATTTTTAGGTTTTAAGAATGTGGCACCCAATGAAAATCTAGTCATTACCATATTTATATAGAGAAAATAAGAGAAATATTTTTGGTGTGCAAATTTTTCTTAATCAAAATGAAAGCTATTGTGGTTACAAACTATGGTTTGTGGCTTAATTAAAGCAACCAGCAGTAGCATTCTTACATTACATTGAGAACATACCAGTTGTTTTGAAGTATGAACAATTTAAGGTAACAACTCTATTTTACTCATTAAGTTATATAAAGTATCAATTATATAATGTATGAACAGTATATTCAAAATTAAGTTCAAGTTTCAATACTTTATACAAATTCATGTTGACGTCCTTCAGAAAACAGTTACTCTTTAGATTCATATTTGTATATTTTAAAGGTCCTTAAACTGCTTTCTGTTTTTTTGGACTAAGACTATAAAATCCAACCAATCATTGTTAATTGTTCAAATGCTACCCAAAATGTGATGTGAGTGATAAGGAATCTTATACTTTGCTACTTCAAAGTATTTTGCCTCTGGTATTACTTGCAGGTTTGTGAAAAAACATCTGAAGTAATTACATCCAAGACAAGATATTAGAGAAAGGATGGTTCAATCTTTGATCTACTTTTTTATATAATTATCACTTATAAAACTTATCACCGATTTAAAGTAATTGGGCGGTTGAGAAGAAACATAATTGTTTCTTGTTCCCAGCCTTTACATGGATCCATAAATTCTGATTCACTCTGCTAATCCCATATTTGGTAATATCTGCATTGGGGGGGTGTCAAAATAGGCACGATGGTGGTTACAGCAATGTTGTTAAAGCCTTGCCTGTTTGTATATGTATATGATGTCAATAAAACTCTCTTTTTACGACCAATTAATCCCTGCCTACACAAAATGGTAAGGCTTTGATGGTACTATGTCAGCTGACATTTTGCTTGTTCTGTCACACACCCATACATCCTTTAGCCCTCACCATGATTGCCACTGCTCATGTTTGGCCTGGAATAAAAACAGTCATTCTCATATATAAGGCAAAGAGTCTTGTAATACCTGAAAAATAATCGGGTTGTTATATATTAACGTTTGTTTGACTCATACTTCCATCAGATTATTTTGTATTTTTTTTGCAAAAGATCAATATAATTTGTTTTCTCCTAGAAAGTATTAAAATAAAAAAAATCCTCTTGGTGATTTGTTGAAAGTACTCATCCTGATTTTTAGTTTTTATTCAGGAAATGAGTTAAGAACTATTAAAATATAAACCAACTGCTGACAAACTCAAGAAAAGATTGAGGATGTTTTCTATATTGTATTTAATGATTTATGTTACTTCTGAAAAATATAGTGCAAGCATAGTATTAATAGTTCTTGTTTACTGATTGCATTGTACAATGACTGTCAAAGTTACAATGGTGTTACAACAGTGACTTGTGATCAGTGCTCACATTTATGACCTTCACAAGTCTGCAAAGCAAAGAAAGTTGAAGTAAGACTATAAGCATAGTCGCAGTGTCGCTTATCAACCAGTTCACTTAACAACAAAATTGCCTTTTCAGTTGTGGTTGCTAAATAAGGATTGCCTATATTTGTCATTCATTCATTCAGACTTATCAAGCTCTGATAGATATTAGTTTGCTTGGATTGTCTGTCAGTAACTACTACAATGAGTTATTGTAAGGTAATGGTGTGATATTAGTGATATCTAGCCCTCTTGTTTTCTGTTAGCCTCTTTTTCAATTGTCTTTGTTGCCATGCATTTTGAGAGACAGGAAAGTCTACTGAGTAGTCTGGCTGCCAGCAATTGCTAGTTTGTTTAGTTCATGCTGTAGCACTATCCAGAGTGCACCATGAGGAGGCAAACTAGCTTCAGACCCCTTCACACAGGCTATATTGAAACAGAATTTCAACAAGGCCTCAAAACCACAGCTGTGTTCATACACCTAACTGCAGCATATCAACAGTTTGGGAGGATGGGTTGTTATACAAATTGTGTCAGATATGCCAGCGACAAGGAGATGCAAATCTGGATATGCTGATGATTTGGCAGAGCAGTACAAGAAAAACACATAGACATGGTAGATATTCTTCTGTCCAAAGATCTTAAAATCTTGGAAAAATTCTTCATTGACTGGAGGCTCACTCCTTGCACCAGCAAAACAGTAACTTTGTGCTTCCACATTCACAACAAGCTAGCATATGAAGCCCCCAAGGTCATCTTAAACAACAACTTACTGTCTTATAATACCTAAAGTATCTTGGAGTAACATTGGACCAGACTCTCTTCTATAACTAAACGGGGAGCTTCAGCTGCCACCCTCGGGTCATCAACACTAGGGTTGGTCTACTCTGCAGCAGAAGACTGGGTCCCTGGCTTAACAACTGCCATTACTAGTAAGTTAACCAGACTCAACGACACCATGAGGATTATAAGTGGAAGTATTAAAAGCACTCTGACTTGCTGGCTTTCTGTCCTGAGCCATGTAGCACCACCATCTGTACAAAGGCAAGATGCATTAGTGAGAGAATACAGAAAAATTATGAACAATTCACTCCTATTGATGCATGCCAATCTTTCTCATTCATCAGCTGGAAGCCTCAAATCCAGGAAGCCCCACTGGTACTGGCGCAACATCTGCCCAGCAACTTTAACATCAGTTCCCAATGGAAAGCCACATGGATTGCTGAACTCCCAGAAATAGGTAGACATAAATGACTCCACAAACAGGATTCCAGGCATTGAATTACCATATCAGAAGTGGACAATCCTGAATAGGATTTGCACCTCACACAGCGTCTGCCAGGACTCTATATGTGGGGCATAGACTTCTCCCTTCAGTGTGATGCGAGGTCCCATGATGTCAAACATCATGACCAAGTATAACCTCAGGGCATATACTGGTCCAGTACAGGTAGTCCTTGACTTTTAACTATTTGTTTAGTGATTGTTCAAAGTTACAACAGCACTGAAAAATGTGACTTATGAGCATCTTTCCCAGTTATGACCTTTGCAGCATCCTCATGATCATATGACCAAAATTCAGATGCTTGGCAACTGGTTCATATTTATGACCGTTGCAGTGTCCCAGGGTTATGTGATCAACTTTTGCAACCTTCTCACAAGCAAAGTCAATGGGGAAGACTGATTCACTTAACAACTGGGTTACTAACTTATGCACTGCAGTGATTCACTTAACAATTGTGGCAAGAAAGGTTATAAAATAGAGCAAAACTCACTTAACAAATTTCTCACTTGACAACAGAAATTTTGGGCTCAGTTGTGGTTGTAAGTCGAGGACCACCTCGACTTATCTGTTTGTTTTAATGTAAAGAATGCTGCACTTCAGTGGTTAGATGACCTAGACCAAGAGTCCCCAACCCCCGATCTGTGGACCGGCACTGGGCCGCGGCATGCCAGAAACCGGGCCACGCAAACAAGCAAAGCCCCATCTGCAGAATGCAGGCAGTACATGAAACCATGCCCCTGTGGTCCGCAGAAAAAAAACTCTCCACGGAAGCAGTCCCTTGGTGCCCAAAAGGTTGGGGACCTCTGACATAGATATTGGTATTTGAACGTAACCTTTTAAACATTTATATTTTATTGTGTTTTATTAATCTAAGTGAAATGTTAATATATATTGCTAGTCTGTATGATATACCACACACTAAATAAATAAATAAATAACTTACATTTTATCAAATATCTGGTTTTCTCTAGTGTCTATTGCCTTGCATTGTATTTCCAAAATATTAAGGCTTTAACTTCATTGAATAGTGTTTCCAATTGTTTACTTGATTTAGTACTGAATTCTTTATTCTGATGGTCCAAGATATTCTCAACATATTTATCCAGCATTCAAGGTTTCAGTTTTTCAGCTACTCTTATAATCTGGGTTCTGCAGTTATTTCTTAAAATGTTTAAAGCCATAGCCTCCTTCCCCCCCCCCCCTTGATATGTGGTTAGAAGGATTGTTGGGTCTTGTCATTCTCATTGGATGCGATGAGCAGAGACTTGGAGATATTTTCCCCAAATACGGTTTGTTTTTACCATTAGTATTCCATTATCGGTATAGTTAAAATAGCAAAAATTAGCAAAACCAGAACTATACTTTTGGAATGAAGGAGGTTGTTACCAGGCTTACAAACTATAATGTGAAAGTTGCCTATATAAGACTAAATATCCAAACACTTTCTTAACTTCTTATATGGAAGTTTAGTTGTTTTACATTTTTATTGCGGACTTATTTGTTACATTCACTTGACTAATTGCTTTTTTGTATGAGAAAAGGAAAGGCTTTGTACTTTTTGTTAAAAAAAAAAAGACTTGCAAAAGCAAAACATGGACTTTGCTTCCTGAAAGTATTTCTTTTGCTGTTTTTTAAAATTAGTTTGTAAGTGACAGTTTGGAAACAATACAAGAATTTAGGTTTGATCTGAAATTATCCTTGTTGATAATTCTGTTTCATTCTTCAGGGTATCGAACTGTATACTTATAAATACAATGCTTTAGGCAAACAGTGCTGCTGAATTTTAGCAGTAATAGATATACCGTAGGTTGCCTATTACTTATGGAGAAGGAAACAGTTCCAGAGCAAGAGAATTTGTGTGAGAATTTTTGGATAGTGTAAAAACATTCAAACTGACATTATCTGACAGCTAAATGTAAACCATTCACTAAATATAGTATTTCTGAGTCATGAAATAATGAAATGTAAATGCAAAAAGAAAAACATATGAATTTGTCTATGTTTATAAAAATGTTAGAGCAAAAACAAAACAAAATACCTCAGTGAATATATTTTCAAATAAAAACTGAATTATGACTTGAAATTGGTATAGTTTTTATTTATATAGAAATTATTAATTGATTTGATTAGTACCACAGATCAGATAAATATAGGCATTACAGAATTTTGCATATAAATATAAGATTTTTTTTTATATTTGTTCAAATTATTATGCATACAATATATGGATAATTAATAAAATATGCCAACATCAGATTATAAAGAGCAGGGTATCAGCCTTTTGTGATGGGAAAGTCAAGAAATAGGCGCCACTAAAAGTCTTGGAATATACTTTAATATGGTTAGGGTATAGTAACAGAATATTGAAAACCTGTCAAAACCGCTCTCTACTTCTGTTTTTAGCTATCCCAGTCATGGCAGAGATAAGTTTCTCTCTCTTTTTTTTTTTCAAAGACTCAGATATCTTTCTTCTAACAACTTGGCATTTTCTTCCTTCTTCTCTGAGTCAACCCAATATTTTATCACATAGGAATTGATTCTTCATTAGTATAAATAGTATGAAAGGTTTTGTATAATTTAAAGAAACCTGCTAGAATTATAAAAGATAGAAAAAGTCAATAATTTTTCTACTTAGTGATTAGGTTGGACATACAGTATATGTTAACAGAATAAAAAATATCAAGAGCCAGTGCCATGTAGTACTTTAATGAATGAAATGTGCCATATGTAAAATGAAATAATTGATCATATGTATTTTAGTAAAGAATGTAATACTTCATCTATATAAGCCCACTTAGCTATTGACTATGATTGTTAAAAAATTCCTGGAAATTGAAGACCATAATTCAGGATGTTTTCATCCTTGCCATATTGCCAACTGCCAAATGGCTTTTGAGTACTTGAGCTTTTATAATATTTGATACTCAATTATGTACATATATCAAATAGAAAAATAGTTGAATGAAATCTGACAAGTTGTCAGACTTATTATCAATTTATAATGTAATGGGATCAGATTATAAATTGATTGTTAACTCACAGTACTAAAACCCATAGTAAAGTATATGATTATATGCCTGGCAAGGGTCAAATGGAAAAAAAGAACTGTGAAAAAAGGAATATGGAAGAGCATTACTGTCAAACCTGAATTTAACAGACTATTTAGGATTCTGTTAAATCAAATTGTCCATTAAATTTGAAGGTGAGAAAAGAAAGAAGTATCTAATAACAGGAAGAAAGATTCAGTGTTGATCTGTAGAATAGAGGATTGTGCTTGCATCCTGGGTGAAAGCTCTGCTTTGAAGAAAAGAGGAGGGAGGGGTAAGGTCAGTGAGAACATAGAGGGGCAAGTTATTCCTTTCCTTAGGCTGTAGTGAGAATGGAAGGATGCCGGGATGGAATAATCAGAAGAAAGATTAATATTACTAATTGTTAAATGTTTTGTATTATATTTTTATCTTATTATGCTGCAAACTGCCCAGAGTCACTAACAGTGAGAAGTATAGCACATAAATTTAATAAATAGTGGAGAAGGGTAGTATAAAAGTTTACTGTGCTTATGTAATGTACTCTGTAGCTTCTCAGTAGGGTCAAAGTTGCAGCTCCACGAAGAGAGGAGGAGGAGTTACAGTGCATTCAAACCACTTTCACTTTTATCAATCTTATTATGCTGTAGCGTAATTCTACAGTTGTTGAAATTTCATTTTTTTCTAATTAATCTACACTCAGTACCCATAATGACAAAGTGAAAGCATAATTTTCACTTTGAGTATGTGAGTATGTGTGTTGTGAGTATAGTCAGTGAGACAATGACAAGCACAGGACAATATGATGAGAAACACTGAATGGCAATTGCAGAAGAGAGTCTCATACTGTGATACAGGCCCCTTCTTCTAACTTAGTAGTTCCACCTGGGTGATTGAATCATTAGATACCTTAGGCTTCCTTGGTAAATGCCAAGTCTATATGAAACCAGACTATATCTATTCACAGTGTAGAGGTGGATTCAGATGTAGGCTTGACATACATTATGAGACTTGGTTGTACAATGATGGTGATGTTGCTCTGTTAAAGGACTGTCCACCTTTAAGTTCAAGTTTTATAGCAATGGCTGCTATGCCAAGAATAGGAAAGGGAGATAGGTTCAGCCCTTTGGCAGAAACCGATATTGATCCATATATGAATGATAAAAAATTATGTCTTGGTGTGTTGTCAAGACAAAACAGGACCTCTACGAGTGCAGTTCTGCTTGAGAACAACCTGGACTATTCTGAGAATGGGTTTTGGGATCTCTCGGGTTTTGACGCTGTAGGGTCTTGAATGCCTTTGAGGGTCTTAAATGGCTAGGGTATTTATAGCCCCCATAATGACCATGATTTAGTCCCAGGAAATTTCAGTGTCCATCAACATAGGCAGGCACAAACTAGATCTGGTCTTTATTTTGGAGTAGGGTGGTTATAATTTGAATCATACAATTAATACCTGTCCTTTGTCACAGATAGATGATTTCTGGTCAAGCAGGAGATTATCTTAACCTATGTGAGGGCAAACAACTTATTAAGATGATCCCATGATTTTGGTAACTAGTTAAAGCTGTTCCTGACTAGAAAGCCTAGCTGATCATAAATCATACTTCTATTACTGACTACTACCACATGCTGAATGTGGAGTGACCTTTGAAAAGGCCTTGAAAACTATCACTGGTACAGAATTCAATGCTCAGATGGCCAGGGGATTATACCTACTATTGCAGAATAACTCTTATTTTATAGTTACTACACTGATTGCCAGTAAAGTTTTGAGTCCAAGATGTTGATTTTTTTTTTACCTGTAAAGTCCTATGTGGTATAGGGTAACATTAGGGACTGCCTTGCTCCAAATCGTTCTGTTTGCAACATCATCAAAAAATAGACTGTCATTCTGAGAAGTAAAAAGACATCCACCAAAAAGTGGTCCTCCATCAATGCTCTAACATTGTGCAACATGTTGCCACCAGAAATAAAGGTTGCTTTGCTTTGGGCTTTCTGGGTATGTTCAAAGTGAGCTTTTGATCTAAACTTGTGGTAAATGAGCACCATTTCTATCTCTTTATGTGGGTTAAGAGATTGAATTTTTTTATGGATTGTTATTTTATGTTTTACTGTTAACTATTTAGAAATAAATTAGGCATTATACTGTATCAGTAAATAAATTAAAGGATTTGTATGCATTATTTTTCTGATCTCAAAATAATCAGTTTTGTGAAAATTATAAAAGATCCTGAAATAATATTTTGAACTTCATAAAAGAGCTAAAAGCTTTAGAGTAGCCTAAAAACTTTAAGTAATTTATTTCTTTTTTAAAAAAAACTGTATAAATTGTGTCATTAATAAAGATCTAGGGAAGATAAAGTGTCTGTATTTTTGAATCTGTCTTTTTGATCACTATAAAGGTATATGGGTAGGACAGCTTTCTTTGTTCTATATCTGTGATGGCAAACCTTTTAGAGACCAAGTGCCCAAAAACTGGCCCTGCCCCTGCTCCACCCCCTGTCCCTGCTCCGCCCCCACACTGTCCCCCACCCCGCCTACCTGCAGGGCCACTCACCACCTCCAGGGCCCGCCACAGATCGCCCAGGCAGCGCCATGGCGGCCACGCCCTCTGCCCGTGCCCCACAGCATCAACTGTGCATGATGGGGTGTGAGGGCAGAGTCTTGTCTACACTGCCTGGCTGCCATGTCCTTGGCTGCGCTGCTCCACATGGGCCACGCTCAGGGGCGACTTCTCCAGGGTGAGGGGGTCATGGGGGGAGGCGAGGCTGGGGCAATGGCACGTGTGCCCACAGAGAGGGCTCCGAGTGCCGCCACTGGCACGCGTGCCATAGGTTCGCCACCACTGTTCTATCTATTCTATATATCTATGATTTTACAGTGGTCTGAAAATGCGGATATATGAGGATGATCCATATATTTGTGGGAGGAGACCAGGTCCCTGAAGACAATGTTCCCCTGGTAGTGTGTTTTTTAGTAAACCTTGTCTCTCCACTCTTGTTGGATGGCTAGAGACAGAGAGTAGTCATAGAGTTATCTGTACCTTGAGCTTTTTTATCTTTAATATTCTTTATTTCTTCAGATGGATAAGTTGACATACCAAATATATCTGAAACTTTCTTCATCTTACATTGAAATATTCAGAATTTAATAAAGTCTTCTGCTGCAGTGTTATTGTGACAAGTAGCCTCTTATAGTCTAACACACTTCATTAAAAGCTACCTCAACATTCTAATGATGTCACAGACTGTCCTATGCCTCTTAGTAACCAAATTAGAACTTTGAGTTTCTGTATGAATGGTGTATACTTGTTTAATGAAGACGGTTTTTATAAAACTATCTGAAATACTTGAAAGCAATCCTTTTAAAGGATTCTTAGAAAATGATTGTAAAGAAAACACTTCAGAGGTAATACATTATTGCAGATGCTTGATTTGGGGGAAAAATCTATTCAGTATGCATATTACCTGAAAACTTATACACATTACCTGTAATCTTAGATGATCCATTATTTGGCATGATCCTTAGTTATTTTAATTGCTGTATCTTAATTTTCCAGTTGCTTGTATTGGAATCCAGCAGTCTTTGAAGTTCAATTTTATGCTTGACTTGTTTCACCCAGCCCCTTGTTTATGTCTCACCAATGGTGATAGGTCATTCTATATGTAACTGCTGGATTCTTGAAGGTATAATTCATGGTTATGGACAGAATTGGACATCAGTTTATCTGTATTGAAATTTTGGTAACTGATTAGACTTTTAAATTGCTGAGTAAGTTTCTATTCATTCTGTGTTGATATATCTAAACATCAGTAAATCCTTGATATACAGTACTTGAACTATTTCTGAACATATACAGAGAAATCTATTGTAATATATCTCATTGCACAAACAGCAATACATGAATAGGGGCATTGTCTTACCTGAACGCCTTTTCTCAGCACAGAGACGTAGAATCCACCAATGGGTTAACTCTGCCTTCCTGCCCATTAGACTGGGTCAGCTAATATGTCACGCCCATCCTGGGGTAGCTCCTCCCGTTCTTGATGAAGGTGAAGCAGCTGACCACAATTTTGATGTGATGGCTTCCGGTTCTCTAATATGATCTTAATGATTTTAAGGGTGGGAGTGGATTCTACGTCTCCGTGCTGAGAAAAGGCGTTCAGGTAAGACAACGCCCTTTCTCCAGCACTGGAGACGTAGAATCCACCAATGGGACATACCAAAGCCTCACTGTCCCAATGGATAGGAATCAGAAGAGGTCGAAGTTGTGTTTGTAGAGATTACCTGTTGTAGGACCCTCCTTCCGAAGGAAGCGTCTGCAGAGGCAAAACGGTCTTTCTTATAATGTCGGATGAATGGGGAAGGCGAGGACTACGTCGCCGCTCTGCAAACCTCAATAGAGGCCTGTGTGGCCCATGCCTCGGAGGTCACAGCGCTGCTAGTGGAATGCGCTGGATTTGCCCTGGTGTTGGTAGAGAAAGCGACTGATACGCTTCTGCAATGCAAAGTCTGATCCACCTGCCTATGGTTGAGGCGGACACCTTCTGTCCATTAGAGGTGTGGTGGAGCAAAACGAAAAGAGCTTCTGATTTGCTTAAGGGTGCCGTCCGCCTGATACAGTGTTGTAGTGCCCTCCGGACATCCAGTGTGTGCCACTGCCATTCCAGGGCATGAGACGGGTTGGCACAGAAATTCGGTAGGACAATTTCCTGGGCCCTATGGAACATGGTGTTAACCTTGGGGATAAAGGTTGGGTCCAATCGGAGGACCACCCGGTCCCGATGGAAGATGCAAAGGTCCTCCCTGACCAACAGAGCCACGAGCTCGGAGATGCATCTGGCCGAGGTTATGGCAACCAGAAAGGTTACTTTGAGGGATAGGGCCTTCAGAGTGCAAGTCTTAATGGGTTTGAATGGTGCCTTGGTGAGGGCCCGAAGAACACGTGGCGGTTCCCATGAGGGGTACCTATGAACCATGGATGGTTTTGCCTGAGAGGCAAAAGCGCGAACTCTGGGAGACTGTGCCAAGGGAACTGAGTTGGCGCAAGTGAGTAAAGTGGACAACGCCGCGACCTGTCTGCGAATGGTGTTCGGAGCTAGGCCCCTATCCAGGCCATCGAGCAAGTATTCCAGTATGTTTAGAACTGTTAGACCCGAGACATCGAGCATTCGCTTCTCACACCAATTGCAGAAATTTCTCCATGTGGAGTCATAAATGCGATTGGTTGCCGGTCGGCGGGATGCTTGGATCATGGAAATTACTCTTGGCAGGTACGATTCTCTGCTCAAAATTTGGTGTTCACGTGCCAGGCGGCTAACTGAAGCCATTGGGGTTCTGGGTATTGTAGATCCCCCTGGCTGAGTGACACTTGATCCGGGAGTATCCCCCATGGAGGGGACCTGGAGAGATTCCCCAGGTCCGCGAACCACGGTCTTTGTGGCAAGTGTGGGGCTACGAGTATGAGCTCTGCCCGTTCCTGCAATGCCTTGCGGATGGTTGCCAGAATCAGCGGAAGAGGAGGAAATGCGTAAAGTAGTCCCCTTGGCCGCCCCCGATGATGGGAGCCTTGAGAAGAACCTTGGGAGTTGGGCGTTCGCCGGGGATACAAACAGGTCCACCACTGGTCACCCGAACCTCTGTGTTATCTCCGTGAATAGGTCCGGGTGCAGACTCCATTCGGCGTGATCCACGATCAACCTGCTTAGAAAGTCCGCTTGTCTGTTTGCCTCCCCCAAGATATGCTCGGCCCTGATGGAGGCGAGGTTTTCCTCCGCCCAGTCTCTCAGTGCTTGGGCCTCTGTCATGAGAGACCTGGATTGGGTTGCCCCCTGCCTATTCACGTGTGCCTTTGCGGACACGTCTGTGAGGACTAGTATGTGTTGTCCCGCTACCCTGTTGTGTAAGTGTCACAGAGCCAGGTGTATGGCCCTTAGTGCCAACCAATTGATGTTGTGTTCCAGATCCCTTTGGGACCACTGGCCCTGCACCCACATAGACTGCAGGTGCGCCCCCCAGCCAAATAGGCTGGCGTCCATCGTAAGTGTGTGACGGCCGGGTTCCTTGAAGTGTGACCCTCTGGCTAGCGTTGGCGATGACCACCACTTGAGGGACCATAGTGTTTCTGGAGGGACCCATACCCTTCTGTTGGAGGAGCTGATTTTCAGCCTCTGGAATGGAAGGAGGAACCATTGGAGGTTCCTGTAATGTAATCTCGCCCAGGGCACTATTGCTATACATGATACCATCTTTCCCAGCAGCTGGGATAGTACGACCAGGGGAACTGTTCGTTCTCTGCATACCCTGGAGACTAAGGAACGTATGCTGTTGTGACGCTCCTGTGACAGGTAGACCTGCCACCTGAGTGTATCTATGATTACGCCTAGGTGTAATAGGTGGGTGGCTGGGCTGGTCTGACTCTTTTTGAAGTTGACTGAGAACCCGTGCTCCTGTAGGACTCTGATTGTCAATGCTAGGTCCGATTGCGCGACCTGTGGGGATGGTGATTGGATGAGAATGTTGTCTAGGTAGCACTGGATGCACACCAGTATCGTTCGTAGGTGTGTGGCCAGAACTGCCAGGATCTTGGTAAAGACTTGTGGGCCTCACAAGAGGCCGAATGGCAGTGCCCTGTACTGGAAGTGGTGTCCCTTGTAGCAGAACCTGAGGAACCGTTGGTGACTGTGAGCAATGGGGATGTGAAGGTATGCTTCCGTGAGATCTATGGACGACAGGAAGTCGCCATGTCGTATGCTGCCCAAGTTGGAGTGCAGGGTTTGCATTTTGAACTTTCGATGGGCAATATGATGGTTCAGGCCCTTGAGGTCTAGGATTGCCCTCCATTCCCCCCCCCCCGAGGACTTGGGGACCACGAATAGGATGGAGTAGAATCCCTGTCCCGGTTTCCCACTGGCATTTGCTCTATGGCTTTTATTTCTAGGAGGTGTCAAACGGCCTTTCGCATGAGGTTGCTTTTGGTGGGGTTTCTTGGTTGAGGGGTTTTGGTGGGGTTTCTTGGTTGAGGGCAAGGGACGAATTGTTCTGGGGGTTGGATACGAACTCCAGGAACAAACCGAGACGTATGGTTTGCTGAACCCAGGCGTCCATAGTGGTGGCTTCCCACTGGTGGGTGAAATTTGCCAGTCTGCCACCTATGGAGAAGGTTGTTCGGGAGTCATTTGAACCTTCTGTAGGGGCGGCCTCCTCCCCGAAAGGACCGCTTGCTTGGAGTTTGGTGTCTGGGTTTGGGTCTGGCCCTATCCGATTTGGGTCTGGCCCTATCCGGTCTTGCCTGGGAGTGAAAGGAGTGTAAGGCCGGGATGGCTGGGAAGGTTGGGGGAAGCCTGAGCCTGTTCCTCATCGAAAGGACTGCCTGCGGGCGTATGGGGTTGAGCGCCTGTCAGCCCGCCTGCTGGAGTGGGCCAGGACCTTCCACTTATCCTTGTTTTTAGTCAGGTAAGGGTTCAGCACTTCCCTGAATAGTTTCCCGCCCTGGTAGGGGGGCGTGGCTAGGTGCCACTTAGCCAATGTCTGAGCCATAGCATCCTGCATGCTGAGACGTTGGATGCTATCACTCTAAATGAGAACCTGGCCTCATGCATTGTGGCACCAGAGACGAACTCTGATGCTGCAGTAAGCTTGCTTAGGTCCTGTTGTGTCCTTACCTCCTCCTGAGGAAGTCTAGCTTGGAGTTGCCAAATCCAGAGTAGGGAGGTTCTTGCAAAAAACGATGCACAGGTGGTGGCTCTTACCGCCCATGCCACCGCCTGATGGGTCCTGTGGAATGTGAGCTCCCATCTCTTGTCATCGGACTTTAGTACTTCTGCCATGTCCCCTGACACTGCTGACAGGGAGAAAAGGAAGCCAAAGGGTTCGTCTACCTTTGGTACCTCGAGGTCCTCTGACTGTTCTGGTGTTGTACTGAACAACTTCTTGTCAAATTCCCATGGTGTGGGGAAGGTGCCCGGTGATGCCCATTGTTTCTTAATGGTACTCTGGAATAGTGTCGGATAGGGTACGTGGTGTTGAGTTACCACTGGTTCTAAGAACAACGGATCTGAACCGGGTGGTGGTTCTGGTTGCGGGATATGGTCCGGCCCAATGTTGGCCATTGAACTGGCTTTGTGGAGCAGGGGCAGGAAAAAGGCAGGGTTGAAGACCCCTCCAAATGGAGGAGGATCTGGAGGAGGGTCCTCCTCCTCCCAGCATGACATGTCGAGTTGGTTGTCCTCCATAGGGGAGGATTCCCTGCTGTGGAAGGGCCGTGACGGAGAGGAGGAGACCTGATACGTGGCCTCCCCTGATTGGGGCTTGGATGGGGGCATGTCCATCACGGATTCGGTTCTTGGTCTGTGGTTAGTCCTAGCAGCCATCATCCTGTTTAGCGTCTGCTCAATTAGAGCTTGGGACTCGGGTTCCGCCTCCCTGAGACCTGCCGCTGTAGGTGTGAAAGTGGCCTCAGGGATGGTGTGTGCCACCTGTGGGGCCTGTGGTCCCACCACAAATCACTGGGGGGACCCCTCGGAACCATACTCCTTGGGTGGAAGGTCCCAAGGGAAGGTCGAAGGATGTATCCTTTATCTGTTCTGCTTTTGCCTTAGCCTGTTTTTGTGGCTTGGAGAATTCCCTCTCCAGGGCCTGGTGCCTTCTGTTAGCCTGTTTCTCCGCCAACTTGGAAGGTTTTCTTCCAGAAATGGACTTAGCCTTTGCTTTGATCCTGCCTGCCACCTCCTGTTTGGAGGATTTTTGTCTTTTGCGGCTGGTGGGAGGGGAGGTGATGCTCAGGGGCTGAGACACCGTGGACTCCTTCATCCTGATGTGAGCTATCAGAGAGGGAGCTCTGGCAGGGGATCAGTTGGTGAGATTGGCAAGCAGGGATAGCAGGGAATGGTTCTCCCGCTCTCCTGAGCGCCTGGCCGGTAAAGAAACTGCTGCCGTCCCACCCTTTTGGGGTCCACCTTTCTTACGTTCACTTGGCTGCAGCGGACGGAACTGAAATAATAGGGAAGTGTGGTCAGGGTAGTTGAACCAGGGTTGGGCAAAGGCTGTTTGAAATTCCTTTTATTACTATTATTGCTATTAAAAAAATTTAGTTATTTAGTTAATTTATTTAAATTTAATTATTTATTTGTATTCTGTTTAATTTTATTTTATTCTGTGAACTGAGGAAGCGAATGACAAACAAAGGGGTGGAAAAATAGAGGGGGGGGAGTTAGGCTGCAGTTTAAAGGGATTGCTATTAAAAGGTGACTATCCAGGGAGAGAACGGCAAACCCGGGGAGAGATGAAGGAGTAGATATTCGTTCCCTCAGAAACCAAGCCACCACCTGATTTTAGGGTCTTGCTTGGCCCTAAAATGGCTGCCGGGATGATTCTGAGTCTCTGAAGGGGGAAGCTGAAGCACTTCTGCGTCCCCGTGATTGGACGCAAAAGGGCTTCCTGTCTGCTGGCAGGAAATTAGAGAGAGGGAGAAGGCGGAAACTCCTCCCGTCCTCCACGTGTCCCATTGCTCAAAATGGCGATCGGGACACCCTGGCAATCTATGCTGCGGCAGGGCTATCAGGGAGAGCGGCTAGATCATTTTGCCTCAGCCTGAATGTTCCCCGAAGCCGCAGCCGCCAATCAGCTGGCTTTCCTGTGAAAGGAGCCGACGGGGAATCCCCACCCCCCCCCTCCGGAGCGTGGGGAAATCCGGCTGCAGTTTGAACTCGGTTCCCGGAAGAAACCATGGCCGCTGCTTAGCTGACTCCTTATGAGAGCCGATGGGGAATCCCCACCCCCCTCCGGAACGTGGGGGAATCTGGTTGCAGCGTTGCACATAACGCTGAGCAGCTGTCTGGATTTCCCCTCTGGAGGGAGTTTAGCTTAGAGTGGAACTCAGCGTTGGTCCCAACGCTGAACCTCGGAGGATTTTCCTAAAAGTGATTAACCAGCTGAACACCCAGGACTGGAGAGGGAAGAAACCCCAGGCCTGTCTGCAGACTGACTCTCACAGAGCTGAGCTGGACTCAGCTCTGCTGGAGTAGTTGTGGCGTGAGACAAGAATCCACCAATATTTAATTCTATTTACCTTCCTTAAACCAGGAGCCAATCTATCACGTCCACCTGGGCTGAAGACCGAGTCAAGGTTGGGAGGAGCTACCCCAGGACGGGCGTGACAAATTAGCTGACCCGGTCTAATGGGTAGGAAGGCAGAGTTAACCCATTGGTGGATTCTACGTCTCCAGTGCTGGAGAACTTAACATTACTAAACGATTAGGATATATAAAGCTATATTAAGATACCTTGTTTCCTAACTTACAGAGAAAGCATGCATATTTTCAGTTAGAACAAAATCTTGGATTTAATTCTGAATTTCTCTATTATGTTAGATATGAAGTTGATTCAGATTGTGAGAAATTACGTAGAAAAAAATAGTGAAATGAAACTTACATTTTGTAATGTTATTGTTAACTTCTGTTGCTAAAAGAGAAGTGGTTTCATGTTTATACAGTGAATTGTTGCAGTGTTTTCCACAAGTATTTTTTTAAGTAGTATAATTCTAAAACAAACACAGGCATATACATCACATGTAGATTTATTCTTTCTAATCTTTGGTATAATAATATGTTTGTTAAGATTGTTCCATGCTGTAATGTCAGCTGTTTTATATAATGGCTTCCTGAAGTACAGTATTATCTTGAATCTGATTAGTAAATTCTCTTCAGTAAATTATAGGAGTATTTGGAAAAGAACAGTAAACCAGGGTTTGCTGTTATTTCCTTGATCCTGATCCTCCATCCATTTCCTCCACTGGCATGATCCTAAGAGAATAACACATATTTTATTCCATTTTCAGCTATCCCTAACATACTGTCTGAAAAAAGAAGCTGCATTTAGCTTTAATTTAATTATGAAACCAGGCTAAGGTTACAAAACTGATTTGAAATTTTCATTCTCAGACACATATTATATACCATTTTGTCCCAATTTGGTTATAAATAAAGTACTGTATGTTTGAGTAAAAAAAGGAAGAGGAAATGTTTTTGACACCCTATCGCAGGCATGTCAAACTCGCGATGTCATGTGATGTCGCGTGACGTATTGTGACTTTCCCCCCATTGCTGGCAATGGGGTGGGTGCGGTTTTGGCGTGATGCATCCGGCCCAGAGGCCGGCAGTTTGACATGCCTGCCCTATAGCTCTGCTAGGCGATAGGGACACACTAGCAACTGATTCTAAACTATAATTTAGTTTTCTGTCACTACTCAGTATTATTCATGTACTTGACTCTTAAAATGAATACTATCTTTTGCATTGTTTAGTTTGTTAACATTAAAAGCATTTGATTCCTTGATCACTGTTATCACTGATGTTTGCATATTAATGGAATATGCATGGAATATGTTGTATTTTCCTTTTGACATTTAAATATATATAAGTAATGTGTGTTTGTATGTGCGTGCATGCATGCATTTGAAATTAGTTCTGATCATCATGTGTTTTGTTTATTTTAATTCACTCTGGTGTTTGAACCTGCTCATTGTGACTTAATATACTGGAAGAACCAATTGCTATGGATTCTTCAGAAAATCATGGTAAAAATAGTTCTGATTTTCCTTAAGCCATTTTACACAAAGATAGATATCGAAATCGAACTCTGACTTCAGTCTTTCTAGTGAGGGTTTATGTGTCTGTTGACTTTAAGCATTGACAACCTGCTCCTTCTTGACTTATGTAGACGTTAACTATTTATCTAGTACCATCAAAACAACTACTTTATCTTTTTCGAATCTTTAGGAAGTTATTCCAATAACCTTTCAATGCCAGCATAGGGTACTGCTGTGGGTTTTTGTATTCAGCACAGAATTTCTCTTTGTTTTGAAATGTAAATCTATTTGAATAGTAGGAGATTTAAGAAGAATAAATGCACCCTTAACAACAGTTTATTTAACATTGATTCTATAGCATGGCTTTGTCGATGTGAACTCCCCCTCTTTTAAAAAAAGAACATAGCCTTTTGTTTCTCTCTTTGTACTATTGCTAAATTCCCTGTCAGTTCAATTGGAACTATTTGTCAGTTTCAAAACAGGTTTTCAACCTTTTCAAAAGTTGATTAGATGCTCTTCTGTTTTAATGTTGGGAACCAGACTTTCCTGTTTTCGATTGAAATTGAACTAAGGGAAATGTACAGATATTATTTATTTAATCTCAGTTTACAGAAAAGCTGAAGTGAAGAAGAGATTGTATGCTTGTAGAAGAAGCAAAAATAAAAAATAAAAAAATCATCCATACATGGATTGTATCTGTCTGACTGTAGTAAAAAATACATAAAAAGGCAATTACACTTTTGAGATCATTAGATAGGGAACTGAAAATAAAACAGCCACTATATTCATTTATGTATTATGATAGTATACAGATAATTCTTGACCTATGACCATAATTGAGCCCAAAAGCTCTGTTGCTAAGCAAGACAGTTGTTAAGTGAGTTTTGCCCCATTTTATGAATTTTCTTGACACAGTTAAATGAATCACTGCAGTTGTTAAGCTAGTAATGTGATTGTTAAGTGAATCTGACTTCCCCATTCACTGCTTGTCAGAAGGTCACAAAGGGTGATCATACGATTCTGGGACACCACAACTCTGATAAATGTGAGTCAATTGCCAAGCATTCTGAATTTGATCATGTGATCCTGGGGATGCTAGAACTGTTGTAAGTGTTAAAAATGGTCATAAGTCATTTTTTTCAGTGCCTTTGTAACTTCGAACAGTCATTAAATGTTGTAAGTTAGGGACTACATGTATTTGGAATACAATGGGTAAGTGTTGCAATCACCTTTCAAAAAAAAGGAAGGCAGCTAAAGTAATTAAGAGGCTAGAACAGCTGTTTCTCAGAAAAGTGAAAAGATAAGGATAAAATATGTGTATAAAACCACAAACTGGATAAAGTAGGTACTGAGATTTTTTTTCTGTGTTGCAACCAGGGATCCTCCACTGAAATTGAATTAGGGAGATTCATGACCAGTAAAAGAAATATGCATTTACACAATGCATATTTAAGCTGGGATTCACTGGTATGAAATGTATTGGGCTTGATTTAAATAATTTTAAAAGCATAAAACAAATTTTTGGAAGATCGGGGAATGACTGGCTAATTTGGATATCTGTTTGTGAGCTCTGGAATCACGGGCAAAATCCTATAAATTACAGTTGTTAAAGAGCAACCATGGAAGAGAGTTAATCATCCTAATATGCTGATTTGAAGAATATAGGTAGTCCTCGCTGAACAATTCTAATTGGGACTGGAATTTCCATCACTATGCAAAGCAGTTGCTAGTGGTGCCCAGAGACATCACATAACCTCACCACTTAGTAACAGCAGTTCTGCCAGTCTACTAGCAGGAGTCCCTGTTGTGCTCATTAGGACAGGACTCCACCGTTGTTAGGTAAGGACCTCACACTTCTGCCCTGCTGTGCTCACCTCCACTTCAGCTACCCCATCCGCCTATCTCCCCTGCTAGCTGTGCTGTTTGTGCCAGCTTACATTCCTCCTCTCTTATCAACTTGCCTTCTGCTACCCCCAGCTGACAGTTGCTGCCATCTTCCTTCTGTTCTTGATGATACTTCCCCCCCCCATCCTTCATGAGGCAGCTACTCGCTGTGTGTGATCTTTCCAAGAACTCAGGTACCACTGTCAGCAGCTGCCTCGCCCAGGCACACTTCATCACCAGCGGGAGGAAGAAGACGGTGACGGTCAGCTGGACAGAGAGGGACTGCAGAGGGCAGAACAGCCAAAAAGACAGAGGCAGAAAGATAGATGTGGGGGGGAGGGGATTAGCAGTTTGTTCTCATAATGATCAACCAACTGTACAAGGAAACCCACTAGTTTTCCAGCAGATGGCCTATAGAGCCCCTTTATTCAAACCATTCGTCTGTTGCCAAAAGAAGGGGAAAAAATGGGTCAGTACCACGTTCTTTCTCAATTGAAAATATAAAACCTCCTTCAAGTTAAGCTTGATCCCCGGGAACTTCATGAATATACTAACAACATAATTTTCTACCTATATGGACATTGTTTGCCATTTTGTTTCTAGGATGATTTTTCAAATTATCTGTCTAGCCAACAGATCTGCTGTTTGTTCACAATCCATGTATTAGCTAGGACTGGCTTTATAAGGTTCTGAGTTCAGGTATGTTTATCCTGTTATTTTCTAAGACCAATCCCAGTTAAGGAGATCAATGCCCAGTTAAGGTGTCCATGCTTATATATCATGGAGAAAAAATAATTGAACCCATTGGAATTTATGACACACAAGACATTTCTAGGTTTGTGCTAGCTAAATCCATATTTCTGCAATATCTTTCCTCTGTAAGGATGCATAGTTATATGTTGAGAGAATGGAATGTCTGGGTATGAAAATGAAATGAATTACTTTATAGACAATTTTATACAATAGACATTAATTCAGTTTATGTTAATATTTTGCCCTGATCGTGCTCTTTCTTATATACCGTACATATGCTCATGCAAGAAAGCAGCATATATTATTTTGCAAGCTTGGGTTCAGTGGCTTTGAGAACCATAACTGAAAAGTCAGGGAAGCTGAGCAGTTTTGTAGGAATTTTGTCTGTTCTTACTTACACACATACACACACATTCTCTCTTTCTTTGGGAATTTCTCTTAAATGCATCATCTATCTTTTAGGTAAATTTGGTCCTTAATCTGTTTTAGAGGAAATATGTTTTGAAAACCTGACATCAATAAACTCTTAACTGTACTTTTGTATGTCCGCATACAGATGACCATGGATGAAAAATACGTTAACAGCATTTGGGATCTATTGAAAAATGCTATCCAAGAAATTCAACGGAAGAACAACAGTGGTCTCAGCTTTGAGGAACTGTATAGAAATGCATATACTATGGTATTACATAAACATGGAGAAAAATTATACACTGGATTACGAGAAGTGGTTACAGAGCATCTTATAAATAAGGTATCTGAACACAATAATTTACTGAAAACAGAAAGCGATATCTTGTTTGAACATTTGGCTGTCTTTAGAGACCGGTATACTTTGGCTTGGCTATATTTCTCACCTACCTGGAGAATGTTGTTGGATTAAGGAACTCAAATTTGGGGATATGGCTTTTTATTAATGTTTTATTTTGCTTTGGAGGAAATTTAGCAGATAAAATTGATACATTAAGCTCCTTAAAATGCAAAAAAATGGCCCAGTTTATGAGGCTTAGAATTTTTAAAGAGCTTCTATGCAGATTTAAACTTATGCAACATTTAACTTGTCTGTTTTATCCTTTTTATACCCTAAAATGCAACAGAAAGTTTGATTTTGGGGTACAATGCAATCCAGTGGGGCACTAGGGACCTCAGGATGGGATGTTGGATTGAGTAAGTTTTATATTGCCAGTGAGATGTCTTGTTGGTGATATAGAGATTGAAAGAAGATTGGTGATGGTAGCTGATGAAAGAGAAAAATAATAGTGTGTCTATGGAGATTCTCAATCATATAAATCATGGTTGTCCCAAAGGTGCTTTTTCCAAAAGGCAACTGGACTTTCTTGGTTTTTTTCTTTGAAAACATTTCACCTGCCATCCAAGAAGTTTCTTCAGTTCTAATTGACTGGTAGGGAATGCAAGGATTTATATTCTTTGCAGTCATTTGTTTGTTAACTCTCTTGAGAGTCATTGGGGCCACCTGGGAGTTTATATACTCGGTATATCCTCAGAGTCACCTGAATTGGAGTGTAAACAAGTGTGGAACCTTCTTGAGACTGCAACTTGCCCTTTCAGCTGTTCCAAGAAGGTTTCACACCTGTTTATATGACTCTGAGGATACAGATAAACTTCCAAATGTTCCCAATGACTGTCAGAGTACTAATGAGCAGAAGATTGCAAAGTATATAAATCCTTTCATTCCCCATCAGTCACTTAGAAATGAAGAAGCTTCTTGGATGAGAAAGGAAATGTTTTCAAAGAAAAACCCAAGAAAGTCCAGTTGCTTTTTGAAAAAAGCATCTTTGGGACAAAAATAGCTGTAATTTCTAGGATCTTCATATATTATATAACAAGTAATGTAAATTCTTGTTAATTATTGACCAAATGAATATTATTAGCATAAGCCATTTATATATAGTATCTAAATGTCAGAGTACATTACATTTTTACATAAAGATTTTATTACAGTTAAAATCAATTAATTTAATTAATTTAAATTAATTGAAATCAATTAATTTAGGTAAGTCATCCATGTACAGAAGGTTAACATAGCGGAGATATTGTTTATGATAAGAGAAAAAAGCCAAAACAGTTTTTGCTTTATAAGCAGAAGTCTATTGTCAGGCTTGCAGTCTTTTTTCTTTGGTTTATATCGAGGTTTGAAATTTCTACTTCTGGTTTTCAGCAAACCATTTTTTAAAATTAACTGTATCCAGAAGAAAACACTTTGCCAAGTTTATATGAAATAGTAAATGATTTGCTGTAAAACAAAAAATTAAAGTGTGTAATTATGTCTAATAAAAAGTCAAAGAATTTACATCTTTTTGTGCTTGTTAACAAAATCATTGATGGGCTTCAATGCACATGTTCGTAAAAGGCTTCTCCGCCTTTTGGCTAAGATCAAGTATAGTGTAGATGGGCTTCAATGCACATGTTTGGTTTTAAGTGGTCAAAGTGCTGGCCTAAGTATTAAGAGAGTCCTTCTTTAGGCATGAAAACCAGCTGCGTGGCTTTGGGCCTGTTTCTCAGCCTAATCCACCTCACAGGTTTATTGTGTGGAAAAAAGGAGGAGGAAGTATTATGTATATTTGCCACTTTGAGTTACTTATCAAGTCATACGGGCAAGATAAAAATCAGCTAAATTATTGGTGATTGTCTAGAAAGCATAAACCTATATAGCAACCTGATATTATTAAACACCAAGAGAGGTGATAAGGGATTCTGGCAAATAATTAAGCTACTAATATTTATTGGTAACTATTGAGTGTTTTTAGAGCAGGGTGTCAAATTGGAGGCCTGTGAGCTGGATGTGTCACGCCAGGGCACGCCCATCCCAGCTCCGTAAGGGCAAAAAATGTGACATCGCGCTATGTCATGTGATGTGATCAAGTTTGACACCCGTGGTTTAGAGCATTTCAGCTCTAGGTTGAGTTAAATATTGTAATATTTGCATTAACAGGTTGTTCTGCTAAGGGCATATCAGATATTTAACCTAATCATGAGACTTCACTATGGCAAATACATGTTTGTGCTATAATCAGAAATTGATGTTATAACAGAATGGGAAAAAAGCCAGTTTACATTCCAGCATCTTTGACAGATAATAATGGGCACTGAGTGACAATATAGATAATTTGTTTCAGGCATTGTAAAACTATAGTGAAAAGTTACTAATCCTTTTCAAATGGTTGGTATGTGGTATTCTCACAAAATAATCACATCTCGGTGAATTTTGAAATTTCCCTTCGTCTGTTCATATTCAGAGGGATAGTAATAGGAAAAATGAAATGGCTGTGGAACAGTAGTATAGTAGTTGTGAACTGCATTCATTTGTCTATTTGTCAGGAAAGCAGAGTCCTTCAAGTCATTAGCGTTTTCCTGCTTCAGATATCAAAAGGGATACGATTGTTTGCTCTCTCTATGCAACTAGTTAATGAATTCAGTGTAGTAAAAATATTCACTATTTTGACATTTTGTTCCTTAAGCCCCCCCTTCCCAAAAATCAATGTTTGACTTCATTCATTCCTGATAATGCAGGATATAATTGCTCATTTCTGATCTATATTAAACAATTTATTCAATTAAATATTTTGTTGCAGGTGCGAGAAGATGTATTAAACTCATTAAATAACAATTTTCTTCAAACATTGAACCAAGCATGGAATGATCACCAGACAGCAATGGTAATGATTAGAGATATTCTGATGTATATGGTAAGTAAAATCTGAAATTCTGGTTACAAAAATGGTCAATTAAAATGCAAAAATTTTCTATTCCATGTTGGAAAAATTGATTTAAACTTACATAATTAACTGATACACAGAGGAAAGAAACTTTTGTTTTTACCTCTAACTTTAAAAAATACATTATTTGGCACTTGCTTTTATATTCTTCCTCATTATTACATATTGTTTGAGTTTCCTGAATTTATATCTTTAATCTATTTTTGTGTATGCCGACCCTAAAGATAGGATATAACAATGAAAAATCATAAGTTCATATAACTCCAAAACTAAAATGGGGTTGGCTCACTTAATTTGCTATCTGTTCAGTTTTAATCATCCTGGGTTATGTCTTGCCCCTCTCTTTTGTTTTCATCTAGAAGAGTACTACTTTAAGGATTAGGAGATTGCAAAAAACAAGGAAATTTGCTAAACCTGGTTTATATATTCACTGTTAAGTTTTTATTATTCGTAGCCTAGCCAGTACAAATGTGGAGGAATTATTGCAGTAGTAGTTTCACATAGAGTAAAATACAAGGAAGTATTTCTTTTTCCTTTATTGAGGTTGGGATTACAACTAATAAGGCTTGGCAGAAATGCAGATTTGACAGTGAAATAGTAATTTGGATTGTATGGGAAAAGCCATATTGCACTTGTTAATATTTTAAAAAAGCTGCATCTTATAATGATTCTAGGAAAAAGATGCCTTTAACCTAAGAATATTCTGCTAGATAATAATCTTTGCATTCATGCATAGTCTAGAACACTTTTTCAAATTCAGATCATTGTACAATCCTAGTAGCTAACATTATTACCTTCCCATATAAGCTTGGAATAAATAAATAAATTTGTCGTTTATCTGATTAATACGCAAACATGCACTATCCAGTTTAATTGTTCATGGCTTTGAAAATGTAAAACACTAATTTATTTGAACTATTTTACCATTTTTATGTTCTAATTAGGTTATTAAATGTGAATGCAAATAGCTTGTAGCATTATTTTTTAATGATGTTTTGTACATAGTCCCTTTTGTTTAGTACATGCAGTACTTAAAAAGATGTTAGCCTTCCTCTAAAGGACTCAAATGGTCACTCTGAAATATTTCAAGTAGTCATTCTTTTTGCAGTTCTAATCACAGCGTATGAAAAAATTTAACACTTTTATTGCATTTTAAGCAGATATTGTTTCATACATGTGAAGTCACACATGTATACTATGTTCTGTCTGAAAGAACTTAAAGTATATATAATTTGAAATGGGTGTGTTAACATAATTTGTTGTATGTATTTGTTGTATGTATTGTAAACAATGAATTGGAGCCCAGTTTAATCTAGATTATATGTTTTGTTATCATTGAACTCATTCCTAATCTAAGTCCAATTTATTTCAATAGACCTACTCCAAGTAGGACTAGGTTTAGATCCAACCATTAATGACTAATACATTTATCCAGCGTACATTTTTCTATAAATGTAACATTAATTTTGATATTATTGAATGCAATATTTGGGTAAGAAACGTAATAAAAGCATATTGTAGAGATATGTTGAAGCAGATTTAAGTTATTCCACTATAGATAAACTTCTGTTGTATAGATGCTTTGCATTTATATTTGTACTTTGATTTTAGGACCGCGTGTATGTACAACAAAACAATGTGGAAAATGTCTACAATTTGGGATTAATAATTTTTCGAGATCAAGTTGTACGGTATGGGTGCATTAGAGATCATCTCCGACAGACTTTATTAGACATGATTGCAAGGGAACGGAAAGGAGAAGTGGTAGACAGGTACGTCTCTGCAAATAAATTACATTTGATATTGTTTTGGATGAAACTATTGGTTTGGGGGTTTTTTGTTTTACTTCTCAATCACTTTTCTTGCTAATAGATTTTATGGGGTTTTTTTTAATTCAATTTCATATGTCATTTTACATTTTTCAACTCTGAAATTTTAGTTGTTTTGGCCTAGTATGAGGGAGATCAACCACACCTACCCCATTGCTGGCAATGGAGAAAAAGGCACGATACGTCACGACACATCACGTGACGTTGCGAGTTTGGCACCCCTGATCTACACAATTCACAGTACCTACAGCAACTGAGTTGAGGTGCTTCGTAATTCACAGTTGAATATATAATCACAGCTCTATCTTATCTTATATGGCTATCAAACTAGTGAAATTCTTGACAGCAAAAGAATAAAATAATGTCCAATCTGTTGAAAAGAAACAACAACTTGAGGCGCCCATAGAAATCTCTTTTCAAACAATTTGCATGCATCTATCTCATTATTCCATTAAATTAATCCCCAGTCAGGGCTTCATGCCTTTACAAAAAGCCAACAGTCAGGGCTGTTGGTATCCCTGAAAGGAGGCTGTTCCATAAGGCAGATGCCATGAAAGAGAAGGCATGTTCTAAGGATGTACCAGGTGACACTGCTTCATTGAGTGAACTCAGAGTTTGCCCACTCTGCTAGAACTGGTGGGATGCGCAGAAACCATTAGGGATAACCGTCCTACAAATAATCTGGCCTAATGTCATGTAGGGCTTTAAAGATGAAGACCAGTGCCCTGAATTGCACCCAGAAACTTCATGTCAATTTATTATTTGGGAATAAAATGAAGTTATTTCCAAAATGCACACCAATAGATATTGGGGATAAACAATTTTCTGAAAACTGACACTGATTTCTTCTTTCTTTCTTTCTTTCTTTCTTTCTTTCTTTCTTTCTTTCTTTCTTTCTTTCTTTCTTTCTTTCTTTTTTGGCTTTGGTAATGATTGTATGCTATTACCTTTGGGTGATAATAAAAAGACCTTTCTCAGTACTGTTCTAGCTCCTTCGTTTATTGAGAACTGTGATACGTATAACATTTACTTTTGTGTGAAACATAGAATACATATGGAAATATTACACAAAACACTTATTGAATAGTTTGCAAATACTAATTTCACTAAAATTAATCTAATCTACAAATTCCACTGTTTTGACAGAGGAGCAATAAGAAATGCTTGCCAGATGTTAATGATTCTAGGCCTTGAAGGAAGATCGGTCTATGAAGAAGATTTTGAAGCTCCATTTCTGGAGATGTCAGCAGAATTCTTTCAGGTACAATGCTGCTTTTCACTATTTACAGATAGTAATAAAATGGATCCCTCCCTAATCCCTGTTATTTAATTCTAGATTAATAAATATCAATCTGGAGGATTGTTATTGGCCCCTAATGTAGAGTGGTTCCTACTTCAGATTATCCCTTTGCTCGGAACATGAGGCTGTGTTCGTTCAGCCTTGACCTCTGGTGATAATGGATTTTGGTGGATATTAATGCATGGCAAATATAAGAGTTAACACAGTAGTAATTGAACAATTACTGCTAAGAGAAACTGAATGGGTTTGACTTACTTTCTGTAGTTCTTCACAGTTTCTGTAGAATTCTATTTTCTTTTGCTTTATTTTATTACAGATGGAAAGTCAGAAATTTTTAGCAGAAAATAGTGCTTCAGTTTATATAAAAAAAGTAGAAGCTAGAATTAATGAAGAAATAGAACGTGTGATGCACTGCCTTGATAAGTCAACTGAAGAGCCAATTGTCAAAGTTGTTGAGAGGGAGCTGATTTCCAAGCATATGAAGACCATAGTGGAAATGGAAAATTCTGGTCTAGTTCACATGTTGAAAAATGGAAAAACAGAAGGTAAGTCTGTGCAGTGCTATCTGCAACAATAGTGAAGCCTCGTGGCTTCACATTCCAAGTGATTTCAAAATGATAACAAAAAAGGAGTAAGGCAAACTGAGTTCACATGGAGAGGGCTCTGATTAAGAAAACCTGCTTCTGGAAAATTGGAGAATTTAATGAAACATCAGAAATACCACATTTTGATTATTTGCTGTGTAATGTTACAAACATATTATTAGTAGATAACAATATAAAATTTATGTATATCTACTGCAGATCTTGCGTGTATGTACAAATTATTTAGTCGTGTTCCAAATGGTTTAAAGACAATGTGTGAATGTATGAGTACCTACTTGAGGGAACAAGGTAAAGCACTTGTATCTGAAGAAGGTGAAGGAAAGAACCCAGTGGATTATATTCAGGTAATCAAAGCCTTTAAATACTCATTTTTTCTTACGATGAAAATGTTTCCTTTAGCAGAAATGTACTTATATAATTCAAGTACTGCTTCAGCAATGTTTCATTGTAGAGATAAGTAAAGATAAATTATTAAGAATCATTTTTCCTAAAATTTAAAAATGTATTTACATTTTAGTATTCTTCATTGGCTTCTCAAATTAGCAAATTTTTTTCATATGAGATAAACTAGATTTTTTCATGGCTGTAAACAGAAAATTTCTGATTTTCCTCTCTATTTCTAGAAAGTTTATAATTTTAATCCCAAAGAAGCATAATGAATAAACTTTCAATTTACAAGAGGAGATTCTCAATCATCCAGGTCACGGTTGTCCCAAAAGTTTTTTTTTTTTTTTTTCAAAAGGCAAGTGAACTCTCTTGATTTTTTTCTTTGAAATTTTGCTTCTCTTCAGTTCTAACTGACCGGTGGGGAATGGAAGGATTTATATTCTTTGCAGTCATCTGCTTGTTAGCTCTTTGAGAGTCATTGGGGCCACTTGGGGTTTATCTGTATCCTCTGTGTTCCCTGAATCAGAGCGTAAATGGGTGAGGAACTTCTTGGGACTGCCGAAAGGACTGTGTTGTATCCCTTCCCCTCTGTTGAGGGAGGGCTTTCAATTTTGACATAGATGTCAAATTATCTAAAGCACCCTCAGGGCAACAACCAGATGCCTGCAAAGAATATAAATGCTTCCATTCCCCACCAGTCAGTTAGAACTGAAGAAGTTTCTTGGATGAGAAGTGAAATGTTTTCAAATAAAAAAACTAAGAAAGTCCAGTTTTTGGAAAAGCACCTTTGAGACAAAAATAAAAACATTTTTACTTTCAGTAAACAGTATAGACAGACAGCTCTTTCATAGATCATTCCATCTGGCACACAGGCCAGCTTATCTGAAAGGCAGAAAATAATTGTCTTGAAGTGCAAGTTTTTCTTTTCTAGACAGCTTTCTAATGTGGTTCATACTAGGTGCACAAAATGCTTCAGTCAAAAATCCTACATAGCTCCCATTTTTCTTCCTCTGGAACCTTTCTCTAAACTAATTTGTGAAAGTCTCACTTTGAAGAAGATATTTGACTAGATTCTCTAAACTGATGGTAAATGAGGATACTTTATTATAATTGAGTCCACAGAAAATCTGTGTTTGTTTCTCCAGGGGTAGTTAAAAGTACGTGGGATGTAACTGCTTTCCTAGCCTGAATTTCTGACTAATTTGTCAAGTGGATTAAGGCAACTTTTGACAACTGTCTGATTCAGTGAAATGCTTTTTTACTAGAGAAACAAACAAAGCTTTTCAAGAGACCTCTTTTTACAGGAAGAGAGGCAGGTTACTGCACTTTCCAGTATTGGGGTAAATTCTAAATCAAAAGTAAATATGATTCACCTCATCTTCTCCAGAAGGTATAATTTTGGGGATATTTTAAATATAATGTTAGGGAATGAAGAACAAGAAAAGGGCCAAAACAAAAAGCAGCCTTAATCAATAACCAAAGCTTAATATTTAGATAGTAATCGGAGCCCAGCAATACAGCATATATCATTCAGAAATATAGTATAACATCAGAATCTCCTGATATTCAATTTCGGGTGGCTTTCATGATTTCCAGAGTTTGAATCATTAGGAAATGTTTTTCTTCCTAAGAAGGCTTTCCTTGAAAGCTTTTTAGATTTTTAGAGACAATTGTTCCTTCTTCAGAAACATGCCAAACAATGTAGGATCTTCTAAACAAGGTTTTGCATTATTTTCTGCAAACATCAGTCACCTAATAAATTCTACACAATAAATTAATAATGGTTTAATTGGAGTGAAGGGATTCCCATTCCCAAGAACTCAGCTTGAATATTTGTGGTTGTAAAAATGGCGTGGAGTGGAGTGCAGAGGAGACTCAATCATGAGAATGAACCCCAAGTCCTTATCCCCAGAAGAGTCTGAAAAGAACATAAATTGTCTTAAAGATACTCATCTAGCCTTAATTTGTTTTATTATAGTACTGCAAGGGCAATATATCTATGAGAATATAACAGGCAAGGAAACTTCAACATCCAAGTTAAAGGATTTTTAGCAACAATAAAAGTTACCAGTCCCATAAGTTCCAAAATAATAGTGACTATGATTTTCATATAGAATATAGTAGAAATCTAAAAAAATAATATGCTTTGTTGTTCTAAGGGCTTACTGGATTTGAAGAGTAGGTTTGACCGCTTCCTTCAAGAATCTTTTAATAATGACAGGCTCTTCAAACAAACAATTGCGGGTGATTTTGAATATTTCCTTAACCTCAACTCTAGATCTCCAGAGTATCTCTCATTATTTATTGATGATAAGCTAAAAAAAGGAGTCAAGGGAGTAAGTAACTTTCTATTACAACTATTCAGTTTTTGTGACAAAACAGCTACAAAAATATATATTTCTGTGTGCTAATTTATTTCCATAGTGCAATAATAAATACTGCAAATTAATGTGAATATAAAAAAATTATATATATGGATTTTTTAAAAATATAGACTGAATAAATTCTTTTTAGGAACGTAAAACTCTGCAAAATACTGTATATATAGTTAAACCATGTTGAAATAGTGAATATAAGCCTCCATAGACATATTTTTTTGTTAGAATTAGGTATGTATATAGGAAATTACTAATAAGATAATATGTTCATATCAAAACCATACATAGATATTCAACTAGGCCTGGAGAGGTTGGTTATGAGGTCTTAGTTGTGGGGAGAATCAGGATTTGAAGGCAGATGTAACTCACTTGCCTTTCAGTTACTCCATCTGTTATATCTTTCTCTTTGCTATCACATTTTGAAGGAATTACATTAGTTGGATCACTTTCAGTTAGTTTTCAGATTTGTAATATTTTAAGAAAGCAGCATTGATCATGCTTTTTCCATGGGTTAGGAATGGGAGGCATGGTGATTCTCTGCCTTCCTCCCGGGCTGGTTCAGGTCACTATTGATTTGGGAAAAAAGGAACAGAGAACTACCATTGCTTTGCAGAATGCCTCAGGGTTTGGTTCTCTCCCTGCTCTGAGTTAACAATTATGTTCATTGGCACAGAGCTAGATATCATCAATATGCTGATGATTCTCTGTTGTGCAGCTTAGATCCAGAGCCTCCAATGCTGATGAAGTTCTGTAGGGATTTAGATGGAGAAAAGAGGCTCAGATTCACCTCTTGTATGAATGAGTGGTTGTGGATTATGGAACCCCGAGGGTATGGAGATTTTTTTATCTTTGGTCCTTGGTGGGGTAATACTGCTGCAAACAGACCCAGTGCGCAATTTCATGGCTTCTATTTGAAGAGCAGATGGCATCTGTGACCCTACAGGCCTTTTCTGCAGCTTTGCCATATGCGCCAGTTATACCCACTCCTGAATCGTGAGGCCCTGCTTACAGTCACTTTTGCCTTACTTAAATCATGATTGGATGAATACAATTCACTCTATATGAAGCTGCCCTTGTAAGTTCAAGCTGGTCTAGAATGCAGTAACATGAATACTTATTGGCATACCTCACTTACATGAACTTTTAATTGTGAGCAGCACTGATAATCAATTTGATTCTAGGTAAAACTCAAGGTGCTGGTTCTTACCTATAAAGCCTTTCATGAAAACAAAACTAGATTACTTATGGCAACATAGTTGTTTAAGCTGTCACATTTAAAGATTCAAAACTAAAACATTACTTTATTTCATTAAAATGAACCTTATATAAATGTTGCACTCATATATTTATAGAGTTTTGATTTTTGTTTTGTTCATAAGTAGAATGGATCAGATAATCTATTACTAGTTTTTTAATCCCTGCATAAATTAACAGCAAGATAATTTAGTTTTGAGAAGTATTTTCTATAAAAGTCATAGTTTTGACCATTCTGATAGTATATTGCCTGTTGTTTTTATCTTTATAGCTAACTGAGCAAGAGGTGGAGACTATATTGGACAAGGCAATGGTTTTGTTTAGATTTATGCAAGAAAAAGATGTATTTGAACGATATTATAAACAGCACTTAGCAAGGAGGCTTCTGACAAACAAGAGTGTTTCAGATGACTCAGAGAAAAATATGATATCTAAGCTAAAGGTAAGCAGTATAATGATTTCTTAGTGACTTTTCCACTTAGCTTTAATTTTATGACAACATTTATTCAGTGGGATAAATCGCACTGTAATTGGTTGTTTCAGCTGATTGTAAATGTTATACGATATTAAGCAAGCTATATTTGGTTCAAACATTTTGTTTTTGTCAGCAAAGAATTATTAAGCCATTTTGGTGGAGTGACTAAGAAGTTATACTAAGACTGAGAATCCAAGTTCAAATCATTTTCAGCCATGGAATCTCAACGTGTTGTATGTACTAGTCACACTCTGTCAGCTCAGCTTACCTCATAAGGCTATTGTTGTGGGTTTCTTTACATAAGCCAACGTGCGCTCCAGTAAAAATGCAGAATATAAATCAAATATCAATATTATATTTAAAATCTGAATCTTATATAATTAAGATACTTGCTTCCTATGAACGTTGAGTATGCATTTACACTAAAAAGATGGGAAATGATGCAAGAGTTGTCATTATAGCCTATTGAGGAAGTCCTAGTGGATAGGGAAGTATTTTTCTTTAAGTTGCAAGTAATCTCCATATCCACAGACCGTGCTTTTCCCTCATTGCTTGGAACAGCAGTTGGATTCTTTGGGCTAATGGTTCCTAAAAATAATCCTCTTAAAAGGTAAAATTCCCGCCCCATCACCCAACCATAAAATTTAACATTCCTACTTTTAGCATGTGCTTGAATTAATGTGCACCTGCAATGATATTTTAAGAATAATTTATGCTTTGAAAGGGCTACGGGAATATTTACTACATTAATTTAGAGATATTTAATGGGAATATTGCCAATCTCTATTCCATGTTGAATTTTAAAAGATTGGAATAGTAAATTCTTATTTTCAGTAAAATTTATTAGAATAATTAGATGTCTGATAATCCAGATATAAATTAGCATAATTGCCTGTTGATATTTACTGTTGATTAATTAATGCCTAGAACCAGGTAGAATGTGTTATTTTTTCCTAACTTTCTTTCATTTACTTAAATGTTTGTATTAAAATTCTAAATAGCTAGCCTAAGAGATTTTTCTCTGTTTAAATCATGCTAAAAATAACTCTTTCTTTTGCAGACTGAATGTGGATGTCAATTCACATCAAAATTGGAAGGAATGTTCAGGGACATGAGCATTTCAAACACAACAATGGATGAATTTAGGCAACATCTACAGGCCACAGGGGTAAGATGCAATTTTTTTATTTAACTTCAAGGATTCCCAGATTTTTTTGACCTGGTGGTCACATTTGGAATTTTGGGAAGAGGGTGTGTGAGCCTTTGTCAGGTGCCCCCCTATCAAGGCAGAGCAAATAATTTATTGAAAAAAATCCTCTTAAGAAATCTTACAAAGAAATTCCTGCAACTACTAAATATGAAAAGTGCATCATTTATATAGCAAAATCAAAATGTTTATTTAAAAAGAAATAAGACAAAAGGAAAGTATATAAATTAAAAACTGTGTAAAACTAAATAAAAATGTCAGAGTAACATTAGGCTAGTATTGCAAATAAAAGAATTTAAAAATAATATTCAATAATTAATAAAAAAATGAATAGTAAAATTATGTCAGATTTAACCATTATCCAAAATTTCTATCTCATTAGAAAGTTATATTCTCATATACTAAAATGTTTAGAGAAGCCCAGACTTCATATGCTTCAGATGTGGTAAAAGTCCATATATAATCTTAACAGTTCATGAATCATTTCCAGGTTGAATTAAATTTGATATCAGACCTATTTTTCAAGTACAGATGTATTGTTTGCATTGATGCATACTTCCCACAGCTGACAGAAAAGACAATTATTTTAATATTTATTCTATTATACAATAATCATATTCCAGGATTCTTGAACTTAATGCCATCAATATAAAAAAGAATCTGATCTAATTATTACTTTCCAACAGTTTTTTAAAAATGAAGTAAACTAATTTGGCAATTAGCATTGGAATAGTTTCCAAAGGTGAAACATTTTGCACTCTCTGATATTCATGGTAAAATTTATATTAGTCTTCCATGGATATTCCTCTTGTTGCATATCAGTTTTTTTGTTTAGATTCTGCACTTTATCATATAATCTTTTAATTTGTTAAATTGCTGAATCTTATTTTAATAACAACCTGTATAGTAATTATATAATTGCTCATTCCTTCCTTACATGTTAAAATTATAAATATAAACTTAGATATATTTTAAAAATCTAACTGAATTGCTTCACCAGCAGATGGCAGATTTTGATTTTTGTAATGAAAACTAATTGAATAGTTTGAGATCTGATAGGACTTAAGGCAGGACTGTGCTGCATTGAAAGTTTTTTGTAATTCATATATTTTAAAAAATATAATAAAATCCCTTGTAGATTATAATAACTTGAGAGCTACCTAGCTGAGATATAAGGACCTTCTCATCTTGTTTTGGGTTTGGGATGAAACAGAATCTAGGCACCATGAAGAGGGCAAGGTTAATATACAGGTAGTACTTGACTTACAACAGTTCATTTAGTGATCGTTAAAAGTTACAATGGCACTGCAAAAAGGGATTCATGGTTGTTTTTCACACTAACGACCACTGCAATATCTCCATGATCATGTGATCAAAATCCAGATATTTGGCAAATGACTCATCTGTGACGATTGCAATGTCCCAGAATCATATGATCATCTATTTGCGACCTGACCAGCAAAGGTATTGGGGAAGCCAGATTCATGTAACAACTGTGTTACTAACTTAACAATTGCAGTGATTCACTTATCAGTTGTGCCAAAAAAGGTCATAAATGGAGCAAAACATCTCACTTAGAAACAGAAGTTTTGGTCTCGATTGTGGTCGTAAGTTGAGGACTATTTGTATATTGCTCCCTTTCTCTTTTTAGCAGTTATTTGTGTGTGTCATTTCCCACTGGCCCAGTTACCCTGAACTTTCCCTCCTTCCCATCAGCTATTTACATTTCTCCCTATTCCTTCTGGCTCAAACTACTTCTGGGACAGAGCAACTCTATTTTGTTTCACATATGGACAAAATACCCAATATGTACCGTATATGCCGGCGTATTAGGCGACCCGGCGTATAAGACGACCCCCGTCTTTGTTGCTGAGCCGCATTCCTAGAACATCGTCTTATACGCCGGAAACTACCAGTATTTCCGGCGTATAAGACGACTCGGCGTATAAGATGACCCCCGTCTTTGGCGCCGAGTTTAGCGCTTCCAGAAGTCGTCTTATACGGTACATTTTGAAGATGGACCACTCAAAATCAGTTGTTCCTTTCACAAAATAGATCATATGCATAATGTTTTGCACATTCTTATGTTCAATTTCTTCTATTGTTTCTATCAGCTTTTAAAGTATGCTATTTGTGAACTTGGAAAGTCTAGCTTTCATAGATAATAGTTATCCTCAGTATTATGAACAGATGGGATCTAGCTAATGGTCAGTGGTTATTACTGGTGGTAAACTCTGGACAAAATTGCATGGAAAGTTAAGAACAATATACAGGTAGTCCTCAGTTTATGACTAGATGCTTAATGACCATGTGAAGTTATGATGAAAAAGTTGAAACAAAAGTTACTTAACAACCTGTCCTCAAAATTATGACAAATGCACTACTCCCACACTCAACATGATCACATTTCAGACATTGGCAACTGGCTCATATTTACAATTGGTTGCAGCATCATGTGATCATGGATTGCAACTTTTTTTGTTGTTTTCCAGCAAAAAAAAAAATGCTGTGATTAACTTAACAACTATGATAAAATCAAATCCAGCCACATAGTGATTCAACCTCATTGACTTTCAACTAAAATTCCGGGCTTAATTGTGATCATAAATCAAGGATTACCTGTATGGGAAACTCTTTAAGAATGGCTATTAGTTCTGAAACCTTCAATGGGATCTTAGATTTAAACTTTTACAATTACAGTCCCAATGTTTGGGGTATATTAATCTGATTAAATTGATTTTTCAGTTCCCTATCTTTAATAGAATGTTTCTTTCAGCATCACTTCATATTTTAAATTATGATGTAAAATACAGTTATTTCTGATCAGATGGGTGGCTATATAAATTTGATAACTAATGGTCCAGTATAATAAAAAGTAGGAATATAAATCCTTAAAGATATATAAAATAAATTGAATATTGAAAGGGTGGAATTATAAGAGAATATAATGCATCGTTTGCCTTTATTTTTATAGGTCTCACTAGGCGGTGTTGATCTGACAGTGCGGGTTCTCACAACGGGTTACTGGCCCACTCAGTCAGCCACACCAAAGTGCAACATTCCCCCAGCCCCCAGGCATGCTTTTGAAATATTTAGGAGGTAAGTAATGTATTTACTTGTTTTAAAATGTAGCTAATGCCGAAATTTTGGTGTGCATTTATGTGTGAAATTATTCTGCATCCATACTAGGTATTCCAAAAGTTACTGTTCCAACAGTATTGGATTATTGCAAGATTTTTTTGGGGGGAAAAAACAACGTGTAGGCATTTAAGACTTAGAAACATTCTTGGATTACACGTAGTTGTTTTAATAGGTTCTTCTTTATTAGATTTGTGTATCTGCCTATCTTACATATGCGGACTCTGATTGGTTCACAATTATAAGATTATAATTAGTATGAAACATTTAAGATAACATAATTTTTGAACTATATTTTTGAAGGAATTCTGCTTATATCTGTTTTTTGACATCATCGAAGTTTTGTAATAAATAATAAATAAATAAATATTGTTTAATAAAAATTTTATATGGACATCAAAAATCTTTTTGTTGGAAATTCACAATACAATTAGGCAACTGTTGGTTGATTCTCTTGAATTTTGTAGATTTTATTTAGCCAAACATAGTGGACGGCAGCTAACACTCCAACATCACATGGGTTCTGCAGATCTTAATGCCACCTTCTATGGTCCTGTAAAAAAAGTAAGTGCCCTTGCTTATTAAACAGGCTGGTCTAAGTCATATTTTAATGACAGTTTACTGTATTTGTACTTTTCAAAAAAATGTTTATTTTGGCATTCAATTATCTTTCAGAATAGCCACTGTACAAATTTTATATGTGCTTTAAGCAAAAAATGGATACAAAAATGCATCATTAAGAAATAATTGACATAAACATGAACATACTCATTAAAATAATAAAAATGCATATATGAAATATATTTTTAAATGTATATTAGGTAAAGTTGCATATACTGTATGGCCATTAGAGGCCATATGATGGTTTCATACTCAGATATGTTATTTTTTCCAGGCTTGACCTGCCCATCTTGTTTGACTTTATTTTAAAATAATTTTAACAGAGTTGGAAGGGGCGTTGAAGGTCTTCCAGTTCAATCCCCTGCTCAAGCAGGAAACCCTATACCATTTCAGACAAATGGTTGTCCATTCTCTTCTTAAAGAGTACCCACAATTTCATAATTTTCACAGTGTGATTTTACAGCATTCCAGGATTTTACAGCATTGCAGGATCCACAAATAGCGTTTTAATGGTCATGGCTGTAAATTGTATATTTCTAGTTTGATTCAGAGTAACAAGGCACAGCCTAACTGTATGATCTATTGGAAACTTACTGATAGCAGCACTGTGATGACATATGGTTTATTTGTGACTCTCTGGCTTATTTGTGCTTTGTTTCTGCTCTTTTCTCAAAATCATCGAAAGACACGCAAGACATCATTAGCTAAAACAAAAAAGAAATAAAGTGTTTTTTGCTATGGTCATTCCACAGATTACATTCTTTGTCAATGACCTATGGTTTGGTTTAATAGACAGATGTTTTTGCATTTCATGCTTCCAGTTATAGTTTGAAAAGTTTTTGAAAAGATATACTACGATCTTCCAAGAGCTTGTTAAAAAAATAAGCAAATCATTAAATGCACAAAATAATTTAAGTCCTGTGACAAGAAAACAAAGATAAATATCTTTAAATGAAAAGTATCTAACAACTTAAACTTTTTACTAAGTACACTAAATACTTAATCACTAAGTAAACGAAAATGTTCCTAGAATGACTTGATTTTTTTTTTAAAACAGGAAGATGGTTCAGAGGTTGGTGTAGGAGGTGCTCAAGTAACTGGCTCTAATACACGGAAGCATATATTGCAAGTCTCTACTTTCCAGATGACAATACTCATGCTTTTTAACAACAGAGAAAAATACACTTTTGAGGTATGAACTATAATTCTTTGTTAGTAGTACGCTTTCAGCTGTCTTTTGAAAATGCTTTTATTTTCACATATCATGTGAATTCCCACATGTAATACCTAGAATACTGATTAATCTTACTAAGAATTGGTATTACTCTCTGTGTTAGAGAATATACCCTGCCTTTGTACGGAATGGACAACCTACAGACTGCATGCAGATAGTCCTCCACTTATGACTACAATTGTGCCCAGAATTTATGTTGCTAATTGAAAAACTTGTTAAGTGAGTTTTGCCCCGTTTTATGACTTTTCTTGCTACACTTGTTAAGTGAATCACAGCAGTTGTTAAATTAATAACACGGTTGTTAAGTGAATGTGGCTTCCCCATTGACTTCGCTTGTGAGAAAGTCGCAAAAGGTGATCACATGACCCCAGGACACTGCAACCGTCATAAATACGAATCAGTTGTCAAGCATCCAAATGTAAATAATGTGACAATGGGGATGCTGCAATGGTCATAAGTCACTTCTTTCAGTGCCATTATAACTTTGAACGGTCACTAAACAAACTGTTGTAAGTTGAGGACTGCCTGTACAACTCCCCAATACCTTAATTGGTCACCCTATAAAGTTCACACCACATAAATTCAACCACTAAGTGCCCAATTTTGAGTGGATGTTAGTTTTTTTTAATAACAGTGGGAATGGGAATCTTAAACCTCTAAAGAGATTTTATTTTTCAATTTTCACTCTTCACCTTCAGCTTCTCTCCCAGTATTAAGTCCCTTAAAAATGCCAAACACAGGCTGACGTTTCCATAATGCTTTTTTGGTGACATCATAACACAGATTCTCTTTTGTGACCTTTGTTTGGTCAGGAGATTGAACTATAGTCCCCCAATGACTCTTTTTAAAAATTTGCCTTGCTGTGTACAAAATCTTTATTCAATTTGATATAGGAGATACAACAAGAGACAGATATTCCTGAAAGAGAGCTTGTACGAGCGCTGCAATCCCTCGCATGTGGAAAACCAACACAACGGGTTCTTACAAAGGAGCCAAAATCAAAAGAAATAGAAAATGGACATATATTTACAGTGAATGATCAATTCACATCCAAACTGCACAGAGTCAAGATTCAAACAGGTATGTTCACTTTCACTTAGATGTCAATTTCACTATTTATTGATTCCTGATTGCTCTCTCTCACTCCATCATAGCTCCTCTTCTCTGGCTTCTCCATTGATTTCAAACACTGTCTTGTCCCAAAAAAAGCAGGGGGTGGGATTCTTAGTTTATTTTTCATTCTAACATCATGCTCCTTTTTTGAATTGATAGTATCTCTTAGACATTCTACTGAAATCGCCAAATCTAAAGGTTTTCATTCTCATATTTCTGGATCTAGTCACGTTTGATTCACTTTGTTATTTATCAATTAGATCTCTATGATTTTATACTCAGATACTTCTCTGTCCAATCATTCTTTCAAATTCCTCAGGAGGATTTCTCCTAAGGCTTAGTCTTTTGTCTATTTTTGTCTGTTAATATATTGAGCCAGGAGACTTAAACAAAATGTTTCTTTTTAAAGTATTTGATTATATATTGAAACTTCATGACAAGCATCAGTCTTCTTTTAAAGGTATTCTCATGCTTTCCAGATACTGCTAAAAGATAGTACATAATCAATTAAAGGTTACATAATCAATTAAAGATGCTGGGAATTTTATCTGGGAAGAACATAAGAACCTCACTTTGTTTAAGGAATGAAAATCAAGCAAGTTTCATTATTACACTAACGGATCACTTTGACTTGGCTTTATTTTCAAGACTGATTACTATTTTTAAAAATGCTACCTTTATTTTAATTGTGGTCATCTATTCTATTCTTTCAGTTGCTGCCAAACAAGGAGAATCAGACCCCGAAAGAAAAGAAACAAGACAGAAAGTAGATGATGACAGAAAGCATGAGATAGAGGCTGCTATAGTGCGGATAATGAAATCTAGAAAGAAGATGCAACATAATGTGCTAGTAGCAGAGGTAATTTAATTAATCAATGAAACATTAAAATTAAAATACGTTTTAAGTTTCTAAACAATTTGAAATTAAAGTTTCACAGTTGCAAGAATCATGAAAATTCCAATTAAAGTGAGTTTTGTTTTCACAAATGGAGTTAGGCACATATCCCTGAGGAAGGACTTCTGTAAGATTGGATGGTGCTCTAGTTCTAGCCCCAGTTTATAATCTTAATAATAACCATAAAAGTAGTTCATCCTACCAAAGCTAGTGATCCTTGTTTTAAAAAACTTACACGGACACCTTTTTTCTGGAAGGAAATAATCTAGACCCAGGCCACTTCAGTCTCAAAACCAGCCCCCTGAACATTAGCTTCCATATGGTATATAGTTAGCCTGATTTTGATGTAACATAGCATGTATAAAGAAAGCAGGCTTGCCTTTTCTAGATAGAGTTACAGCCGACATGGAGAGGAAAAAAGTTAATATGTCTCATATAAATTTCACTGTGTGGATACCGTCTTGCAATTTTTTGGACTCGCCATATTTTGGGATGTTTTTGACTTTAATTTATTGCCCTGTTATTCAAATACTAGCATGTTCTTCTCTGATTACCTTCCAAACCCAGTGTTTCCACCTGCTTAGAAATAGTCCTACCTTCAGCTGCCATGTATTTATTTATATTCAGTGATGTTTACAAAGGACCCCGAAAATACAGAATTAGTTTTTCAGTTTATGAAATTTGTGAAAGTATCAATAATCGAAAATGCATCCTACATGTCTTGCTTTTCACACAAAATCATATCCTGGTCTGCTTACTTGCTAGTATAAATGATATTAAAATACTTTACCTTCTGTTCCAGGTAACTCAACAACTGAAGGCACGATTCCTCCCAAGTCCAGTTGTTATTAAAAAGCGTATTGAAGGACTTATTGAGCGAGAATATTTGGCACGAACACCTGAGGACCGCAAAGTATACACTTACGTAGCATAAAACGTGTTCCACAACTATGATTTATTCTTGGACTATATTCTTCGCATGAACTGAGAAGTTCTTTTAAAAATCATTAAATATTAAGACGACCATATCTTCTATTAAATTACATGTTCTAGACCAGTCAGATCAAGCCTTTACTTCTTCAGAAAGTTTTTCAACATCAAAATGATTGAGCTTCAAGCTTCTCAGCATTTATCCCTGTAGAGATCATCCTTACAGTTTCCTCGGGAAAATGTGAATGTGCCGCGTTTTTGTTTTCAATACTGTATGAAAACAGGAAAAAAAAATAAAAACAAATTTAGAAAATACAGCTCATTAAAAAAAATAAAATTGTTGGAATTTCATTTCCCTGAATCTTCAGTGTTGATGTAAATGTGTTTTTTATAGTGTGCTTAGCACTTTGTGCATTGTATACGTTGGGTTACAAGAAAAACACACGATGGTAAGATTGAATTTCCAAAAATACTACTCTGTTTTGGACATTTCTTTAATGAACCATGTTTAATTTACTGTTTGGTAAATTTATAAAACCCCATTTTGGCATGGTTTTCCTTTCCACCTGCACTCATTGATATTGAAGTTAATACGAGCAAGAACCCTTTTTTCGGCACAATTATGGGCTGTAATATTTGGCCTTCCCTTTTGTCCTTTGAGATCTTCCAAATTAAGTTGCATACTAATTTGAATTTGTTCTGATTCCTTTATAGGAGAAATGGGAAAACATTCGTCTGTATAAACTGTATGATATATTTTGCTGTTGTATTCACTGCTCATAGTGGATTGTACAGAGCTATGTTTTTATTTCACTCAATGTAGACAAAACAAATTTAAAATAAATGGATTTAGTATACACAGAGCACTAATTCAAATATATTAGAGCACAGGGATGGCAATTTATTAAACCAAATACTGCCCTTTGGAGAAGCACATTAACCTATGCTCTGTTCATGAGGTAGAAGGGGATTTTACGGCTTTTTAATTTCTCATTTTTTAGGAAGTTCAAGTGAAGCCACTGTGCACTATTAATTTTACTGTTTTAAAATGCAATCTTAAAATGCAATAAATATTGTTACTTTCATCTTATTAAATCTCCAGTTCTTGCAACAAGTACTTTCTCCTTCTCAAGGTGGGTAAGGATGAAGTTTTGACTACTACTAAAGCTTTTAAGATTTGACTTTTTAAAAAATTTCAGTAGCATTTTACTGTGTAATCTGATACCAAATGAATTTTGTTTTACAGCAATGAGTTTACAAAGATTCTTTTTGTGCACAAATTGTGAAGTGCTGGTGATCAATTTAATTTTAGCTTAAGTTCATAAATAGTATTCAGATGTAACAGAATAACATTTTTTAAAAAAAAATAAATGTACAGAATGTACAGGAAAGGGAACTGGTTGAATTCTGTTTCAACCTGTAAAATTGAATTCTCATTGAGCTTTTATGCTTTATTGCTGTATTTTATTTGTACATTTGTATAAGAGATAGGTTTTTTTTCAGTATTGAATATTTACAGTCTGCTTAGGCAGATAAAAGGTGGTAAGCCTAGTCCTGCATTGTAGGGTTGCTATTAGTAATTAATGTTTTTCCCTGACTATGTAAAAGATTTGTTTTTCCTTTTTTTTCCCTGCTATGGGGATCATTTTGAGTTATTGTCTGCAATATGAAATACTGTAACAGAACTATAGGCAACATTCTTGCAGTTGGGGTTGCTAATGTTAAGAACGTTGATTAGACCAGTTAATGTGTACTTAATTGTTTTTTTGATATTGTGTGATTGTTTTTATTGAGAATATTATTTTTTAAAAAGTATATGTGTAGGTAATTGTTGGTTAATGACCATTCATTCAGTGACCATTTGAAGTTATGAGGATACTAAACAAGGAGACTTACAGCTGACCTCAAAGTGGTGGCCAATGCTGCATTTTCATCATCACATGAAAAACATCAGAACTTTATATAAAACTATATAGACTTCCCCCTTTGTCACACAGTTCATATACATGTCTCTGAAGACGTGTGGACTATTATCTACATACTGTGCAAAAGTTTTAGGAAGTTGTGCAAAAATGCTGTAAATTAAGAATGCTTTCAGAAATAGAAGTGTTAATAGTTTATTTTTATCAATTAAAGTGGAAAATAAATGAACAGAAGAGAAATCCAAATTGAATCAATATTTGGTGTGACAACCCTTTGCCTTCAAAACACTATCAGTTGTTCTAGGTACACTTGCACACAGTTTTTGAAGGAACTTGGCAAGGTTCTTTCAGGGTTGTTCCAAACATCTAGAAGAACTAACCACAGATCTTCTGTGGGTGTAGGCTGCCTCATATCCTTTGGTTTCTTCATTTAATCCTGATCTCAACATCAGTGATGTTGAGATCGGCTTTGTGGGGGCCAAATTATTTCAGGACTTCTTGTTCTTTTTTACGCTGAAGATCTTAATGACATTGACTATATGTTTAGAAGTGCTGTCCTGCTGTAGAATAAATTTGGGGCCAATCATATGCCTCCCTGATAGTATGGTATGATGAATAAGTATCTGCCTGTATTTCTTAGCATTGAGGACATTGATTTTAATTAATCTCCAACTCCATTGGCAAAAATGAAGCCCCAAACTTGCAAGGAATCTCTACCATGCATTACTGTTGCCTGCAGACATTCATACTGCTCTCCATCTCTTTGTTGAACAAACTGCCTCCTGCTACAGCCAAATATTTCAAATTTTGACTCATGAATCCAGAGCACTTGATGCCATTTTTCTGCAACCCAGTTCCTATGTTTTCATGCATACTTGAGTTGCTTAGCTTTGTTTCCTCATTGGAGGTAGGGCTTTTTGGCCATAGTTATTCCATGAAGATGACTTCTGGCTAGACTTCTCCAGAAAGCAGATAAGGGTACCTGGGTCCCACTGGTTTCCACCAGTTCTGTGCTGATGGCACTGCTAGACATCTGATGTCGAAGAAAAGTAAGCATGATGTGTCTTTCATCTGTTGCATTAAGTTTCCTTGGCCAACCACTGTCTACGGTCCTCAACGTTGCTTGTTCCTTTGTGCTTCTTTGAAAGAGCTTGAACAAACATCATGAAACCCGAGTCTGCTTTGAAATCTTTGCCTGGGAGAGACCTTGCTCATGCAGGATATAAACTACCTTTTGTCTTGTTTCTGTGCTCAGTTTTGCCATGCTGTATGACCTGTGACATGAAACTGTCTTCCACAATCTAACCTTAGTAACAAACTTTGGTTGTTCCTCACCCAGTGTTAAGCCTCCTATATATCTGTTTCTGTTTCAGTTAATGACTGCGTTGCAACCTATATATGAAACTGATGATTATTAACATGTGTTTGGTATAAATGGTTTATCATACACCTGACTAATCCTACAAAATCCCTGACTTTGTACTAGCGTGCAAGTGAAATAATTGATGCTATTTTGAAGGCAAAGGGTAGTCAAACCAAATATTGATTTGATTTGGATTTCTCTTCTGTTCTCTTTCCATTTTGTTAATTGATAAAAATAAACTATTAACACTTTTATTTCTGAAAGCATTCTTAATTTATAGCATTTTTGCACAACTCCGTAACACTTTTGCACAGTATTAGTATTTAGTATTTACTACTAAAACTCCCATCATGATCTTTAACTGGGTGAAACAGTGCATCATTGGACAATAATTTTTAAACCAAGGTACCTCAAATAGGCTAACTTACAGAATCTGAGAGCCATCATTCTCTCCTGAATTCCTATCCGCTTCCCCAGTTACTTTATGGAAAACTTGCAGGAGAAATTTAGAGGGAGGTAAGGAAGCTATTCCTGGCAGCTTTCCACAAAGAAACTCAACGGGGAAGCCACTAGGAACTCCTAGCAAACAATTGTTTACTATCTATTAATAAAACAAATGAGATTTTTAACTTAACAGTTGGCACTTTCTACCTGCCTTTAAGCAACATTCCCCAATCTTAACTCTTCCAGTGGCCTATTAATTTGGACACATACACCCCCAAATGCATTTATATAACATTGTTCTGAAAGGGAAAATTAAACCAAGTAATTGATAGACCCTTATGAGTCTACCTTTTCCAATTAGAGGTGAAATAATAGTTTCTTACAGTTTTTTAAAAATATACTGCAATTTTCATATTTTAATTTAATCTGCATTTTAATTAACTATTTAAACAGTGCGGCTCTATACAAAAGTAAGTTCTAATGCATTAATATGTTCCAAAAAAGGGGACATTGGATTTGAATATTTATTCTATAAGGGGCTCCACGTTTTAAAAATAATTTGAAAGAAGTGCTTTGGGCCTTATGTCAAAGCAACTATTTTTCTGCTATTCATTAAAAGAAGTGGTACTGGAATTTTTAGTTTATCCCCCAAACTTCTAAATCTGAAAAAGGATTTTTCTACATTTAATAAGTTGATTCAGCAACTCAACATTCATAAATTTATTCAAACACTTGGGGAAAATGTTTTAAGAAATAATGTCATGTTTGCACAAAGTCTGTTTTCCCAACCATTTTCAAAATCTTATTCTCAATTTTGCCAACTGATGCCATTGATACCTGTTGGTACATTAATTCCCAGAATATTACACCACTATGATCTCTAATTATGAAATCCCAAGAATTTCACCTTCTGGAGAGTAAATAAATTAAAATTTTATAGCTGAAAATAAAATATTTTTCCACGGAAGACAGGAAAACAGCCTATGGAACAGTTATTTTTAACTTTGTTTTGTAAAGCACTCAACACATGATTATGAATGTGAGAAACAACTATTTGAGAAAGAAATCGTCTTAACAGATAACTGAAAATCCTTGTCCTGGATCTAGGCATAGTACTTTGTGAAGATGAAGGCTTCCCTCCATTAATGAAGGGAATCATGATTGATTCCAGAGGAAAACTGGAATGAAGGGTTTTATTCTCGTTTTCATTTTCCAATGCCACATATACATGTCATATTATAGAGATCCTTAATTTTATCGAATAGTTCATCTGGAGAAGAATGAATCAACCAGGAGGACAAGTTGAACTTTGAAGAAGCAGGATAAGGAAGAGTATGAATGTTTTTGAACTTTGATGTTGAAGAGAATACCTTGGACAATTAAGAAACCAAACTGAAAATTGATCAAATCAACCCAAAGTTCTCACTGGATGCACTTTTGCTTATCCTATTACACAAATACCAAGCTCTCTGGAGAATGTTCTAATGGTATGAAAGGTGGAAAGAGAAGAAGAAGATGCCCAGCAGCAAGGTGTATTGACTCAGTTGCAGTGGCAATAAGTGCACCACTGGAAGACCAAAGACCATGTTAGGGACAGATCATCAGAAAGTCCGTCCTTCCATGCAGGAGTTGACTACAACGTGATGATAAAAATTGGCAAAAATATGCCTTCTCACAATTTCCTCTAGTCTAGTACTTTGCTGATAAAACTATGGAGATTTGTAAAAGACCAAACTGTGTATCAATTGTTTTTAATCAATAGCACACTATAAAAGGAAAAGTAGTATGTATACCATAGTTAGTGTGCAAAAGTAATATAGGTAGAATGTAACTCTTCCTCCCCCAAGGATCTTATAAGAGGGCAAAGCACATCAATTTTAGGATATTTCAAGAGTTATAAACTGAATATTGAGTTTTCTGTAGTCTAAGACAGGAATACACTCTAAAAGTTTTGGATTTGGGAGGCAAAATAAAACACTTGAACTGCTTAATTTTAATTATTTGTTTTTGCATATTGGTGTTTGTATGTACGAGAAAGATTATTTGGGTTTAAATGTAAATTGATCCAATAATAGCAATTAGTATTTCAGTCCTAATTTGCTTTCATTTTAAGTTGTAATAGTAAAAACATATTGCATTGTTCTTAAAGCTGAATATAACTGATAACAAAAATGCATACTCAGAAAAAGTTTGTTTATTCTGGTTGAATAAAGACAGGATAAAAATAAGTAATAAATAAATTGGTATGATTTAGGATATGAAAGATTTAAACCACTAATAACCCAATATTCTGTCTCCCACACCACAGCTAGCCACATTTTAGTCTTGCATGTAACAACAATAACAACAACAATAATAATAAAGTTGAAGGCACCTTGGAGATCTTCTAGTCCATCTCCCTGCTCAAGCAGGAAACACTATATCATTTCAGACAAATGGTTGTGCAGTCTCTTCTTAAAAACTTCCAGTGTTGGAGGCAAATGTAATATGAATCCAGCCAGTTTGATTAACTTACAGATGATTTGTATGTAGAAAAGTGGGATACTTCACTAAATCCATTATTTATTTATTTATTTATTTATTTATTTATTTATTTATTTATGAGACTTATATACCGCTTTAAGTGCAAGCACTCTCTAAGCGGTGTACACCAGTAAGCAATGTGTGTATGGTTGTTCGGGTTTTCTCCCGCGTAAAATTGGAAGTGTCTTGGCGACGTTTTGACGAAGTCCCATTCGTCATCTTCAGGCTGGTGCTTTCAGCGTCGTGCTTCGAGGAGCAATGTGTGGTCTTAGCTGTTTCTTCCTTTTAACTGCCAGTGGGGGTATGAACTGATTGGGTGGGAGCTTGGCTGTGTTCTGATTGGGTGGAGGTGTGTTCTGATTGGTTAGGGGCGTGGCTGTGCTCTGATTGGCTGGGGGGTTGGCTGTGCTCTGATTGGCTGGGGGGTTGGTTGTGCTCTGATTGGCTGGGGGAGTGTTCTGTTTGGTTGTGCTCAGGTTAGTCTGAGTTGCAGAGGGGTTTAAGATTTTGGGCTGCCTTGCTATTTTTTGGCTTCGCGTTCGTGGTCGTGCCTCCTCTTCATGGAGGGTGTCAGTTTGCTTCATGTATGGATTGGAGGGGTTTAAAGTGGCTAATGATGCAGCTGTGGTCTGTCTTCTGGTTTGTGGTCATGCTTCATCATCGGTGTGGCTTTGGGTTTGCTTTTTGCGTGGATGTGTGGTGGTGACATCCTGTGTGGTTTTTGTGAGTGTGGGTCTGGTATCATTTTTTGTATTAGGGAGTCGTTTGTCAATAAGGGCTGGTTTCCAAATGGCTGGTAGGCGGGAGGTATCATCTCGCTTGTTCATGCTGTGTGGGCGTTTTTCTATCTCTATGGCTTCTCTGATTATTCTGTTATTAAAATGTTCACTTTTGGCAATGGTTCTGGTATTTTTAAAGTCAATTTCATGTCCTGTGGCTTTAAGGTGTTGGACCAGGGAAGATGTTGGTTCCTCTTTTTTGACTGAGTTCTTATGTTCTTCAATGCGTGCACTTATTCTTCTGTTGGTTTGTCCGATGTATGTGTTGGGACAAACAGTGCATGGGATTTCATATACTCCTTCATTTTCTAAGTCAATTTTATCTTTGGGGTTTCTAAGGATGGTGGATATTTTTCTGTTTGTGATGTCACCACCACACATCCACGCAAAAAGCAAACCCAAAGCCACACCGATGATGAGGTACGACCACAAACCAGAAGACAGACCACAGCTGTATCATTAGCCACTTTAAACCCCTCCAATCCATATATGAAGCAAACTGACACCCTCCATGAAGATGAGGCACGACCACGAACGTGAAGCCAAAAAATAGCAAGGCAGCCCAAAATCTTAAACCCCCCTGCAACTCAGACTAACCTGAGCACAACCAAACGAACACTCCCCCAGCCAATCAGAGCACAGCCAACCCCCCAGCCAATCAGAGCACAGCCAAGCCCCCAGCCAATCAGAGCACAGCCAAGCCCCCAGCCAATCAGAACACACCTCCACCCAATCAGAACACAGCCAAGCTCCCACCCAATCAGTTCATACCCCCACTGGCAGTTAAAAGGAAGAAACAGCTAAGACCATACATTGCTCCTCGAAGCACGAAGCTGAAAGCACCAGCCTGAAGATGACGAATGGGACTTCGTCGAAACGTCGCCAAGACACTTCCAATTTTACGCGGGAGAAAATCCGAACAACCAAAGACCTACATACAAACGGCTCTTTAACCATAAGAAAGCAAATGATGTGGATTTAGCCAGGGCCAGCTAAGTAAATCCAGAAATTCTAGGAACAAGGTATAAAGTTGTTACTTTTCTAATGATGGCACATATCTCTACCATTCTAAATCTTTATGAAACTTTGGCCTTTAATTTCCATGTAATCCAACATTATGATAAAGTAGGGTCATGTAACATTAAATGTCCATTAAATGTAAACACTTTTACAACTTAATATAAACTAAATACTGAAAGCAGAGACTTAATTCTTTTTGGAGAAATCTACATGTGCATGGTCATTACTCAAGGCTTGATAATATCAGTTGGTTGCCATATCTGAAATAGCACAAACAGAACTTTCATAAAATATATTTCAAAGACATTGGTGAAAATTATATGGATAAAAAAACTGTAAATGAACAATAAAATGTGAGAAGGACTCTGCAGTATATATGACAAGTGTAATGAAGCTCTTACAAATAAGAAAGCTTAGTTTTCAAATGGATTGTTCTAGGGCAGGTTGCCTAATCTGAGGTAGAAGATCATACACAACCCCTGAAAGTTTCGGGCATGGTGTGAGAGACCTCCCAAGTTCTTAGACTTAAATGAAATTTGTTGGCCTATCCACTAATAGGACTACTTGCATACCATTCAAAAGCTAAATGCAATCCTTGGTTTGGAAAGTTTAGACCAGGCTGTTCAACTAGTTAAAGGGGAAAGAGCCATGTTGAAAAATTAAAAACCATGGTGGACTTAAAGGAATATCTTGGTATCAGCTGTTTGATGGGTGACAAGGGGAGGATCAGAAACACAGCAGTGGCAGCAGTGAATTTATTGACTTTACAAAATGAGGGAGGGCAGCTCAAGGCTGCAGGTTGTGCAGGCCTGACTTAGACTCTACTCAGAGAATGTCCATCTTCCGTTTTGCTATGCTGTGCTATGCTACTCCCAGTGTCTGCTTCTTGTAGTGAGACAGGCAAAAGAACCTTTTGCCAGAACCTTTCATCATTAAGAGTTCCTCAGATGGCAGGCATGACTTTACTCACACCATCTTTAGTTTTTATTTTTCCCTCAGCTGAATTACCTTTTAGTGACTGCAGAAATCATTTTATGTAGACATTTTATAACTGAGAGAGTCTATTGTTTTATAGAGTTCATATGCTTCTTCTGAGAAGAGCTATAAATAAAACCGATTAATCTTCCCAATTAGTATTTCACTTTAAACTGAAAGTCAGACCAGACAAAAGGCAACAGAAAAAGCTGTTTATCAAAACCTAATTTCAGCCTAATGTTTGGGACCGGGCCACCAGAAGTGGTTTCACACCCATAACACGGAAAGGCTGTGTTCCCACATCATGCTTAACCGGGGAATAAACCACAATTGGCTGGCTACTTTCAACTTGCTAAAACCACCAATCGAAACGCCCGGTTTCGCATAGCACGCCAAAGCAACGCCAAGCGCCGGGCAACTGCCCTCTCCCAACTTCCCCTCGAGATGCCAAAGCCCTGAGTCTGTCCCGGCGCTTTCCGTGCCCAGCACCCGGCCTTCCCTTTGCCCCTCTCGGACGTTACCTTGACAAGCAGCCTCGCGGGAAAAAGGCTCCAGCGTGGACCACCCCTGCGTGACGCCCAGAAGAGGCGGGCCGGCAGAGCGGATGGGCGCGCGAGGGCAGCGTCTCCCTTCACTTGTTGGCTGAGGGGTCGAGCGAGCCTCAAAAGAGGCTCCGAGATGCTTTCCCCGTAGAGGTTGCGTGGAGCGAGCGAGGGGCTGCTGGCGAAGGTAGGACGGTATTCGCGGGGGCATCTTGTTGTTTGGTAGTCTAGGCAGCACCAACAGCGCCGCTTTTTTTTTTTTAATTCTCCCCGTCGCCGTCCGCTTTGTAACGCTGCCCTTAGCTGGGCAGAACCGGCCGGAGCAGGACCGACGAGACGAGGTGTCCGCGAGTGGCGTTAGGCTGGCAGCCGCTTCCTTTGTTTTCCCAATTTTCCCACCCTCCGGCCCAACAACTTTCAATAACTTTTCAGTTACGAAAGTCAGCTTTTCTCCGAAATGCGGCCTTCCCGATGCCTTGGGTTACAAAAGCCCATAATTCCCAGTGAGCCGCATCCGACAGCTCTTTTGGTTTGGTGTGATAAAAGTTGGAGTCCAACGTTCTTACAGAATACCAGGCTGAAGAAGAGTAACATAAAGTAATCAATAAGTTTTAAATGAAGTTGAAAAGCAGTAAGGACAGTGCTTTAGACTACAGTTATCAGTCTGTCTAGTTGTAAAGAAATATTGTATGAGCAGATGAAAGGCTTGTCTAAGCTATCATCCTCTCCTGGAGAAACTATTTACGTATATCTGTTTTCTTTTCATCAATTTATACATATTTCTTTTTTTTCTTTTCCAATTTATAGATGTGGAAAATCAATTTGCTGGAGAGAAAACCAATCAAGGTTTGCATTTGAGATAATTTCAGTAATAATTTGACAGTTTAGAGGCCATTTGACTCCTGACAAGTCTGGATGGCTTAAAAGAAATACAGAATGAGAAACATGCAAAAGTTAATGTAAGGAACCTGTTATAATTGCTAGCCAGCTTTTTTGCTAAAAAAAAAAACCAAACCATGAAGGGGATACTATGTTTGTGCTTACAGGTAGTGCTCAATTTGCAACCATTGACTGAAGTTACAATGGCACTGAAAAAAAAGCAATTTATGATGGGTTTTCACAGTTACGACTGTTGCAGCATTTCCATGGTCACATGATCAAAATTCAGGCACTTGGCAAATGGCATGTATTTATGACAGTTGCACTGTTCTGGGGTCGTGATCACCATTTGTAATCTTCCCAGATGGCTTCTGACAAGCCAAGTCAATGGAAAAAGCCAGATTCGCTTAACAACTGTATGATTCACCTAACAACTGGAGTAATTCATTTAACAATTGTGAAAAAAGGTCATAAAATAGGGTGCAACTCAACTGTCTTCCTTAGCAACAGAAATTTTGGGCTAAATTGAGGATTACCTGTATTTTATCTAATGGTATTAGAGAAATGCCATCCATTTAACTCTGTTTTGGTTTGTTTCCATGTTCACAATTTATTAAGAATGATTATGTGAAAGAGCACCTGTGGAAATAAGGGGAGGTGAAGAGACAGTGAACTAGTTAGTGAAAAACAATTAAATTGAAATGTAGTACTGTTAGCTTACAGTCAAAGAAATTCTCAAAAAATGTAAATTAATCCTTGGCCCAAGTTAGAGAAACATGTATTGTTTCATGTAGTTGTGTTCTTATCACATTTAGCTGAAAGCATAACTCATTAAATACAATGGACTTTCAGAATATATATCTGTAAGATTGTGCTTTCAAGATTGTGCTGTTTTGCACTATGAATGATAGTCTACTTCCTGCCTATTAAATGTCAGGTTTCTAGGCATTTGATTTCCAATCGTGTATCAGCAAATTGAATGTTTCTTGTAATCAATCCAAACTATATTCAAGATGGTCTTCCTTGCAGTTTTCCAAAATCATTTTGTCAGTTAGGAGTTGATCATTTGTTTCTCTGCTGTGTTGGTACAAATGACTTGTTTTCAGCTAGATGTTGAACTGTATCAGCTACACACTAATTAGCAATTTGAAAGTTGTAGGTAAACAGATAATTGGTATCTAATTGCCTTTGCTACCCCTTTTGCTGGAACTTTCATTATCGTGTAGGTTTTACCAGATGTTAACCAATCTTCCAATTTCACCTCTTGGTAGTATGTTGTTAAACTGCTTGGCAACAATGGATTAGACAGTCAGATGTTTCAGCCAAAAAAACATGTAGTTTATCTTCACCTGGTGCTGATCAATTCTTCATATTTGCCTTTTTCTCCATTTCATTTGGTTATTACACATTATTTCATTTCACTTTTTTAATTTTTATCCACTATTTTTATCCAAACTGCGTTCTTGTTGTATCTCTTTGGATTGTCCCATAGTTGCATCCAGAACTGCATTTGTTGTCAGTTGTTGACTGGTTCACTGGAGCTTCTCTATTGTTGTTTAGTAGAAATGTTTCTGATTCCATTGAATTTGGATATTCTGCATATAATGATTACAATTATCTTCTTAGCTAATAAAGCAGTTAAAATTCAAAAACCTGCAAATAGAATTAGAATGACTGGCAAGAGAAAGTAAAATAGTACCAATAATAAGTGTCTTCGGTGCAGTCCCAAAACTTCTGGAACACCACTTTTACACACTGGCATTAACAAAATCACCATCAGCCAACTGCAAAAGGCAGCTTTACTTGGAATAGCTTACATCCTACGGCAATACCTTTAGCACCAATAGACAACAATATCTGCCTCTTCCAGGTCCTCCGGAAGGACTCCATAGGTGAATAAAAGTGCCAGAGACAGTTTAAACATTTGGTTGACTGCAACAAACTATAATAATAACCAAAATGCATTAATAGCTCTTCATCAAACTGGGAGTAACAATTTGATCTTTGCCAAATTTGAGTCCTTTACACTTGAAGATTTTTATTAATGACTTAGATGAGTAAATGCTTATCAAATCTTCAGATACAAAATTGAGTGAGAAAATAGAAATAAAAAATTAAACAATATGGAGGGTTGGGGACCGTGTGTAAAATTAATAATACAATTTTGTACTGCTGTATAAATAGTTCTACTCTATTTTGCATTGATCATACAAACTCCAATCTGGATATGATATGTTAAAAAAACAAATGCAGAAAAGAACAGTGAAGATGATCTGGGGGCTAAATATTATGTGGAGAGATTGCGGTAAATGTTTTAACTTTGAGGAAAAAATGACTGTTTAAAGATTTAAAAAGAAATCATATAAAGACAGATCAATACATATTCTTGCTTGCTCAGTTTCAGATCATAGAAGAATAGTCTTAACATATGAGAAGGCAGAGGCCAACTGAAATTTAGGAAAACTACTAAAGAGCAACTGTGGCAGTGAATTAATAGAGTGCTTCCCATGAGCTTCTTCAGTGAATATGCTCAAATTGAAACTGGATTAAGAGTCATTAGATTGTGACACTTTTTAATAACCATAGACATAGATCCTGTCTAGGATTAGTTTCCTCAACAGCATTCATTGCTGTTCTAATAGAGTCCATTCTAAGATGATTAAAGAACTGGAGACAAAAACACGAAGAAAGGTTGCAGGAATTGGGTACGACCTCTCTAGAGAAAAGAAGGACTAGAGGGGACATGATAGCCGTATTCCAGGATTTGAGGGGCTGCCACAAAGAAGAGGAGGGTCAATTTATTTTCCAAAGCACCAGAAGGCTAGACAAGAAACAATAGATGGAAACTAATCAAGGAGAGAAGCAACCTGGAATTAAGGAGAAGCTTCCTGTTTTCAGAAGTTGTAGGTGCTTCATTACTGGAGGTTTAAGATTGGACAGCCACTTGTCTGAAATGGTATAGGGTCTCCTGCATGAGCAGGGGGTTGGATTAGAAGACCTCTAAGGTTCCTTCCATTTTGATTGATTGATCCTTCTTTTTCCTTTCCTTTTTCTCTTTCCTTTTCCTCTTTTCCAACATTATAGACCCCTCAAGAGTCTTCAAATAATGTACTAAAATATGATATTTTGAGTCCAGTTATTTGTGCCTCAGCTGAAAGTTCTGCATTGTTTGTTCTATTTGGTGGTTTTCATTGCTTTCTGTGATATCTTTAAAAGTCGTCTGCAATAACAAAGTTCAAATGTGTTGATACTTAACGGTAGTAGTATTAGTAGTAGTAGTAATAAAGTTGGAAGGGACCTTGGAGGTCATCTAGTCCAACTCCCTGCTCAGGCAGGAAACTCTATACCATTTCGGACAAATGGCTGTCCAGTCTCTTCTTAAAAACTTCCAGTGTTGGAGTATTCACCGCTTCTGGAGGCAGGTTGTTCCACTGGTTAATTGTTCTAACTGTCAGAAAGTTTCTCCTTAATTCTAGGTTGCTTCTCTCCTTGATTAGTTTCCATCCGTTGCTTCTTGTCCTGCCTTCAGGTGCCTTGGAAAATAGCTTGACACGCTCTTCTTTGTGGCAGCCCTGGGGTATTGGAATACTGCTATCATGTCCCCCCTCGTCCTTCTCTTCATTAAACTATTCCAGCAGCCGTTCCTTATATGCTGTAGCCTCCAGTCCCCTAATCATCTTTGTTGCTCTTCTCTGTACTCTTTCTAGAGTCTCAACATCTTTTTTACATCATGGTGACAAAACTGGATGCAGTATTCCAAGTGTGGCCTTACCAAGGCATTGTAAAGTGGTATTAACACTTCACGTGATCTTGATTCTATCCCTCTGTTAATGCAGCCTAGCACTGTGTTGGCTTTTTTGGCAGCTGCAGCACACTGTTGGCTCATATTTAGGTGATTGTCCACTAGGACTCCGAGGTCCCTCTCACAGTTATTACTATTGAGCAAGGTACCCCCTATACTATATCTGTGCATTTGTTTTTTCTTGCCTAAATGTAGAACCTTACATTTTTCACCATTGAATTTTATTTTGTTAGATAGCGCCCAGGGTTCAAGTCTGTCCAGATCCTTCTGTATCTTAAGCCTATCTTCTGTAGTGTAGGCTATTCCTGCCAGCTTGGTGTCGTCTGCAAATTTGATGAGTTCCCCATATATCCCCTCATCCAAATCGTTGATAAAGATGTTGAAGAGCACTGGGTCGAGAAGAGAGCACTGGGTCCAGAACAGGCACCACACTACACACTTCCCTCCATGTAGATGCAGTTCCATTGAGAAGCACACGCTGAATACGGCCGGTCAGCCAGCTACGGATCCATCTGGTGGTGGTGCTGTTTACCCCACATTTTTCTATCTTATCAAGTAGTAGGTTGTGGTCTACCTTATCCAATGCCTTACTAAGTGCAAGTAAATTATGTCCACAGCATTCCTCTGATCCACTAATTTTGTCACTTGATCAAAGAATGCAATAAGATTTGTCTGGTATGATCTATTTTTGACAAACCCATGTTGGCTTTTAGTAATGACTTTGTTTGCCTCTAGGTGTTCGCTGATTCGTTGTTTGATTATCTTTTCCAGGATCTTCCCAGGTATTGAGGTCAGGCTGATAGGTCTGTAATTTCCTGGGTCCATTTTTTCTTCTTTTTTGTAGATGGAAACTACATCAGCTCTTTTCCAGTCCTTTGGTAGTTCTCCTGTGCTCCAGGATCTTTGAAAAATATAGTTCAGTGGCTCCGATATCACATCTGCCAGTTCCTTGAGAACTCTGGGGTGTAATCCATCTGGTCCTGGTGATTTGAACTTGTCTAGGCTGGACAGGTGCTCACTTGCCATTTTCTTGTCTATCTTAACTTGTGTTTCTATTCTGTTTTTTATGGCACTATTTTTGGTAGGCTGGTCTATTTTTTCCCTTTGTGTAAAGACAGATGCAAAAAAATGAGTTAAATAGTTCTGCTTTCTCCCTGTTGCTTGTCACCTTCTTGCCATTTTCACCCACTAATGGACCAATTGTTTCCTTCACTTTTTTGTTGTTCTTTACATGTTGAAAGAAGCTTTTTTTGTTGTTATTTTTTGACTTTGGTCGCAAGCCTTAGTTCATTTTGAGCCTTGGCTTTTCTCACTTCATCTTTGGAAGCTCAGGCTATTTGCTGATATTCTGACTTAGTTATGTGCCCCTCTTTCTACTTTCTATACTTGTCCTTTTTATCTTTCAATTTGTCAGAGAGTTCTTTATGCAACCATGCTGGTTTCTTTTGAGAGCTGTTATTTTTCCTCTTTGTTGGTATTGTGCTAGACTGGGCTTTTATTATCTCATTTTTCAAAATTCCCCAAGCTTCTTGAGTTGTTTTCCCCTTGAGGATTCTCATCCATGGAATCCTTCCCAAGCCCTCTCTAAGTTTATTGAAATTAGCTCTCTTGAAGTCCAAGACTCTAGTTTGACTGTGTTCTATTGCTTGTGCTTCCATAATGTTGAATTCCAATATTGCATGATAACTTCCTCCTAGGGTTCCTATGGCTTCAATACCTTCTATCATTTCATCTCTGTTAGTGAGAATTAGATCCAAAATGGCTAATCTCCTAGTTCCCTTCTCTACTTTTTGGGAGACAAAGTTGTCTGCTAGGTTTGCCAGGAACCTGTTTGATCTTCCACTTGGTACAGAGTTTGTCTCCCAATTGATGTCAGGATAGTTAAAGTCCCCCATTACTATTGTGATGTGCTTCCTACATAGTTAGCTGACTAGCAAAAAGTTCATCTATTTCCTCTGTTTGGTTGGGTGGCCTGTAGTATACACCCATGGCAATGTCATTTTTTCCCCCTTTTACATTGACCCAAATGCATTCAAGACAGTTTTTATCATTGTTGTGCTCTATTTCTGTAGAGATGTAGTTATTTCTTATATAGAGAGCAACTCCACCTCCTCTTTTATTTGGTCTGTTTCTTGTAAATAATTTAAATCCCTCTAGCTGTGTGTTCCATGTGTGGGTTTCATCCCACCATGTTTCCGTAATGGCAACAATATCATATCTGCCTTCATTAACCTGAATTTCTAGTTCACCCTGTTTGCTGTTCATACTCTGTGCATTGGTGTATAGACATTTGAGTCCTTTATGACTGGCCCTGTGTTTACTTTCTACATAACCTGTGTGGTGCCTGAGTTCCCCTATTGTCTTACCACCTATTTGGTTAGTGCACTTTGTGTTACACTCACTATTAGAAGCTTGATTTTGCTTGACAGCAAGGTTGGTATTCTTGTCCACACACACATCTATGTTACATGCACTGATAGCCCTATAATTTTTAGATTGTTGGGGACAGGGATGTTCTGTATCAATTAACTCACTGTCCCTACTGTTTAGTTTAAATATTCCTCCAGAAAATCTGTGAATTTATAGCCAAGTAACTCAGTCCCTTTCTTTGATGGATGCAAATCATCTCTTTTGTACATCTTTTCATTGGACCAGCTGCAGACATCGTGACTAATATATCCAAAGCCTTTCCTTTTACACCACTCCTTTAGCCACATATTAAATTGTGCTATGCGCTGGCCTTTTCCATTTTGGCTCCTTATACACTGGTAAAACCTCTGAGAAAGTAAGTTCTGGGGCATAAAGAATACTTTGAAAACAAAACTATAGAGATTACATCCTTAAAAAAAATATTTGGGAAATCTAATCCTGGTTTTTTTTTTCACCATTTCCTGATTGACTTTAAAATACAAAAGCTGTATATTGGTACAGCTGTGATTTTAGCAATTCTCTGACTGCTGGAGTACCAATATGGAGCTGGTACTGTGCACAGCTCTTCTTAGACTATTGACTGCTAAAGTCGTTATAGGATTTGAACTAATATGAATGTTAATGAAACATTTAATTCTACTTTGAAATGCAAGTTTTCAAAATATCCAATTAAATTATTTTGCATAAACTATAGATTGCAGCAATGTGATGTATGATGAGTAAAAGGGAAGAGAATATTCCAGCTTTTTCAGTTTCTGCACAAATAAGACCATAAATAAGAGCATGAATAAAAGATTGAACTTAAATAGTACTGTTCAAAAGGTACAATAATTCTTTTTAAAATATTTTAAAATTTAATTTTAAAAAAAGGTATTCCTTTTGGTGTCTTGTATTTCACTTCTTAATTATCTAATAGTCTGCAAGTACTGCAGTTCTTTGAACAAGATATTTTTTGAAGCAACTAGCTAAGTAATCTGATAGCAAAGATAACATGTGTAAATAATGTGAGAAATCAAAGTAACTTGTACTGTTTTATGTATGTACTTTCCTCTAAATAAAATTGAATATTGAAAAAACACACAAAGCATATTTAACGCTTTTAAGAACTGCCTGGCAATAGAAATTGTGACAAGTGAAAAAATACACTTCACTAAAAGCCACAGCAGCTTCTCCCCACCTAGGATATTCTTCTCTTTAAAAAAAAAAAAAAAGTAAACTACTATTTTCATCATTCTCAGCCAAATAGGGATGTGGGTTTTTGTTTTTGTTTTTTGTTATACGAAGCATGAAGACATTAGGAGAATTAAATTTGGACATAACATTAATGAATCCACCTGAATAATTGCTAGTAAAATAAAGGAAACTCCATGCAATATATATTCATGGGAAAATTAGAGTTTTCAGTTAGATAGAGCATTAGCATACACCCACATGAGAAAGCTATTCAGGAAAACAGAAAGCAGGTGATAATTAAGGGTAATAAAATAATTGTTATATAGCATGATTTCTCTTTCTGTTTCAAAGCTCTCCAGACTGGTCTGGAAAATACATAGTAAAATACATTATCAAAGCAGAATTATGAGCAAAACAACTCTTTGTATGTCCTTTGCAGCTTAGAAAGAGAATTTGATACAATAATATAATTTACTTGCTTCTAAAAAATTTGGAAGATTGGGTCTATGCCACTGATGATTCTTGTTATAGTAAAACAAAATACAACATATAAAATTACAATTCTAATTTTGAGAAGAGGGATATTGAAATAATCCCTTTTGCTCTATTTAATTTACAAGTGGAGAATATAATTTTTTGAGAGAAAAGTCATTTCGAAATTACTGCAGGACATGCAGAATGTTTGAGAGAACCCAAATTTCTTATCTATTATTATTTTTAATTCATTAACTTAACACAGAGTATTGTCCTCAGCTAAATTTTTAAAGTCCTCTAGAAGGAAACAGTTTCTACCTCTGACAAGACCAACTTACTTACCCTGCAGCATAATGGAAACGAGATAGAAAAAGACAGAAACAAAACTTGTCCACTGTTTGCTTAAGCTCCAACAATCATAACGTAGAACCTCTATGGATTACCCATTGTTGGTTTAACAGATACTTAAACCACTGATTTTATGTGCCACTGAGATTTCTTGGTGATTATAAAAACCTATTAAGCTATATGACTCTAGAATTGGGTGATATCATTAAAAAAATCCTTTAGATTATCCCATCTTGGATAAGGATCAATTATAGATAATTTAACTAAAATACAGTCCTGGATCATGTGCATATATTATTTGATTTACATCTTCATTCATGTTTGCTGTAATATCCAGGAATTTTTCATTTTAAAAGCCAGATATGGTCCTTTAAAATCAAACTGGATTTGCTATCCATGTGTCATGTTTATTTTTTCCAAGTGATTCTAATAATACAATGCAAGGAAAGCATTTGATTATTTAAGAACAGAAAAAATGACTTTGCAAATGACTTTGTGATATGACTTCTGAAACTATAGTTTAGCAAGGAAACTATAGTTTAGGAAAAGAATAGAGGAGAAATTCTGAATGAGAGATGACTATTACTGGTAGGTATTAACATTAATACTATTAAAACAGTATTAATGTTATGGAAATTGAGCTCTTATTTAAACTTTACTGTGGACAAGCTATGATCAGTGTGTTTTTGTCCAGAAGTTGTGGGTGCTCCAACACTGGAGATTTTAAAGAAGAGATTGGGAAACCATTTGTCTGAAATGGTATAGAGTTTCCTGCTTGAGCAGGGGATTGGACTGGAAGACCTCCAAGGTCTTTTGAAAAGCATCTTGGGGACAATCATGAATTGGATGACTGAGAATCTCCATAGACATCCAAGATCCCCATGAATTGTGTTATTCTGTATTATTTAAATACTTGCTCATATGGTTGATGACTACTTCCCATGATTTGGAACTACCTAGTCCATAGGTAGTTTTGTTTCAGCTGCTCAAAAGCAGCTATCTGTTCTGAAATATCATATCAGAGTGTTTGGCATTTTCAAGGTTGATCCCAAATCCATGAGCTGGTAACTAGGTCACAAACTTCTTCAGAAGCCAGATACGTTCAACTCTTTAGTGTGAGAAAATAAGCCTCTGGAATAACTGGAACAGAGCCAACTGGCATTGTAAGGAGCAGCAGTTATCAAACTGGCATTTAGAATCTGTTTCCTTCACGTCTTGTCTTTCCTGACTGACATTCTTCCTGTTATCTTTGGTATTCACTTTGACTCTCTGCAATTGTCCAATTTCCTTTCTTTTATTAAAGGAATGGTTTATCAGCACAAGCCCAGGAAGGGTGTTGTCACAGGAAAATTGCTGCCTTTATAAAATGGTCATGCACACACAGATGGAGGAAAAAATCTGAACCTTTAAAATGCAAACGTCATCTTGTATTTACATAAGATGATGGCAGGATCCAGGCAAGTCAATTACTTTTCTGAAACGACAAGATTTCACTTGATTATTTATATAATATAGGCAGAGATATCTTTTTTACCCTCCCTAAAATTCTGATAATTTACCCCAACATTTTTCCAGATGTAAATGCACAACCTGAAAGAATTTGAAGAAGGATGCAGGGCATTTGAAAGCATGAAATTGTATAGTATATTGAGCTCTTGCTTGATTTAAAGGATAAGAGACTTTACTGTATTTTCCCTCTTTCCACTACTTGAACTTCAGATCTAATATACGAATAATAAATCAAGATGAAATCGTGGGTCTGCATTGTACAGACATTTGTAAAGCTTAGAGAATTGCTTAAATGAGAATTAGCTGGGAAGAGTGGGTTTTATTCTTTTTAACATGGCTGTTGTACAAGTACGATCTTATAATCGATAAAGCACTGATTATGTTACTACTTGTATCTGAAGGTCACAGTGCAATGGATATGAGAGGAGATTCCATGAGGATGACTGTGCACCTGCTTGCCAACACTGGACATGCAATACACTTGCAACAAGTTCTTGATCAACTTCAAGAATGGATCTGCCTGGATGTTCGCCTCTTTCTTGTCTCAGAATGCCCTTCTCCCATTAAGTATTATGAGACATATCGCCAAAAGAGTTCCAGGTTTCCTAGTACTTCTGTTCTCCTTTTTTTGCATGAGGACTTTGGAGAAGAACGGTTTTTCCAGGTACATGACTTCTTTCAACATCCACCTTGGCAACCTATCCACATTGAGTATCCCAGCAGGAAGCTATCCCTCCATGCTCTTGATCATCAGGACTTCTATGGACTGGATGAGCATATGCCGGTATGGGGCCTGAGACAAGTTCACTATGGCATGGAAATCCTGCGTGTCACTCTCTATTGTAGCTTTGATAATTATGAGGATGCAGTAAGACTTTATGAGACAATCCTGCAGAAAGAAGCATCTGTCCAAAAAAGCAGCTTCTGTGCTTTCCTACTGTACACAACACAGAGCCTCGTGGTTCAGCTCTGCTTGAAGCAGCTGCCTTTGGGGATGAGTGTTGACCTGAAGGAATCTTCAGTATTACAGTTCAAAGTGCATGAAATTGGACAGCTGGTTCCACTTTTGCCCAATCCCTGTGTCCCAATAAGCAATACTAGGTGGCAAACGGAAGACTATGAAGGAAATAAGATCCTGCTGCAGGTACTTGTTGTCACTGCAATAGATACCAAAAGACATGATGGTAGAACTTTTGTATTGTCCTTAGCATGGACACTATGCAATAGCTGATACTGCTATTTTCACATATAAGATTATTCTTCAGATATATTTTATTTGATATTTGGTATGGCTGTACAAAGTAATTGTAGAGGCATTCATTGGAATAAGAAACCACTTTGTCCCATTGATTGATTATTGATTGATTAATCATATTTGAAGTGTTGAAGCAAGAATGTCTTCCAGAAAACCTGGTGTGATTCCTCTGAAGACTTACAGATGGTGTGTCCATTTAAATTGCATGTGGTTATGAGTTTGGAAAGCATTCAAAGCCAAACTTTCTGAAGGTTGCAGCTGATTTGCAATCACAAAATATTAATGTTCTTTGAAATTATATATGAATTAAATCTTTTAAAATTCTGTCTTATTTTGCAGTTATTAAAAGACAGACAAAATCCTTCAAAAAACATCTGGACTTCAGCAGGCTTATGGTTAATCCAATGACATGTAAAGTGAATGCCTGGAATTACAGGCCTTGTAAAAAAATTATCATTAGCATTATAAACAAGTAGACCAATAAAAATAGAATTGGTCAATAGAACATTAGGGTAACAATTTATCCTTTGATTTGGTATAAGGGATGTTACATCTTTCCAGTGTTTGCTTAATTATTCCCACTGCTGTCCCACTTCCTCTGCCCAATTCCATTCAAAGCTAGGAATGTGTTTTCCTTACCTATGTCCTTAGTAGAACTTTTTAATTATTGATTTGTGGTTGATGGTTTTATAGGATCAGGTGTAGATCTGACTTTATTACTATTGTCAAGGTGCAGTTAATTTATGTTTTTGTCTACAGGTTCAAAGCACAGGCTCAGAGCACAATGGAACTCAGTCTCTACCTCCCAATTTGCGCAACAGCACTGATGAGAAAGTGTCTCTCCGTTACCGCTGTGATTTATGTTCCAGTGTAATGACTCCCAGAACTGCTGTTCAGCAGAAAAACCGGACTCTTCGAGCCATGAAAAATAAAAACAAATCTGCAAGGAGGATGGTGCAAACTCCTACAAGTCTTTTCAGTCCTTCACAAAGCAGCTTTAATTCTTCCTCCAGTTTGTATAATATAGTACATTCTTCTTTGCAAGATCTAGGCCCTTCCCCAATGAACCTGGGCACTAAATTGAGACATTCCAGCCATGAGCTGTGGCTATCCCAGAACAAAGCAGAGGAGGAGGAAGAGACTAATGTTGACACAGGCAAGAGAGTAGTACCTTTCACATGTGCTAACAACTCTCCCCTAAACAGATTTTCAAAGGACTTACAAAAAGAACTTCTTCAGTCCCAGGCACCAAGCAGTTCATTTATGGAAACAGGTTTGGGTTCTGAGGACAGGAACTCTCTATTGTCTTTACATATTGCTGAACTGAATAAAAGATCAGGATTTAATCATTTTCAGCTGAGCACATCAGGAGCAAGTGATGGGAATGAGAAAGATGAGGAAGAGTTTTTTATATGATTTGAAACTTCCATGTGTCTTTTACTGCCTTATTTTTGGAATATCAGAAAGTACAATTGATCTATGCTTCTGTATAAATAATCTGGCAGTGTATGCTACCTTTTTATATTAGCACGACAAAGAAAGGTTTACAAAAGCTGTTGCCAAAAGAGCAAAAAATGTTTATGGATTAAAGTTAGAACTTGGGGAAAAAGAAGAGGAAGAATTTTGCAATAGAAATTTCACGTACTGGAGAACATTGCTCAATAGATTGGAAGAAGCCACTCATTTTAATGCACCACATAAACTTACAGAAATTCACTAAAAATCTAGGAGAAAAACTGAAATCTAGGAAAGCTAAAAGAAATTTGGGAGACGTCAAGTTGGGATGATGAAAACAGTGCTTTGTTTAATCTTAACTTATCTGACTCATATGAGAAGCTTGTTAGTTCTTGGGTAGGGCCTCCATGAAATATCCTAGAAGAAAGCAATGGCAAAATATTGCCACCAAGAAAATACATGGACACATTTATGAAATCATGAAGGTTCAAGTTTAACTTTTCCCATACCATAGAAATGAGTTTAAAGATATAGAAAACCAAATAACCATTTTCATTTTGTCATCATTACTATGCTAAATCTATCCTCATTTTCCCATGCTTCCTGTACTACATCTTGATGTCAGAAGTATGAAAATGCAACTTTGGGTCTTGGGGACTAATGGCTTTCCATTGTTAAAAATGCAACTTATAAAGCAGAGGGGCACTCATAAATCTGGCTTCTGAATGTCAATCCAAATGCTACACTTCTTAGAATGGGCAAGATTAGACAATATGTCTAAGGCCAGGATAAATACTACATTTCATTGAGCATAATTTAAATATAAGTCAACTTATTTAAGATAAACTGATTATTCTATTGTTCATTTATTTTCATTACATTCATATTGAAACCTAGTAGCAATTTTTCCAGATTGCTCTGGAGAATATATCAAAGCTCATTCTGGAGCTCAGTTTTTGCACCTTGATGGAAAATGTAGTGCTACTGTTGTGACTACTGTATTAATATTTCTTAAACTATGGGCTACTTATGTCTAACTGATACTTGATAATGAGTTCTAGAGAACAGGAAACAAACACTGAGTTTGTTACACCATATTCATTTCTCAATCTGTGTATCAGAGAACTTAGATATATGATCAGAAGGCTGAGCTATATTCAGAATGATAAATAACTATTTATAAGAACTATGGCAAATATAGGTGTGACTTTGTGCATTTGCTTTAACAGATGAGTTAAACTTGCCAATAACGAATTGTTATCTATCTATTATCTTATTATCTAAAGTAATATTGCACTATCAATGTATTGATTGTCATTAGAAATATTTTTTTTCTACTGCTAGGCAGAGGTGGAAGGTCTGAGGCTCTCAAATCATATGTGACACCGAAAAGCCTTGGGTGCCCCAGGTATCTCCAAAGATATTATCAAATAAAAAGTTGAATATGACAGAAGCTGATAGATTAAATGCTATCAAGTCAATCAGAAGGGGGGATCTAATTAACATGTCAAGTATTGTTTTGCAGCCCACAATGATTTTTAATTGTTCAGTGTGACCCTTTCCCCTCTACAAATTATACAGGTCTGATCTAAACACATCCCAGCACTTGAATACCTTTTCTAAGGTCTTTGTGGCTGCTGTACCAAGTGCTACTCTGAACCCTGGGTTCCCAACCCCTGGGCCATGGACCAGTATTGGTCTGTGGTCTGTTAGGTGCCATGCAAATGACAGGTGAGCGAGTGAAGCTTCATCTGTGCATGCGTGGGATCTAGGGTATGTGCAAAACCACCACCACCCCCATTCCAGGAAACCATTCCCTGGTTCCAGAAAGATTGGGGACCACTGGTCTGAACTATATTTTTAATTACTTGTCCTTTTTTAGTAGAAAGTTGATTCTGTAAAAGGCAAAAACTATTCACCACTTCAATATTTTCATTGAATGCAGATGCAGGAATTATGGTTGTAACTATTGTGCGACAGAAATTAAAGTGAATACCTGAGAATATCAGAAAATAAGCATATTAAGTCATTTTAATTATGTTTATAGTATAAATGAAATGAAATTAATATTATTTTAGAATTATTTTAGAATTGAGCCTTACTGGTTGCACTCAAGAAAATGTTTGGAAATGGATGGGTTTTTTTTTTTTTTTAGCAAAGTGCAAATAGCAAGACCAGAGAAGCAGATAGCTAGAAGAGGTGCAGCCAGTCTGAGAAGGCATTTGAAGCTACATACAACAATATTTTGAAGCAGAATCAAGAGAAGGTATAGTCATATCTCCAGTTGCAGCTTCCCTTCCTTTCTCAGTTGAAATGACTAACTCACTATAGAGTGCTTCACTATGCTTACAAACAGGATGAACAAAACTTTTGTTTCAAACCTGAGACAAACCTTCATGTTATAGAAATGCAGATGTTTTTATGTCCCACCCTCCCATCTTCTTAAGTGTCCAATGAAACTTCATTTCCAATAACCTTTCTTCCACCCACCCCCACTGCTTCCCCTTGGCTGTTACTGATATCCCATCATGGCGTATCTCACTGGCCCTCCTTCCCAATCTTCCATCCTCTCCCTCCCCTCAACTCCTACCACCAAAGGATTGGCTTGTGAACCTCATTGCAGGAGTCTCCCAATGCATTTCTGGCTCAGCTGCTTCTCCCTGTCTCCTGTCAGACATCACTACAGATTTCCTTCCTATTTCTTGCTGATGCACATACTTCACACTAAACACTTCTGCCCATCAAAGAACTGTATTTCAGGTCATACCCGAAATAAAACAACCCCAAATTGTTTCAATATTTTGCTTTTAATATCCAGGTTCAAATTTCCATTTTATCATGAAATTCACTGCCTTTGGCCATTATTCTCTCTAATGAAATTGTTACTATAAAATAAGAAACAAATCTCATCAACTTATGAAAGGAGGGAGGGAAGGGAAGGGAAGGGAAGGGAAGGGAGGAAGGAAGGAAGGAAGGAAGGGAAGGAAGGAAGGAGAGGGAGGGAGGCCTTCATCAAGTAAGAAATCTCGAACAATTTTATTTTAAAACATCTTAATCCCAATAAGTAGGTTCTTAACTGTTCTCACAAGCTGATTTTTGAATGCATTATTTTAGCTAAACAAAATTAATAATGCAATATAGTTGCTTTTTAAAATTGTCCTGCTTTGAAAAGGATCCAGGGCTGAACCAGGTGAGAAAGGCATTTGCCTGAACTTTATTTTTGTACAGGTTCAAAAGTGAAGGATTAAAAATGTACATGGAAGTCAGCAAAGCTACTACATAAAAATCAGTTGCAAACAAATCAGAATAACAGAGTGGGAAGGGACCTTGGAGAACCTCTAGTTTAACCCTCTGTTCAGGCAGGAAACCCTATATCATTTCAGGTAAATGATAGTCCAATTTCTTCCTAAAAATCTCTGGTGTTGGAGCACCCACATCTTCTGGAGGCAAGTGATATCTTCACCTCTGAAGCAGTTCATTTAAAAACCAATATCAGAGATGGTTACTATATATTCAACCAGCAGTTTATTTTTTAAACCTGATCCACCTTGTATGCTAAACGGTTTCCATAGATATAGCTAGTAGGAATTCCATGGAGAAATTGATCACTGTTTTGATAATGTGAATATTTCCTAAGTTACTTCTCCCAAATGTTGCCAACTAAATCTGCTTTCCTGAAAATCTATTCCATCTCAGTTCTTCCAGAATGGCTTTATATTTGCTTCAGTTAGAGATAAACCTGCATAGATAATTCATTATTCTGAAGAGTTGGCACTAACCATGCCAACTAAATGAGAGAGATGTATAGACTTGTGATGGCCTGCATAGATTAAAAAAAAAATCATCCTAGCTGAATCATGAAAGGCTATTTTATATAATCTCCTATTATTCTTACTAATTTTAAAGTTCTGATGATGAAATGTTAGACTAGTGAAAGGGAGGCATATGTTAGGATAGGTAACCTTGTGCTTCCACATCTTGCTATGTGTCATAGTCCCATATTTGGTCTATATGTCATAGTCCAGGAGTCTTCAAACTTGGCCCTTTTATGACTTGTGGTCTTCAACTCCCAGAATTCCTCAGTTGAAGTCCACAAGTCATAAAAAGGCCAAGTTTGAAGATCCCTGTCATAGTCCCATTCACACTGCTCTTAGTATGAATTGTGACCTTATAAATAATGAACTGTCTATTACCTCAATCAGTTCATATTACCTCCATATAGAAGCAATCATGTTTGTATGATTAAATATTTAGAAGGAACATGGAAAGCTATCTTGTACAATTTAGGCCTAGATCTGCCAATCTATGATCTATTCCAAATTTTAGAATCTAATGCAAATCTGGTGAATGGGGGCTTTAGTTCTCCAGGCTCTTAATTTTTTGAATTTCAGCCTTAACCTTCTCTAGCAGTTTAATAAAATAATGTCAGATGCAAAGAATCAGGACCACAAGTTCAGTTCCAGTTAAGCTAATTTATTGCTCATGCCTATACACAAGAATCTAGTCAACTAATGGTCAGCATTAAATTGGTTCTAGGTAAAAGTTAAAAGAACTCAAGGGAGGCTGGACTTGAACCACTTGGGGGAACTTAATAATTTCAGGCTGATTCCTCTCTTGACTCTGGCCTCAGGCTGTGTCTCTCCTTCTACAATATTGACAGATTGCTAAATAGCTGGGATAATATATTTGTCACAAAAAAAAAATCATTCTAAGCCAACAACATTTCTACAGATGGAATGAACTGTTTTTGTATGAATTTAATATAACAGAAGTTATATTGAGATATTTCAGTTTGTTTATCCCAGAGGAAATAACTGCATAGAAAGGAAAATGCTTAGAGTAATTTTAGAAATTAATTTAAGTAGACTGTGGTTGTTTCCCCTGCCATTGTAGCCAATTAGTATGCAGCATGTCTCCCATTTTCCTGCTGTCAATGAAAACATAATTTGAAGAATGTCTCAAAAGTGCTGTTCCAATATTTATTTACAACTGTAATTTTCAGTATGAAGTCTCTGCTCCTCAACCATGATGAGTTTAGCTCCAAAGAGCTTTATGAAAGAGGAAGAATAAAAAAATGTTTATCATTATCAATGCAAAATGCTACAGCAGTCTAAATGAACTTCAGGTTGCACTGTGCTTTAACAGTATGGGTGCTATTTAGTTGGTCCACAATGATGAGAAAGCAAAAGGGACGTTTGGGACATGATATAAGACAGGATGCTCCAAAGTTACAGGCTTAGCTGCCTCAGGGCATAATAACATCTTTTGTTCTTGCCTGAAACTAGCAGCAGAGTTATTTCAAAAAAAGAGGAAGAAAAAAACTTTAGCTTGTTGCCAAGGAACTGAAACAGTGTCCCATAGCATCTTGGAAGCAAAGCAGAAGACTTTTGGAGTTTTGCCTAGTATGTCCTGACCTGAGTGTAAGATTTTGGAGTAAGTGAATATCTGATGATTAATGTAGAAAGAGGAATTAGTTTTAGCCTGTCCTAAAAATACCATTATATCCTGTATGCTGCATGAGCTATATGCGCTATATATAAAATGACAAGTTGCTTATAAATGACCTAAATAAAACATAAATAAAGATCATCCAGAGGTAGGAATAGAAACTGCAGCTGTGGACAGAGTAGAAGAGAGCTGCTGGCCAAGACAAGAAATGAGGAAGATTTTTCTTCTTTCCTCCCATTGCCGATTATGGGAGTAAATTCTTTATGCCAGCCTAGTGTTCATCTGTTTCTATGGGCATATCAAGGAACGAGAGGATTGGAAACTAGTAAATTCATTCTTTCTTCAACATTTTTTTTCAATGGGATGCCTGATTTTCCCTTAAATGACTGATGGAAAACTGTTCCCAGACTATCAGCAATATCAGAGTTTCTGTTGTGGAATGGATATCTAAATAGCATGTTGTGGGCAATTTTCCTATGTCAACTGGTGCTTCAACTCTTTGTAACAAGGCCTTGCATTTGATCATCTAATACATTTATGACAGTGTCCTTAACCTGCTGCTGTTGATTGACTGAAAATGAATTAAGCAGCAGTCTTTAAAAAAACACAGTATTTAAATTATAAATAGTAAACTCCAAATGCTAAAGAAATCTTGTCCACCATTAGCAATGTATCTGCTCAAATTAAACACCTATCCCTGAACCAAGGAAATATGTTTTTTTCTCCTCAGGGAACAAGTGTATTTGTTTAAGAATACCTTTACTTACAAGGTACTATTAAATAATGGCTTTATTTTAATACCATCAGAAACCAGAATTTAGAGTAGCAAGATTAGAATCCAAATTAGTGTCCTTTCCTCTGTTCCTCCCCCAGGAAGGACCATAGCTAAGTCTAAGACTATAGCTTGCTTAAAATGCTAATACAAACTGGGCAGAGCTGGCTTGTTGAAGTAAAGTTAACATGAATCTCCACATAAGACTTGAACAAGAAAAACGAACATTTGGAACTTGTAGCTGCATATGGATGTGGAACTACTCTGCAGACTTGATTTGTGATAAATTGTAGTTTAGCATCTTTTCTCAGTATGGCATTGAGTTAGGCATTCAGACTTGATACCAGTGTTTTGTGTTTGTTATATTTCATATAAATGGAAAGTTCTAATATTTCAGAGGCTTTACCAACATCAGTGGCTCAGTCACACAGTATAGAACATGAAATATATTGAGAAAAGGCCAGCCAGAATAATTGGTTTTCCAGAGCAGAAAAAAATGGAATGTACAGTATGTGACGTTTTGATGCCTACTATCTCCTAGGAAGCTTATTGCTTGATAAGAAATGCATATTTTATTAAGTTTTGTGGAGCTACGAGATAGCAGGCCGATAAAGAGGAGCGACAGCTGCTACTTTGATAGAACATTGATAAAAAATATTAGAGCTTGCAAAATGTTTTTAAAAGGAGTTTCAAAAACACATTGGCATGAATGAAGTAGCCTCACGTTTTCCGGTCCATGTACAGGTAAAGCCTCAACTTTCCTGCTTCCCAGAGAAGTATTCGGTGTGCTTCAGATAAATGTGCAAGAAAAGGGAAAACATTCAAAACAGCTGGAGAAACTTGGAAAAGCCAGTGCTACTTTGACAGTTTGAAGAAAGGTATTTCATTCATGCTAATGCATTTTTAAAAATGCTTCATTTAAATACTGTACAGAATCATCAAAAGAATATTGGTATTTGCTAATAATCTAATGGAATTCCACCAGTTTCACTGGTTTCTTCTTAAACTTACCTCTGACATTTTGGTATACCGTATATTCCGACGTATAAGACGACTGGGTGTATAAGACGACCCCCAACTTTTGAGAAGATTTTCAGGCTTTAGAAAGTCATCTTATACGCCAGAAAATACAGTACAATATTGAATTTCTGTTTATAGATGAGCACAATAGGAGCTCCTTTGCTGCTAGAAAGCTTTGTCCTGTTAGTGCTTATTTCTGTAAAAAAAATAGGGCTGGCCACTAGGGGGCAGATTGGTTTTAAATTCAGAGAACAGCTACCCGTATAAGACGACCCCTGACTTTTGAAAAGATTTTCAGGCTTTAGAAAGTCGTCTTATACACCAGAAAATATGGTAGATTTTAATAAACTTTGAAAGTATTAATAGGATATTTTGAAAATTCAGATGGTGCAAAATGCAGTGTCATGAGCATTTATGTGTGTTTCTGGCAGAACACATGTTATGCCTCTGCTGCCAGTTTTTTCTGTAACCAATTCAAGGTGTTGGTGTTTGCCTTTAAAGCCCTACATGGTATAGGACCAGGTTATTTGAGGGACCACCTTCCCTGATTTCATCTGTTCTTCCCACCAGAACCAACAATGTGGGCATGCTACTGGTTGAATCATCTAGGGAGTTGCACCTGACAGGTGCTAGCAATGGGCCATCTCTGACGTGCCTGCATAGTGGATTCTTCTCACCCCTGAGGTGAGGATGGCTTCATCTTTTCTGAGCTTCCAAAGATCCCTCAAGACCTGGTTATTCCAGTAGGCGTGAGGAACCCGGGGGATGAGAAACTAGTGATGTGGCTCCATTAATTATTAACATCCCTTCATCTATAATTCTTTGTTTTAGCTCTGTTCTTATAGTTGTTAAATTTTAAAAAATAATGATAATTGTCTTAGTTATTTATTGTTTTAGTTTTGTTGTAGGCCACCTAGTGTCACTTGTTTGTGAGGTGGGCAGCTATATAACTGTGATAAAGATTTAAAATATTATTACATATCATGAAATGATTCACTTTGGATTATTATTTTTCTAAAACACAGATAATCATTTTATTGGCTGATGAGAAGTGCAAATAGGAGAACACACAAAATTATTGGTATGTCCACATAGGATAAATATAATACATAAATGTTAGCCAAATTTCCCAAAGGTGTTCATGGTTGTGTTCCACCAAACAGCAAATTCTGGGATTGGTTTTTTCCCATAATTATTATAAAAGCAAAATTGAAATGTTGGAATCACTATTGTTTTAACATCTAGTATAATGACAGTTAAATAAACCAGTAATGAGTTTAGATTAACAAATAAACACGAGTAGTTTTTTACAAAAAGTATATATAGTTGTTTTAGCAGGGAATTTTTTTTTAAATATGGATAGAATTATAGAGGATAGAAATATTTTAAAGAAATAAACAATAATCTGTACATGATATGTAATTACGTGGGAAATATGAATTAAGTCATAAGAGTATATCAATGTGCATAATAGGCTGTGATGAGAAAGTTGTTTATTGAATTTATCTAGAAACAGGAGAAGATACAATCTGTTTCTAATTCAAATTAAATGTTTGTTTTTTCCAGTGAGGCTATTCATATTTACTGGAATATGCTACCTCTCCATCTTGTGGTCAAAAATGGCAAGTTTTCTTGAAGATTTGTTAATTGTATAGAATAGAGTATTTTTCATAACATTCCTATGATTATTTCGCACACCTGTTATTTGGAAAAGTTGCTCAAAATTTATCTAGTCCTTCCATACACCACACACAAAGTACAAAAGTATCTCTACTGAAAATATTTGTATATATATGTCAATAGTTGACATCTGCTGAGGTTTTGGGCTCAAATCTGAGGCAGAACAGATACCAACTCTGCCTCTACTGGCAACACTGCAACATGAAATAACAGATTTCACAATATCAGCAGTTGATAAATTGGAAAATCTTTATTTAAGGGAATAATATAAGGAGGAACTATTTGTTAAAGTGGAATGGTGTTAAATTCAAATGGGATTTTATACTAAAATGATAATGGCCATTTTATGGGCATACAAAATATAAAGTGAACAGATTTGGAATATTAGATCTGATATTCATTAAACCAAGGTCCATTAAATCAAGGGTTTATTTTATTTTGTCATCTCTGGTTGATCTTTAGTCATAATAAATTTAAATTTTAAATCTTACTTTACTATTCCGGTAGGGATGAACAAGCCATCTCAGTCAAAAGTCTAGATGGAAACAAATCTCTGATAAGAAATACGAACACAAAAAAATATTGATATTTTAATGTTTTAGTCTCCCAACCACTTTTTCCTCTAAGAGGGTTACCTAGGATAATAGGCACCTCAAGAACAAAATATAACACTGCAGAAGTGAAATACGTTATACTGAAAATCCCGGTATTATCTCCCATGGCTTTACTATTGAATGAACATATAACATATAAAGTTAATCAGCTTGCCAATGCAAGAATGCATGCATTGTTTACATTACAAATTTACATTATAAATTTGTTATACAAAATACAAAAAGTTTACATTACAGATTTGTTACTCTTAAAGTATTGTGAGATTCTAATGGTACAACACTATCACAACTATTCTGGAAATGACTTAAAATTTAAAGGCAAGACACTATGGATATATGTATAGCTGTTTTTGACGGCAGCAAACCCAGACCAGTACCTTAATCCTTTGTGTTAAACAAATGAAATGTGGATTTACAGGTGGCTGTTACATATAAGCTGGGTTGACAAGATCAGAAATGAGGAGGTGATAAGCCGCCTAGGAAAGCCAAGGGAAATCATCAAAACAATTAAAAAACGAAAATTAGAGTATTTCGGACATCTGATACGACACCCAGAAAAATACGGCACACTCCATTTAATCCTGCAGGGAAAGACTGAAGGCAAACGAGGTCCAGGGAGAAGAAGAACATTGTGGCTTCAAAATCTAAGGTATTGGTTTGGACAAAACTCAGCAGCACTTTTTCGTGCGGCTGCTGATAAAAACAGGATCGCCAACATGATCGCCAATGTCTGATAATGGATATGGCACAACAACAAGAAGAAGTTAAATGAATGGCACAAATGGCATAATCAAGATATCCTTAAGCAGTGACTCAGAATGCCATAGCAGAGGCCATAGCACTAATATGGGAATTGACAAGGCATATGGTAGATTTTATGTCAGCACTGTATTGTATGGGGTCAAAGGCAATGGAAACCACTTTAACTTTATAGGGAGGAAAGTTCTTAGATTGGGTTGTTCTTTTGTATATTACAGGCATTCCTGAACTGTTTATCTCACACCACCTCTAAACTCCAGAATTAAAATGTGAATGAAATATTTACTTTTCTGCTTTCTGCCGTCCCTGCTAAAAAGAACAACTATAATACCTTCACCATCATATCCTTCTTTTTTCACTACCAACCAAATAAGCTGTTAGTTTCTGTCTTGACTAAAGAACTAAAAAACATACAACATACCTAGCATAAAATTCACCAAAATTCAATATTCATATGAATATTTCAATGTATAACAATCTCTATATACACACAGTATTTATATATTAAAATATATTTGTTACATATAAAAGCATCATAAATTTTTCACAATTATCAAATTTGAGGTGATTTGAGTTTCCTTATGTGAAATCCTAGGAGATTTCAATTATGAATGTTGGGATCCTATATAAAAGCTAAGAGCACCAAAAGCTTGCAGGATTCTTAATTGTAAAAATTTGGTTGGCTTTTGCTAAAAATAGGGAATTGCCCAGAAATGCTGCTAATCTTTGAATCAACATGTTGTGCTAAGAACCAGCATTCCTAGGGTTTTGAGAACGGATAGATCAATATAGAATACTGTAGGTGTTGTATGAGCTTTTCAAGAGAATGAAAACAACTAATTTGGAAAGACAGGAGGAAGAAGCCTTCAATTTAAACTCTGGAACAGAGTTGTACAGGAAAGAATAAATATATGTTTTACTCTGTATTCTGCAGTTAGACAATTGTATGTGAATGGCTTCATATCTACAATAAAGAGATACAGTAAATCTTGCACAGTCATCTCTGAACAACTTAATACTTAATCTCTTATTCAAGCTAATTCTTGAATAAGATTTTAAATATCTGGAAAGCCAAGATTTATAGGTTTGTCTGGTATGAAGCCCAACAGTTAACTTACAGCAAAAATCTTGCATGGTTAATAAGCATTTTTTCAAGCCTGTGCGTAAGCCAGGTAATACCTGTTTCTCATTTACATTAACAAATCTATCTTCAAGTATTTGTAGCACAAACTAACTCAAAACTTAGCTTTCAACTATAACATGAGTAAATCTCATTAATGTGTTATAGCCTTTAACATAATTTATTATTGGCTATTAACGGCTAAGGAAAGCTTTAAGTAAACTTTTGAACTTGACTAATCAATTGATCTTCCTAAAAGGTTCAGATTAATTTCTGACCATTTGTTTTAGAACTTATCATCTGTAATAAATGTTTGATCTAGGTGATAATAGTTTACAATATTTTGTTTAATAGACATTATTCATTATGGTGTGCATATAAACTCATAAATTAGTCTAAATGATATGTGTACTTGTTTGCATCTTTCCATTAATTGGAATATAAAAAGAAACCTCATACTGAGTCATAGCACTGATTCTTCTAGACCAGGGATAGGCAACCTTGGCTCTTTTATGACTCATGGACTTCAACTCCCAGAATTCCTGAGCCTGAGCCAACCCCTGTTCTAGATCAATATACAGCAGGTTGATCCTAGCTAGATTCCCAATAAATGGGAGTTCTTAAACAAAGAGACATAAAACAGATATGCAAGTAATTCCAATGAGGGTGAAAAAATTAGGAGATGGCAATGGAAGCCAGAAAGGCTAAATAAAACCCTGGGGGAAGATCTGAAAAAAAAAAGATGATCATATCAGAAATGGAAGTAGTACTGGCTCATAAAAGAAGAGTTAGTCCAGCCTGTTGGCTAGTGTCAGGAAAACAAAAACTCAGAATGGTTATCAAAGATTATAAGAATAACAAAAATAGTTTAGTTTCAGACTAAAAGGAAAATAAGAGAATCAATATAGCAGCTGTGCTTTGAGGAAAGTTAAAAAAAAACATAAGAGATTCTCCACTGCTGAAATTGTGTGTTTCCATAAGAAATTGTGAAGAGCAGGATGAAATTGTAGGACTGAGAAACTCATAGAAACTTGTCAGGAAAGTGTTTTTACTTTCAATAAATTTAAATATCTATCATCAGTTAATTATTAGAGTCCCACAGAACTATAGTATCTGGTGGTCTGGTTGAATCCCTTGTGTATTATCTGTCAAAAATGCCAGAAAACTGGTAAGGTGCCACATGAAAGGAGGAGACTAAATGTCTGAATTTTCAAATGCTAAGAAAAGAAAATCCAGGAAACCACAAACTACATAGTCTGACATTTTGGATTATTTTAGAGTTGATCATATCACTCTGGAATTGGAAGTCAGCATTAGTATGTCAGAACAAATCTTGTTAGATTAATTTTACCACAATTTTAGACTGTATAACTTTAATAGATTGTGAGAATAGTGTAGACATAACATACTATAACTTCCGGGGAAAAATTGGTCAATATAATCCATGACATGTTGACTAGCTACCTAGTTCATTAATGACTATGTGCCATGACAAATAATTAGGTGGGTTTTAAAAAAAAAATTTTCCTTTTTATAATCCTTTAGTCCTTATAATAGGTGTATACCTAGCTCAAAAATCATACAGTAGTTTCCATGAAATGGGAGAGAAGTATCAAGTAGGATGCCACAAGAATCAGTATTGGTTATTTTTATTAATAACTTGGATAAAGTTCTTATCTATCTATCTATCTATCTATCTATCTATCTATCTATCTATCTATCTATCTATCTATCTATCTGCCTCATCATTGTGGTGAGATTACTATTGGAATTGTACTCAGAATATACTGCCAACAGCAACACTCCAGATGTGAAAGTCTTCCTAGCTGCACAGCTAAAGCAAACAAGCTTCTACACTGGGCAGAAGAGATATAGGAAGATACTTGTCGGAGAGTAAATGTCCCAGTCGAAAGACTGAATGCTGGCAGTCTGGGGAGATTTCTGTGAAACAGGCATAGAACAATAAAGTAGCTAGTTGAAGTTCACATGTGTGGTTCTGGTTATTCGCACCTGACAATGTGGAAGTGAGTGATCACTTTAGTGACAAAATATTATAATTTCATATTCCGCAGGAGAAGGCAATGGCAAACCACTCTTGCATTTTACCCATATAGATAGAAAATATAAAGCAATTGATGATCTAGTGCCAGATCCTGGGCCTTCCTGGTCAAATGATACTCGACATGCTACCAAGAACTAAAGATATTTCAGAATGCTGAAGGTATTAGTGACATGACTAGATTAAAACTTTCAGGATGTCTACTTGCTGATGTTGCCATACAAGAAAAGAAAAGCTGAAGTTTAAACAAACCTTTATTTATTTATTTATTTATTTATTTTCTAATATTGAATCAAAATCTGTTTCACTGATATTCCACTGTTATTCCACTGATTAATTGTTCTAACTGTCAGGAAATTTCTCCTTAGTTCTAGGAGAGAAGCAACCTAGAACTAAGGAGAAACTTCCTGACAGAACAATTAACCAGTGGAACAACCTGCCTCCAGAAGCTGTGGGAGTTTTTAAGAAGAGATTGGACAGCCATTTGTCTGAAATGGTATAGGGTTTCCTGGCTGAGCAGGGGGTTGGACTAGATGATCTCCAAGGTCCCTTCCAACTTTATTATTGTATTATTGTTATTATTATTTATATGCACCCATCACATATTACAATAGGAACATGGAAAAAGAATATGGGAAAAGCTCAACAAAGTGAAAATTGAAATGAACTAATTGCCTATTGCCATCTTAGGCATCAATAAATTGGAAAAGGCTCAAAGGAACATGTTCAGTTAGAAGGTTCTAGGGGACTGCAGCCAAGAAATTAAAAGACGCTTGCTCCTGGGGAGGAAAGCTATGGCAAATCTAGACAGCATACTAAAAAGCAGAGACATCACCCTGCCAACAAAAGTGCGTATAGTCCAGGCCACGGTTTTCCCAGTTGCAATGTATGGCTGTGAAAGTTGGACCATAAGAAAGGCTGAGCGCCAAAGAATTGAGGCCTTTGCACTATGGTGCTGGAGAAGACTCCTGCGAGTCCCTTGGACTGCAAGGCGTTCAAACCGGTCAGTCCTAGAAGAGATCAACCCCGACTGCTCTTTAGAAGGCCAGATCCTGAAGTTGAAACTCAAGTACTTTGGCCACCTAATGAGAAGGAAGGATTCACTGAAGAAGAGCCTAATGCTGGGAAAGATTGAGGGCAATAGAAGAAGGGGACGACAGAGAATGAGATGGCTGGATGGAGTCACTGAAGCAGTAGGTGTGAAGTTAAATGGACTCCAGAAGATGGTAGAGGACAGGAAGACCTGGAGGAACGTTGTCCATGGGGTCGCGATGGGTTGGACACGACTTCGCAATTAACAACAATTGTTTCTTACCCAGGATATAAAAAATAAAGAAGGAATGATGTTTCATAGTTAGGAAGGATATAATAACAATGCTTGGTTACAATGCAACAAATAATTCAATAGTATTGAGTGTATAGGCTTAGTGAACAACCATTTAATATGACAATTAGCCATGTTTATGCTCCATCCACTGATGCAGAAGAGAAGGTTGGTGAGTTGTATGGTCCAGCTAAATTTTAAATCAATCATATATACAATAAGAATGTACTGCTTTTGGTTGGGGACTGGAATGCCAAAGTTGAAAATATTAAGGAGAAAAGCATAATTGAATTGTGTGTTTCAGGAAATCAAAATAAAAGCAGACAGCAAACGATTAACCCAGTGATCTTTTCAATGCTAACTCCTTCTTCAATCAACCAAAATATGCCTGTGTATATAGTAATTGCCAAATGAAGAATCAAATCATTTATAGAAGGAGGTGAATTATTTGTAGAAAGAGGTGGAAGAGTCAGTAATAAAAGTACAAAGTATAGTGGCCAGGGCTGGCTGTAGAACAGGTCATGAAGTATTCCTGTGCAAATTTTAAGTCAAACTAACATGGAAAGCTAATTTCTGCATTAAGATCATGAGCACATACCCAAAGAAGAACTGTGGAATAAAAGAAGCTCTTAAGGATGAATGTAAAAAAAGACTGCCAAAAATAAACAGAGGGAAATAAACGAGATATCAAAGCAAACTACAGAAATTGCCAAGAAGAAAAGAGAAGCAAAATCCAAGAAACCCAGAACTCTTAGGAAGGGACCTACCAAAGAATTTCAGATGGCTGTTGCAAGAAACAAGAAACAGAATTACAATGACATCTGTAATGATATATTGCTCAATCTCATCAACATTTTTTCAAGTACTTGAATATTTACTGCAGTGGCAATGGAATTGTGAGGTTGGAGTTAACTAAACTTATTAAAATAGTTTTTAATGATTTTCTTTAACATAAATCAGACCAAAAGTATAAAATTGGCATCCCAAAAGTACTTTTTCAAAAGGCAACTAGACTTTTTTTGTTTTTCCTTGAAGATTCCTGTTACAGAATCTGGTAGTCCTGCTGGAAATACTTCGAAACCTCCTTCCCAATGGGAGCAACAGAAACAGACCGTAAAGTGGGTGTGTGGGGTCTCTGACAATGCATTGAGCTCTAAGCACATAGTGCTTATAAGCAGTGTCCTGAATAATGGGAAGTGGGCTTCCTATAATCTTGGCTGTCCTCACTACTCTTTGTATGCCTCTTTGGGTGTTCCCCAGAAAGCTTTTTTAAGAGAAGAAATAGTGACGATGCTGGACTGCTGGACTTATAGTAAAATATTATCTTTTAATTTTGATGATCCTAACCTTAAGTCTGAAAAAGAGCTAGAATCAGAAGGACATATCAGGTTTATATATTTACAACTGAAATAAAGATTTAAATTAACAAAAAACAGCTATGGTTTTGACTTTATTAAAAATGTATGGTAGTGATGAACATATCATTGCTAAGGTCTATAAAATGTTATTGAAATTGAATTTGGAAAGTGAATTTGTAAAGCATTGTATGATTCAGTGGGCAAGGAACTTTGGATATAATGTAAAGCTTGAGCAATGGGAGAATATGGATGAAAGTTTTAAAATTTAAATTTAAATTACAATTTAAAAGAAAACTTTTATAAGATGATGTATTGTTGGTATTTAATACCAGATAAGTTATCAAGTATGTACAAAGGTTTTTCAAATGAATGTTGGAAATGCAAATGTAAAAAAGTGACCTTTTATCATTTATGGTGGACATGTGATAAAGCAAAGAAATATTGGAGTAGGATTCATATTCTAATACAGAAGATTCTTAAAGTGAATATAAAGATACAACCAGAAACTTTTCTTTGAAAAATTGGAACTTTGATGTTATATATGTTGATGGCAGCAAGATCACTCTATGCATAAAAATGGAAGGACACTTTGATCCCACAATGGACGAATGGCTGCAAAAGTTGATGGAGTTAGCAGCGATGGCTAAATTGATTGCTTTGGTAAAAGAAAAAAAACATAAGTACTTTGTTTCTATTTGGAAACTGCTTCTGGACTTTGTGCTTGAGATGCAAAAAATGATATTTTCAACCAATGTCTTTGGAGTGGAAGGGCTGCCTGTCAAATTGATTTCATCCTTCATCATGAATATCCAAGCTTTTTTTCTCCAGCCCAGTGCTACAGTTCCTTTCTGTGCATGGATGGGAAATGCCTGCCACTCTCCCCCCCCCCCAATCTTGGCAACAGCTCTCTTGCTTCATCTGGTTAACCTCTTGTACAGTCACTTAACAACTACAACTACCGGTAGGAGAGCTGGGATTATGATCATTGAGTCAGTCAATCATGTGGGTATCTCACTTAATGACCGCAATGATTGATGACCAAAATTCCAGGTTCAATTATGATAGTAAGTTGGGGGGTACTTGTAAGTGCAGTTCAATGGTAGAATTGATTGACCAGAGAGTCGATGAGCTTCCCTTTATTAAGAAGAGGCTGTCCGTGATATTTTAATTTGCATTTCTCAGTGAGCAGGGGATTTGACTCAGTAATTTAAATGGCTCCTTCCAAATTAATAATTTTATAAATCTATGGAACAGTGTTAACTTCTGGTTATTTTAGCAGCAGTTTATTGAGTGTTTGAATTCAGCTAGCAGTGACTCTCCTAAATTGGAGGCAATATATTTTCTGTCTTACAAAGAGAAATACAAGATTTTATCTGGAACCCTCTGCTTGCAATGGATGTATTCCACCACTAAGGTATGCCCTTTACTTATTCATTTTGTAATGCATAATAAAAACCTCAGTGTCTCTTCATGTAGCACATCAAATAAAACCAGTTCATTTCATTTTCAGGAAGTGAGTCAATGCAGCAGTAATATTGGAATACATCTAAATAAATTATCTCAAAAATCCATAACCTATATTAGGAAACTACCCTGTGTTAGGGCAATAATGGTCACAAATTGGTATGAAAATGTTTCAGCACTATGGCTATGCCAGAAGTTGCAGCCAGCAATTCTGTATTTCGTCTCATGGAGTACTAGATTCCATCTAAAAAGGGGTTCATTTAAGTCTAAGATTATGAAATGCATTTATGCCTCACTCAAGACTTACTTGGATTAAGAAGCAATCCATGGCACTATGCTGAAGATAATGTTCAAATCCCAGTCATGAAGCAGAGTGACCGGAGAACAGATTCAGTGCTTCAATCTGGAGATTGTTTTAACAACAACAATAAAAAGAGTGATAGAAGCATATACAGTCTCTCTCTCTCTCTCTTTCTCTCTCTCTCTCTCTCTCTCTCTCTCTCTCTCTCTCACACACACACACACACACACACACACACTCACTCACTCACTCACTCACTAGGAAGTGTGTTACTTCCTAGTGATGTATAGTCAGGCTTCTATGTGGAAATGTAGAAGAATTATTACTATATATTCTGACTACTAATCAGCAGGTCATATTGGTGTCAGATGAGTTTTAAGGAAATAGCAACAAAAGTTCAGTTACTAAATTTCAGACATAATTCAGTTTATTAAATCCTTGTCTGTTTAAAGCTAATGCATTAAACTGAGGAGTGCTTTATAGGCAATCATTTTTTTTAAAACAATCAGCTGGTGATTATTATCGAGATACGAAATCCCAGGACTGAAGAAAGAAATGATAAATCATTTAAATCATTTCTATACTGTTCCAAACAAATTACATCACAATTTCTTTGTAGGGGAAAAAAGTTACAGACAAAAATGATAAATCATGCCTTATTATAAATTGGCACAAAGATTTAATAAAATATTAAAAAGAACCAGTTTGGTGTGTAGAGGTTAAGGCATCAGGCTAAAAAGTAGGAGACTTTGAGTTCAAGTCCTGCCTTAGCCATGAAAGCCATCTGGGTGACTTTGGGCCAGTCACTCCCTCTCAGTCCAAACCACTTCACAGGGCTGTTGGTATGGGTAAAATAGGAGAAGGAAAGTATGCTGGATATGCCAGCTGCCTTGAGTTATTTGTAAAAATAATAAAGGGATACAAACAAACAAACAAATTTCCAGCCACTTATTAAAAGGAAGTGTTCTCTGTATTCTCTCTTAGCTGCCAAGCTGTTCTGTTATAAAATACACCCTTCATCTGAACCCACTTAATCTGTCATTACAAATGTATACATTTATTAATATAATCTATAGCAGGTAGTCTTTGGCTTGCAACTACTTGTTTAGCAACCGTTATAAGTTAAAATAGCACTGAAAAAGTGACTTAGGAATGGCCCTTGCACTTATGACCATCACAGCATTCCCATAGTCCCATGATCAAAGTTCAGGTGATTGACAATTGGCATGTATTTATGATAGTTGCAGCATCCTGGGCTGGTGTGATTACCATTTGTGACCCTTCCAGGCAGCTTCCAACGAGCAAAGTCCCAGAGGAAGCCATCTTAAGGTCTGTGTAGTCGACTAAACAACTGCAGTGATTCATTTAACAACCAAGATCAAAAGGATTGCAAAACCGGGCACAACTCATTTAACAACTGTCTTGCTGAGCAATGGAAATTCCAATACCATTAAGACAGTGGTTCTCAACCTGTGGGTCGGGACCCCATTTGGGGTCGAACGACCATTTCACAGGGGTCATCAAACAACGCAGTCCGCCATTTTCCCCCCCTTTTCCTTAGCTGTGCTACTCCCTTTTATTCTATTGGCTTTTGAAAGCCAATAGAATAGAATCTCTTGAATAGAGTCTAATTCTATTGGCTTTCAAAAGCCAATAGGAATTGTCCAGGCTGTCTCTGCCCTGCTGAACCTGCCAAAAGTCCCATTCTGCAAACGGTGCTGCATCAGTTGAGTAGTCCTCAGCTTATGACCGATTGAATAGTCCTCAACTTACGACCAGTTGGGGGTCACGGCATTAAAAAGGTTGAGAACCACTGCATTAAGGTGACCAACCGTCCTCCTTTAGGGAGGACAGTCCTCCTTTTGTGAGTTCTGTCCTCGCTCAAAAAGTTTCCTCCTACATGTCCTCCTTTTCGATATTTGAAGACTAATCTGCAGGGCTTTTTTTTTCCTCATAGAACACTCAGAACGGCGTTCCAGCACCTTTTTTGATGGTTTTTTGTCAACTTTTGCATGAGCTGTGCTACTCCCCCTATTGGCTTTCAAAAGCCAATAGGAATTGCTGCTGAGCGCGCCAAAACACCCAGCCGGCAAAGTTTGCACATGTAAGTTGTCTGCAGCGAATTGGCAGGAACTTTGCACCCCTCCCTGCTACCCAACTACACCATCTCCTAGTTAGTCCAAAGATGCCTGGAGGAGACTGGAGCGGAAACACCACGGTAACTTTCTCTTGATCTTTGGCCCTGCCAGGGCAATAATGGCTGCGGGTGCAAGAGGCAGGGGCAGCGGGGCTGCTGCGGGCGGGGGTGTGAGGGGTGGTGGTGGCCAGCTGTCCCCCATGCTATGGGAGCCATGGGACCCACTCTACACGGTGGGGCAGCAGTGCTGGCAGGGCAGCTGCAGGCGGGGGCACGGCATGTAAGCATAATTACAATATAAAATGTTATTGTTACAAATGTTTTTATTATGCATTTATAATATAGTGTATTCTGTATTATTGTTGCAATGAATAAAATGTTTCTTTTATTTACGATATTTTTTTCTTCAATTTATTTGTGTCCTCCTTTTCATTGTAAAAAAGTTGGTCACCTTAATACCATGTGATTGTAAATGGAGGATTACCTGTATGTGGCAACCACCTCTTCAAGAAACTCTGGGCAGTAAACAACATAAACACAGAGAACATCATTAAAAACAAAAAAACCTGCATAAAATAAAAACACACCACCACTAGACACGTGCATACTTGCCAGAGCTCCTATGCCATCATCCCTAATGTATAGAAAACTTCAGTAGAAGTTGTTTATCTACTGAATTTCAGTTCCCAGTGGAGGAGAAAGTTCAATTTAGAAATGTATTTTATATAAAAATATTCCCTGATATGCTTTAAAAACAGTACATGCTCAATATGGGATAGCATGTGCCCCACCCACCTCATCTCTAGTGCCTCCTCTGGGACCACAGTTGGCAAACTGCAAAACTGTATCAGAAGAAGGTCCAGGAAAGTGCTTCTAATCTATTCAACTTCAACTGATTTTGCATGGCAAAATCAGGGCATAGGATTTATTTTTTTCCACAGAGATATAGATATAAAAAGGAAAGAAACCCTGAAATTTCTTTTCTGAATTTGCTTATTTCAAAATAGCAATATTCCAACTTAATCATTTCAAGAAAGCACAAAGTCATCTTCTTGTTTATGTAGCCTTGAGAAATGTTTTGGTGTCCAGGGACTGCTCTTAATTTTTTTTCCAAGAAGCCATGTTAAGTCTAATAGAAAGTTTGGGTCATGCAAATGGGTATGGCTGAATATTGAAAAAATATTGTTTGTTATTTAAGGCTTGTGCTAAATCTAGTTTAGGTCTGACAGCATTACTATGATTTATTTCCTTCCTCAAAATAGCAAGAAACCACACTTTTTAGCAAAACAGTATACAGAAAAGGGTTTCTGGGTCTAGAATTATTCAGGAATATTCACACAGGTTTTAGATCAGTGGTTCTCAACCTGTGGGTCGGGACCCCATTTGGGGTCGAACAACCATTTCACGGGGGTCACCAAACAACACAGTCCGCCATTTTTCCCCCTTTTCCTTAGCTGTGCTACTCCCTTTTATTCTATTGGCTTTTGAAAGCCAATAGAATGTTGTTGTTGTTGTTGTTAATTGCGAAGTCGTGTCCGACCCATCGCGACCCCATGGACAACGTTCCTCCAGGTCTTCCTGTCCTCTACCATCTTCTGGAGTCCATTTAAGTTCATACCTACTGCTTCAGTGACTCCATCAAGCCATCTCATTCTCTGTCGTCCCCTTCTTCCATTGCCCTCAATCTTTCCCAGCATTAGGCCCTTCTCCAGTGAGTCCTTCCTTCTCATTAGGTGGCCAAAGTATTTGAATTTCAACTTCAGGATCTGGCCTTCTAAAGAGCAGTCGGGGTTGATCTCTTCTAGGACTGACCGGTTTGAACGCCTTGTAGTCCAAGGGACTCTTGAATAGAGTCTAATTCTATTGGCTTTCAAAAGCCAATAGGAATTGTTCCAGGCTGTCTCTGCCCTGCTGAGCCCGCCAAAAGTCCCATTCTGTAAACGGTGCTGCACCAGTTGACTAGTCCTCGACTTACGACCGGTTGAGTAGTCCTCGACTTACGACCGGTTGGGGGTCGCGGCATTAAAAAGGCTGAGAACCACTGTTTTAGACGATCTATTTCTGCACTAACTGTAGGGTTCCCCATTCTAATTCCAATTCCTCTCAGGAACAAAAGTAGAAAATGCCTATTGTCCTTCAGTCCTGTTTATCAGCTTCCAGTTTGATCACTTTCTAATTTCATCTGGTATGCTACTCTACATGGACCTTATCTTATCAATCCGAATCTTATTTTAAGAAATTTATACATATGTGTATCACATGTCAGAGTTGGACAAAATTTTTGTTACTGGCAATGCATTCTTTTTTAAAGAGGGCAATTTTATTGGACTCCATCAATTACTGCGGCATGATCAGCAATGTCATGAAGGAAAAAAAAGGTTTTGCAGGTCTTAAGACTGAATTGTCCAGCTCCTCCTGAATGGTAAAAATTGGCCCTTTGGAAGGAGATGATGTGATGCCTTAAACTTAACCCATTCCCTGCAAAAGAGTTTGGCTCAAATACTCAGATAGGTATTCTGATTGGCAGGGACAATCCTATAACCCAAGGATTGCCACTTTTGTTTTAAACATATATGTGACCACGTCTTCTTCAATGTATAAATGGTATCTATGTCACAATGCTCTCTAGAGGCGATCTGATCAGTTTTGTAATAATGTTCAGAGTCAAGAGAATTCCTTTTTATGCATCCCCCGATTGTTATTTCTTTGTAACAACAAAACTCCTCCTCTTTCCTGATTAGTTTCTTAAGATATTTACTCTTTGGTCTTGCTAGGACAACCAAGGCAAAAAAAGAGCAAAGTTTCTTGGCTGTGGTTACACGCAGCTCTGAATCAGCAGCTTGCATCATACAATTTCACAATGGGAAATTGTCTGACCACAGTTACAGACCAATCCAGCTCGGTCTGCTGTTACTGAACTGCATCACAGTTGAGTAGACACAAGGGCTTTTTGCCTAGTAGAAAACCTGGAAGCATTTTATCATTTTTACAACCCGCCAGATAAATTAATTTGAGCTATGTCTTGTCCTGTTTTTTCTCTCCTTCGCTCTCTCATATTTCTTTGGTCTCTTTTTCCATGTTTTTTTTTCCCATGGTGGGATTCTGTTTTCACTTTGGACATTGAAGGAAGGAGATTCAGACATCTGATTCTTTTAAGTTTAAAAATGAGGTAGCTATCTGTGCTTTGCCATTATTCTACTTCATGGGAAAATCTGCTGGCAAAAAGAAAGTATATTTTTTCCCTGTGGCTTTTTCCTGAAAAATTCAAATTAATCCAAATCTGAGATCCATAAAATACATTGAGTACTTTTTAGCCTTTTCCAACAAATTGCTTGCTAGCTGGGGAGGATTGAAAACATAATCCAATCACCAGGTGACAACTTAGTGGGAGAAGCTGCTTCTTACTTGTCTTCATTGTTATAGTATTGTAGTTATATGATGTGGCACAGATTCTTTAAAACATGAGGTAAAATATTAAGGTGCTATAAAATGTAAAGCACAAAAGCAGTTTTCATAATACAGCTATGAATTTCTTTATACAGGCAGCCCTTCAAAGGAATAATTTTGCCCAGTTGCCCAAGGTATAAAAAAGGGTGTTTTTGTAATTTCTTTTGGAGTTAATGTGGTTTGGAGAAGATAGCTTTTTTCATCCCTCCAGCATTCAGAACCTTCCTACTTGGCTCTGCTACCTGATTTAAAAAAGCCACCTGGGAGGAGTTTTCAGATTTACATCTTCCTACCCTTTCCACCAATTTCCTTTCCATCTAGTTGAATCAAAATGGTTGAACAAATATGGACCACCACACAATAATTTATTCACAATTAATATGTTTTTGTGCAAGATTCCCCCCCCCCAATATTGTATTTCTATCACTATTTTACTCATTTCTTTAAAATAGTATGGATATGGCTTTAAAATGACCATTAATTAAATGATTGTGTTCATATCCTATATCAAACATATTACATTTTAATGTAGCAAAATGTATGAATCCATCCATGGAATGACATGGCAAATATCTGGACTGCAATTTTGCTAGTAAGGTAGCTTCCTAAGTTTGTCCGACATGCATCATTTGTATTAAGAGAGTTTGAATCAGGAACATTCTGATCCACATAAGTGATGATACCAAATTCATCTGAGCTCCTTTGATTCCAAAACTGTATTCAGCAAGATTGCAATGCTTGCCTAAATGTGAGGAGACAGGCTCTACTAATCCCCAATATTGTCCTCTAGCTTAAAAGTTCTCCCTTCATGTTTTTGGACACCCCTCTGATAATAAGGGATTAGAGCAATATCTTTTTTATTTTACCCCTCCCTCCTTTTATTTATTTTTTTGCTTCAGTGTTGCAAGTAGCATACCTAACACAGGGGTGGGAGGGAGGGCAAAGGAAACAGGAAAAGCATTTCCCCCCCTAAATTTTCCTACCTACAGTATGTGCCACTGGCCCTTTTAGCATGTCCTGACTATAAAGTCACCCAGGCTGGATTTATGTGGGGATGTGATAAGATTAGTTTTACCTTCTAAAAAGCTTCCAGTACCTTTAATGTATTTGATTTGCCAACAACATCTCAGCCTCTTTTATGTAATTTTATGTAATTGTAATTGTCAGTGGATAAAATCCTGGCTTTCTATTAATTACACTTGCTGATTCCTAATACTAGCCAAAATATTCTTGTCTGTTTGTGGTTTTTGATTTACCCTAAGGGTTTTTAAAAGATTTACTGAACTGGAGATTAATAACTAACAACTCACCATTACAATGGTGTTGTGTTCAGACTCAGTGAACTACTATACTTCAGATTCTCTTCAAACTAGACAAAACTTTGCTTGAAGCCTGTATTAGGAACTCTGCTGTAGAATCAGCATGTTCATTAAATTTGATGAAAAATAATTTATGAGAATTTTTCATAACTGGAGTATCAAGTTTCTATCCTTATTGAGTTATGAAGTAGCCAAAGGATTTGTGTGAATGCCCTGTCTTTAACTGAAGAGTCTTGTATCCCTCAGTCTTACTGTTCCTGGCTTCAGTGAGATATCCAGGAAAGAATCCGGAGGGAAGTAGTAGCACTACTTTTCCTTCTAAGGGAAAGTCCTGCCCTTGGAATAACAGAATAACAGTTGGAAGGGATCTTGGAGATCTTCTAGTCTAAGTCCTGCTCAAACAGGAAACTCTATACCAGTGGTGGCGAACCTATGGCACGCATGCCGGAGGTGGCACTCGGAGCCCTCTCTGTGGGGACACATGCTGTTGCCCCAGCCTTGCCTCGCCCCGTGACCCCTTCCTCACCAGCAGCCCCCCTGGAGGAGAGTCGCCCCCCAAGCGTGGCCTACACAGAGCAGTGCAGCCAAGGACATGGCAGCCAGGCAGTGTAGACAAGACTTTGCCCTCACACTCCATCCCGCACAGTTGATGCTGCGGGGTGTGGGCAGAGGGTGTGGCCATCATGGCACTGCTGGGCTGCCTGGGCGATCTGCGGCAGGCCCTGGAGGCGGTGAGTGGCCCTGTGGGCAGGTAGGGTAGGGGACAGGGTAGGGGCAGATCAGGGGGTGGACTGGGGGTGGGGCCAGTTTTTGGGCACTCGGTCTCTAAAAGATTTGCCCTCACTGCTCTATACCATTTCCAACAAATGGTGGTCCAATATTTAAGATATTCTTAAATATCTCCACCATTGGCACACCCACAACTTCTGGAGGAAGTTGTTCCAATGATTAAATGTTCTATCAGGAAATTTCTCCTTAATTCCAGGCTAGTTCTCTCCTTGATTAGTTTCCATTCATTGCTTGTTGCCCTGCCCTTGGGTGCTTTGGAGAACAGATTGGCCCGTTCTTCTTTGTGGCAGCCCTGAAAATATTGGAAGACTGCTATCATATCACCCCTAGCCTTTCTGGAGAATTTCCACTTCCTAAGAAGAAATTCAGACAGTTCAGTTGCCCACATTTGTTTGAAACTGAATTCAGGAGGCAAATTTAAAAACAAAATTCTCATTGAAATGAATTCCAAACTCATTTGATTTTGAACCTGCATTATGTGGTGGTGCTAATAACAGCTCTTTGTTCTACTTTAATCTGTCAGCAAACTGGCAGCTTTTCTGAATTGATTTTTGAGGTAGGATTAAACTATAAATATCATTCTGAGTGAACTTTCATACTAAGTAACAGCATATGGCAAATGTGAACAATTAACAATTTATAATGTGATCAAATTTCAGGACAGAAATGACTAGATCTCAGTGACTCACTATGCAGGGCTTAAAAATTCCAATGGGGTGGTGTCATGTTGACACCACAGCTTTGGGTTGTCTAGACAAAACTAATACTATGATAATCTCTACTTTTTTCCTTTTCAGGTCAAGGAAATCATGGACTTGGATTAGGTATAAATAATATGTTGCATTTTTCCTATCAGAATCAATCATGTAAATGTCATGATTGACATTCCTCCCTCTCCCCCTCCCCCATTCCATTATTGTGGTTTATAATTTTATATGTATATAACCAGTTTCTTTATTTTATATATCTCATTAATATACTACCACAATTGTATGGAGACTCTAAACAGCAGGATATACAGTACAGAAAATTTATTCTCTGGGTCTTCCACTATCTGGAGAGCCATTTAAATTAGTTTTTTATGGCAATATGAGATGAAGCTGAATTTTTTTTTACTTTTCTAAGAAGTTTAGCTCTTTTGTCAAATCAGTAAAATGGAAAGATCTACAGCATGGAGGGAAATCCCTGACATATGCAATTTCAGACTCACTGAACTGAAAATGTATATGGCTGATAAATTCAGATTCATAAATAATGAGCAGCCATTCACAGAAACCAAAGAAAAGATTGTTAACCCCTGAAATGGATGGATGGAAAGTCAGAAAAACAGATAAATATGGGAGTCAGAAAATTTATTGCCTGAACATATGGGGAAAATGTTCTGGTAACTAAATGCTGAGGGGAATGCAAGTCTTGGATGGGGAGGGTAGAACATTTTTTTTCACATTTTGGGGTACAAATACATGCTTTTATTTGGTTCATGATGCTCAGCGTTTCTGTTTTCACTCTTATCTGCCCCTCCTCCCAATCTCTTCAAATCACACTACTGAAAATCACCCATGGTCCTGCTGCATTTCAGTAATATATTTTGAGGTTATTCTGGGATTGCAAATATGGGTTAGTATATGTGTGTCTGTGTGGGAGCATGTTCATGCATGCATATCTGTATACTTAAACAAGGATAAAACAGCTATCTAGCTAAAGATCCTGAATAGCAGATTCTGGCAGTTTAAGACCAAAGCACACATTATGTTAAGCATGAATATTGGAAATTGGGAGCAATTGAGGTAATGGAGATCTGATTAAAGCACATTAACTAACATGTTGGAAATTAAATCAAATTATGTAATGCTGAATTAGGAGAAAAATGTGTATATCTGCTATATAAATGAAATATATCACAGATTGTCACTGGGACAGAGAACAGAGAAGTCACAGATTATTTTTTAACAAATACCAGATTATTATTTTAGTAAACAGATGTTCATGCTTAAAAAAGTGTAAAGAGCATTTTGCTCTTTATATTGGCAAAATTTTGTCCTGAAGCAAGTCAGCATCTTTAAGTCTTCTACATACCAAATAATTACTGTATATATGGATCTTTTTTTTTTATTAGATAATCTTTAAACTAAAGTTTAATAATAAAACTAATAGAATTCTTTGAATTAAACATTGCATTTATCTTTGGCCACCTTATTAGATTTCAAGACATCATTTACATCCCCACCTACCATTCACTATAAATATATATAATTACTCTTGCCTTTTCCTACTACTATTATCAAAAATAACTTATGGCCATCTTAAGTTCATCATAACCTTATAAAATATGTTTGTATAACAGATATTGAAAATAATTAATCCAAGGAACTTCAGGAATTGAATGTAGACCTTTCTTAGGAGAATATAAGAAAGTAGGGAAGTCCTGTTCTCTACTTAGTCTGACACTGTTGAAGGGCAGCTTTAAAGTGTATGTAGTTCATAATGATGGGATTTCTTTAGTAAAAGATTCCCAACTTACTTTAATGAGACTCATATAACTATTTTTTTCCAGCTAGGGAAGACTAGAAATTTGCATCAAGGACAGCAAATATCATGCTAATATAATGACTGTAAGATTCAAGGACTGGAAATGGGTCAAAGAATGTGAAGAAGTGCAGGGTCTAAATTTCATCACTTGTAATACTTTGCTGTGGTGATCAGACTTATGCACAAGCTGAAAAGAGCAAAGGAAATTGTGCTACTACACAAGCAAGATTTAAAATAGAAAGATTTTTACAGCTTGATGATCAAGATATCTTTGCATATCAAGATTCATTCCTGGCAAATTCATCTTAGCAATTATGTTTTGAGTCTTTCTTTTGAAAAGCAAGCTAAGAGCTGTTTGTCCATCATAGACTTACAACATAAAGTACCCACCGTTGAGCTGATACAAAGATACTTTAAAGCCTATTCTCAGCTATTATAATATCAGCACAATGACAGTTGGATAATCCTAAAAGAGTTACTAGTGTTCAATTCAAGTCTTCCCATCTTTATTCTTTAGACAATTCTACCTGTCCCTTTAATCAAACCAATAATATTGGAATTATCTATATGGGTAAATTATGCATGAAAAATTCAATGTTCTCTAAAGTCAGATGTGCATATTATAACAATTCAAAATCAGAAATCTGACCTTCTGCTATTGCATAATGTTCTAGAGGCTACAGTTTTTAGGAAATTACTGAAGCTCTAACACCCACGCCCACACTTGAATCAGAGTAGCAATAACTACACTGTGTTTTTTTTTAAATATTTTCATACTCAGCCATGGTCTTTGAAAGCTTCCAGCTTCTTGGGAAAACATTCCTTAGGAAAACATTCCTTTAGACTGAAATATCTCATGCTCTCTTAGCCAGTTTATGAAGTGAAAATATATGTTTTTTTCCATCCCTGTTGTTTTACTAAATGTGCACTAAACATTGCAACCAATTATTAACTGTGAAGATGTTTTCTTCATAAGTGAGTAATTGCAGAGATCTAAGAACTATGAGTCTCATCTTAGCCCTAAAGAGTACACAGGATATATTAATGATTTCAACAGAAAAGCAGGCCAGTGTTCCATATTCAGTGATAGATAGGTAGGTAGACAGACAGACAGATTTCCTTCTACCCTAAAATTGTACAGTCTAATCCTTTCATTTGGGGCCTGAAGCAACAGGCCATAATAAACACCTTTTGCAGACAATTCTGGAAGGACTGAACTGGGCTGCTTGTTGTCTGAATGTTCATTATTCCTGACATAGTCAATGTATGAATGGGGCAATTGTGTAGTGCCAGTTTTCTTTACTTCTCTCATTTATCATTTGCCCTGAGGCATCATGAAAGTGAACTGATCACTGTAAAGCAAATAGTGACCTTTTCTCCATTCCAATGCTAGTATACTACCTTCTCCCCCTGACTATTTGAGAGATTTGCAATAGTGGTGAATATCTGTAGCTTGGGTGTCGAATGAGGGTGAAGGTTCATTCTCCGAGCTTGTGGGTTGGTTTCTGAATGTTTCGTTACCAGGCTACGTAGCATCTTCAGTGGAGTTTAGGCAGTGGTAGGATTCAAATATGTGAACAACCAGTTCTCGGTGTGGATGCCGCTTCTGGAAGTCCATTCTGGGCCTGGGCAACAAAAAATTAGCTACCGGTTCTCCCAAAGTGGTGCGAACCGGCTGAATCCCACCACTGAGTTTGGAGGATATCAGTGTTCTGTTTATAAGGGCTTCAGGTGTGGATGTGTCAAGTGAGGGTCTTGTGATAGATCAGATGTAAGTAATCAGTGAGACACTTGTGATGGGTCTTGTGAAGGGAAGTTATATCAGGTCAGGGTCATTGGGAGGTGAACTGCTGGTGAGGAGAGGAGGGCTTGTGTGGATTGAATGAGGGTCAGTGCTGTTTCTGGTTGGCTGTGAAGTGGATTTGGATTCTGAGGGGTTTGTAGGCTGATTGTAAGTCTATGTGTCTGTTGATAGAACTGAGGTGTGGAAGATTGGAACTGAGCAGCATTTTAGTTAAATAGATGAGTCTATATTGCCTTTGGTTGAAAGCAATGCACACATCTTTTGAGCATTTAAGGCATTGCCAATGGTGAATGGCACTCTAGTCTTATTATTTGGGCAATCTAGGAATAGGAAAAGGAATACTCTCCTGAGTTTAGCCCCCCAAAATAAGAAACTATGAGAAAGAAACTCAAGATTGCCCTACCTTGATTCTTTGGTATAAATCCCAGAATGAGGCAATGCCAAGCCATGTCCACCCTATTCCTATGAAAACCACATAGATGTTTCTGTGCAGTTATTTTGAGTGTAGCTTGACTCAAGGGAACTTTTTTTAGTTCCACAAATTCCATTGAAAAAAGGTGCTGGGACACCGTTCCGTGTGTTCTATGACAAAAAAAAAGCCCTGCTCTTGGGATTGTAGGAGAGAGGTGGGCAATATGCAGATTGGATGTGGCCTCCAGCTCTTATTTCATACTTTATGTAAGATTCCAAGATTTTTTTCATCAAAAGTGTTGTTTTTTAAGGGCATAATTGCCATTTTCAGGATCCACAAACTGTATAATCATCTGCAAAAGCCAACATTTTAATTACATTTTAAAATAAAACCTAATTTCATTTTGTTATAAACAGAAAAAAAAATGAACAACAATAAAGATTTACTTAATGAATAGGTAAAAAATAATCTCTCTCTAGCATAAAATGTAAAAATGAAATTTAAGTATTAGTCAGGCTGGCTGGGAGACTGTGAGTTCTAGGTCCACCTTAAGCGCAAAGCCAGCTGGGTGACCTTTGGCTAATCACTTACTCTCAGTCCTAGGAAAAAGGCAATGCAAGTCACTTCTGAAAATCTTGTCAAGACAACTGCAGGGACTTGTCCAGTATTTGTTTATTTTGTTTGATTGGTTGTTTTTTAAGGGACCACTACAAGGGGACAGAAATTGCAGAGCCAAGTACCATCTGAAAGTGTTGTGTGCAGTGAGCAGAGATTCTCCAAAAGTTGTCACTTGATTAACTTTTATAGTAATAGAAGAATAAATTGTCAAATACATTGGATAGGTGCTCATCATTAATTATACCCCATTAATTCAATTTTAATTACAGTAGTCTAAAATTAAATTTTTTGAGTACTGTAATTAACTTGTTTTGATTTTCCTATATGTTATGTCCCGAGCCTTGCAAACGGCTCGGGCGTTTGCAGGCAGTCCCGGGCAGGTGCAAAGCTGCCCGGGACCAGACAGGCTGTCGCCAGCGCCGTGCGCATGCGCGGGTGCTGGCGCGGGAAAAAGTAACCCTTTTACCTGGGAGTTGCCTATATAGGAGGCTGCGAGGCGTGTGGGCTGAGGCTGAAGCCATCTTCTGTAAGCTGAACGCTGAATAAAAGAAACTGAGAACTCCAGCTGCTTCTCGTGTCTGTTTTCCGCCACGGACTCAACACTGGCGACGAAGGTGGGATGCCTTGCACTACCTGGAAAGGAAGAAGTGTAAGCTTACCCAAGGAGTCCTGAGCGGCGGAAGAGGAACGGCGTCGACTCGGCAGCTGCCCGCCAATCCGGTGCGCATTCAGGGGTAGGCTGGCTGATAGACCCGTCTCCTGAAGATCCGAAGATGGCGAAAATTGGAAGGCTTTCGGAATTCGACCACATCCAGAGCGGTGGAGTCCTACGTATCCAGAATGGAGAACTACTTCAAGGCAAACCAAGTGAGGGGAAGATAGCTTGAAGGCGGCCACCCTGCTTTGCGTTTGCGGCCAAGACGCCTTCGAAATCGCAGAAAACCTTGCAGCACCTGTCCCAGTAGAGTCTGTAAGCTACGCAGACCTGAAGAAGCTGCTGAAGGAGCACTTCCACCCCAAGGTGTCCGTTATCTCATGGCGCCACACCTTCGAACAAAGGGATCAACGGTCCGGTGAGTCAGCCAAGGAATACATCGCCGCGTTACGGAAGGCCGCCAAGCCCTGCGAGTTCAAGGACCTCGAGGAACGACTGACTGGACCGATTCGTGTGCGGGTTAAGGCATCGCGAGCTACAACAGAGACTTTTTCGCAAAGGAAGAATTATCCTTCCAGACGCTTAAGGGAATCACCGCAGAAGAAGCAGCAGCGGCGCCGTCAAAAACATGCGGCGATCAGAAAAGTGCAGAGGGTGCGTCCGTGCACAGGAAGACGTCCGACGAAACTCCGAGGAGGATCCGGACGAGGAAGTCGACCGTCTACACCCCGCGAAGGAAGAGAACCAGAAGGGAAGCTCTTCGGCTCCGCTCAAGTGCATCGGCTGTGGAGGTCGCCACAGAGAACCGACTGCAAGTTCCGCTCCGCTACCTGCCGGGCATGCGGTAAACAAGGGCACATTGCAGGCTGTGTGTCTGGGCCGACGAAAGGCACAACCTCAAGAAGAACGCCTGAAGGGTACCAGAGTCCCCAGCCAGAATAGGGTAGGTTTTTGCGCTTCGCGTAGAAACATTTGTAGGACAGGCACACACAAGCCCATGAAGAAAAAGCGGTCACTCAACGTGAAGCTACAAGGGGTTCCATTATCTATGGAACTAGACACAGGGTCTGCCCTTTCCATCATTTCATTGCATACATTTAGGAAGATTTGTTCCAGTAGTGGGACTAAGGCCAAGTTAAGGCCTTCTGATATTGTATTAACTGATTTTCAGAACTCAAGAGTGTGTGTTTAGGGGGAGGCCACCCTTAACGTGCAATACAAGAGTTTTGAAGGTCCACTAGACTTGTTAGTAGTAGGGGGTGAAAGAACGAGTCTCATAGGACTGATTGGTGAGCCGGGGATACACGTACAGCGACTCAAACAGCTTACAAACACTCGACTACAGGAAGTCTGCAAGGAATTGCAGATTTTTTCAGCCCCAGTGGGCACATTCAAGGACACCTGTGTCCTTAAAGCTAGACCCCACCTTCACTCCCATTAGATTAAAAGCCAAGACGCTGGAGGGTCCCTTGCTTTAAAAAAGTAAGATTGACACTGAATTAAGACAACTAACCAACAAGGAATCCTAGACTGTTGATTCCAGCCAGGGAGACCCCCATTGTCACGACTCTAAAGGCAAATCGGTGGACATCGCATTGTGCTGATTACAAATGCACACTCAATAAGGCTGGCAGAAACATGACTATACTGTTCCTGTGGTTCAGCACATACTGGCCTCCCTCACGGGGGGGGCGCGTTTTTGCAAAGCTTGACCTAGCTCAAGTGTATCAACAGCTGCCTGTTGATGCTGCTGCTGCTATAGCTCAGACTATTGTGACCCACAGGGAGCCTTTAAGGTAAAAAGGCTACAGTTTGGAGTGAATGTCGCTCCTGGGATTTTCCAAAGCGTTATGGAAAACACACTACGAGGTATACCAGGGGTCTGCCCCTACGTTGACGATGTCTTGATTGCAGGAGACTCCACACACATTCTAGCTGAAAGGCTTAGGGCTGTCCTGTTAAGATTCAGGAAATCAGGCCTTAAGCTCAGAAAAGACAAATGCAAGATTGGGGTGCCTTCTACTGAATTTCTGGGATTCAAAATGGATGCTGCTGGGATTCATCCTGCTGAATCCAAACTAACTGCTATTTTAGAAGCACCCAGGCCAAAGTCTAAGGCCAAACTTCAGGCCTTCTTAGGCCTCCTGAATTTCTACAATTCTTTTCTTCCACATAAAGCTAGTGTAGCTGAGCCTCTTCACAGGCTACTAGACAAACAGGCTGTGTGGCTGTGGTCACAAGCGCATGAGGCTTGCTTAAAAGAAGTCAAGGCCTTGCTCACTTCTAACAGTGTTCTTGCACATTTCAACGAGTCTCTCCCTGTGTGCATCGCTTGTGATGCATCCCCCTACGGGGTTGGAGCTGTCCTGAGTCACCTCAGGTCTGATGGAACTCAGGTTCCTATTGCATACTACTCCAGAACAGTGTCTTCTGCCGAGCGCAACTACGCTCAGATAGACAGGGAGGCTCTGGCTGTTGTTGCTGGAATTAAAAAATTCCACGATTTTCTATATGGCAGGCATTTCACGGTCTTCACTGACCATAAGCCTCTGCTGGGACTGTTTACCACACGTAAGCAGACTCCCCACATCATTTCCCCTAGAATGCTTAGGTGGTCTATTTTCTTGTCTGCATATGATTTTTCATTACTCCACAAGCCTGGGAAAGAAATGGGCCATGATGATGGCCTCAGTAGGTTGCCTCTGCCAGTAGTAGAAGCTGACCCCGCGCCAGCTGTCAACATTCTATCAATCCAAGCCTTGCACGAGCTCCCTCTTAGTGCCAGGGATGTTACCGCTGAAAACAGGTACAGATCACACACTTTCAGTGTCCGCTCCTGGGTCCTGTCCGGGTTGGCCTGAGCACTGCCCTAGTCCTGAGTTTCAGAGTTTCTGGTCCAAAAGGAACGAACTGTCCCTTTCTCAGGGTTGTTGCTTTGGGGAAACAGAGTTGTCATTCCCACCTCAATGAGGACTAGGGTCTTAGAATCCCTCCACGAGGGTCATCCTGGCATTGTTCGTATGAAGGCTCTTGCACGCAGCCACTTGTGGTGGCCTGCTTTAGATAAAGATATTGAGGCTAAGGTACACGCATGCCACCTGTGCCAACGATCTCGCCCAGAGATGCCCCAAGCTCCTGTGCATAGATGGGAGGAAACACAGTCCCCATGGTCTAGGGTGCACATTGACTACGCTGGGCCCTTTCAGGGCCAGTTCTTCTTGGTCCTTGTTGACAGCCATTCAAAATGGCTTGAGGTTGTGCCTGTCTCATCCACCACCACTGCAAAGACTATTCAGGTACTGAGGGGGATTTTTGCTGCACACGGGCTGCCAGATGTCATTGTGTCCGACAACGGCCCTCAATTCACCTCCTCCGAATTCCAAGCTTTCTTACAGGCAAACCTGATTCGTCATGCCACGTCTGCGCCTTTTCACCGTCCACCAACGGTATGGCTGAACGCATGGTGCGCATCGCAAAGGACGCCTTGAAGAGACTCACCTACGGGGACTGGCATCACAGGTTGGCTGACTTTCTCCTTTCTTATCGCACCACACCGTCCACTTCTACAGGGAGAAGTCCAGCTGAACTTCGTTGGGGGCGCCAACTTACTACTAGACTTGACCGGTTGCATCCGGACAGACTGCCTTCATCTACCTCACATCCTAGGGCACCTAGACAACTACTTGTGGGTGCCCCGGTTTGGGCTCGCAATTACGGGCCTGGTCATACATGGGTCCCCGCTTCTGTGTCCAGGATCACAGGTCCTCTCTCCTACGAGGTTGCCCTGGACAACGGTCGTGTCCTGCGTCGGCACATCGACCAACTTCGCTCTAGGCGAGACTTTTCTGCTGAGACTCCTGGGTCTTTTCCAGGGGGGGAGGGGGACCCTTTGGAGCAAAGGGAAGGGCAAGAGCTACTGCCCATCTCCACTGAGGGAGCCACAAACGGCTCGTCCCAAGTTCTGCAATTGCTCCGAAAAGGAAGTCATGGAGCTTACCCACACAACAGGCACTCACGCCTACTCCAGCCAGGGAGTCACCCCGGGGGCATACTCACTTTCCACACACATCACACAGCACTCCAGCAACGGAGGATACCCGGGGGCATCCCAACAAATCATTCCCCGCAAGAGAACTGGCACACAATCCCAAGGTTGGCCTGACCTTACCCCAAATCCTACAGGGGGTCAAACATACACAGAGTTAGTCGAGGAACCAAGTCCCGACTACAACAACCCTAGCACAAATCAGGGAACACCTGAGTTTTGGGAAAGTACAGAAACCCACACGAGCCCGAACACAGAATGGGGTTCAGGGAATGGACAGCCTCCTGACAGGTCTTGGACTGACCTAGGAGGTTCTACAGAGACGCCCAGCAGTGGCTATCACTTCAAGGGGCCTGAGGGTCTACAGCTAGGTAGGACAACCAGGTCACAAAGCAACAGAAGCCCTGGCCTGACGAGCCCGGTGGGCAAGCAAGCAGGCCAGGCATCGGGGCACAGTCCTTGGAAGACACCAGGGCACAGTAGAGAGAACAGGCTCATGCCTCCCTCCAGTCAGGGGACTTATGCCAGTAACCCAGAGCTAAGAAGGTCACAGAGAGCAAAGAAATCTCCTAAGTATCTAGAAGATTACATAACATTGCTGGCAAGGCAAAAGCCAGTAATCAGTGGGAGCACTGGGGAGCAAAATGTCATATAAAATAAATGTTGTATGTTGGTAGTAGTTTTAGCCCGGGGGAAAGGGGTGTTATGTCCCGAGCCTTGCAAACGGCTCGGGCGTTTGCAGGCAGTCCCGGGCAGGTGCAAAGCTGCCCGGGACCAGACAGGCTGTCGCCAGCGCCGTGCGCATGCGCGGGTGCTGGCGCGGGAAAAGTAACCCATTTACCCGGGAGTTGCCTATATAAGAGGCTGCGAGGCGTTTGGGCGAGGCTGAAGCCATCTTCCTGTAAGCTGAACGCTGAATAAATGAAACTGAGAACTCCAGCTGCTTCTCGTGTCTGTTTTCCCGCCACGGACTCAACACTATACTCTTGAGATGTCAATCAAAGGATGCATGTACAGTAGTTCTTTGCAAAGAAAAATGGTACAGTGTTGTTAATCTAGCAACAAAAGCAACAACAATATGAGTTAGAAATCATCAGTCTTAGGAATGTATGCATTTCTCAGCCTAATTTTTCATACACTCTGCAAATCATCAATTTAGACTTCTGGTTAATAACAACATGCATCTTGCCCAACAATTCATTGCATGGGGAAGAAGATCTCATCAGAGTTTCTTTTGATCATGGTTTTTTTAAATTACAGTTTTCATCAGCCTTACCCAACAGATGTAATCTGCATCAGAGGTCACCTGCATCTGCATAACCAACATTTCTGTCCCTCCTTTTTTCTTTCCACTTCATCCTATCCTATCCTCCCATCCCATTTCAATCTTACATCAGAGTCTAGGCACTTTGTATCTGATGAAATGAGCTGCAGTTCATGAAAGCCTGCATCTTTTAATAAAATACGTTAGTCAAAAAAAGGTGTTACTAGAATCCTGATTTTTTTTTTTGCCTAACACTATTCTCCTCCAATAATCTCAGCATCAGTATATATGTCACAGTGTGTTAATAACAAATGAATCTGTACCTTCTCAATAGGAAACATGTTAACTTTTGATGCATATAAACCCAATTACTTGAGACTACTGGACACATAAAAGGAAATAGCTGCCATGGGAACTTGCTCATTCACTAAATAGCTTCCAAAATAATGCTACCAGGCACTAAACATCAATATATTCAAAGGAAACTGATGAGGTTGTTCTCTCTCACCTTCTTTAACTTGTCATGCTATTCATCATTTCAAGGCCCAGCTTAGTGTCATTTTCATTTTCTTTTTTAGGATAAGTGGTCACATCTACAAAATTCTGAGCTACAGCCATATCCCATTGTTATTTTATATGAATACCTAAGGCAGTGTTTCTCAACCTTGACAATTTTAAGGCATGTGGACTTCAACTCCCAGAATTCCACAGCCAGCTGGCTGTGGAATTCTGGGAGTTGAAGTCCACATGCCTTAAAATTGTCAAGGTTGAGAAACACTGACCTAAGGGCTAATGTAAATCCAAAGGCTTCCTTGGCAATAAAGATCATGGAAGTCCTTGATTATCACCTCCAGTTATAAATGTGTTTATAACCTAAACTTTTTTTTAAAAAAAATCAAACGTAGGATGAGAGAGGACCTTCTGTCAATGCCAGTTCATTTCTGTGGATATATTGTTGAGTACCCCAAATATAGAAAAATAGGAGTTTTTTTTTCATTGTGACTCTAACGTCTTTTTACTGAGGGATGGGAAATGGTCAGGGTATTTCTCAGTTGCAGTCTGAGAATGGAACATGGTTTAAAATATAGACATTCACTGCTGTTGTACCTCTGACTAGTTTGCATATCTTAAAGCCTATTCATTCTTGCATCTCTTTGCAGAGACAAGTATGCATTACCTCCAGTATTCCTATGGAAAATAGGCAAAGGAACAAATGGAATAAAAACTTTATAAAAAAGATCTTTATCAAATAAAACTGAAAGCATTGCAAGAATGACTGAAATAGGATGATGAAAAAAAATGATCAGAGCCTGATTACTCTTGACAATGAAAACGAACAGATACATATTGAAAATGGGGAAAGAGGGGGAGGGCAGAGCAACAGCAATTGCTTTCCTTTCCTCCACAAGCCTCCTGTTTCCTGATTCAAGTTGTTTGTGTTCTTCAAGCCCCTTAATTCATGAGCCACAGTTCTATAAAATTTACAGAGACTAAATGTAAAGGAACGTTTTTCAACTAAGTATTTCCATATTTTGTTAATGGTATCTGAAAGAGATTTGGTTGAATGGCTTGTATTCAAGATGGATACCAGTCTCTTTAGGATTAACCACAGGAGATCTGGTTTGGCTAGATAGCACTGAATATAAGAGGTTTAATTTTCATATCTTCAATGTTCACATCCTTTTCAATAAGCAGTTAACAAGAGAGCAGAACAGTCAATGGAGGTATTCATTCCCAGTTGTTTTTTCATGCATCCCCCTCACTCAGCTAAATTTTCCAGTGGGACAGGACAGAATGATGCCTTTATTTGCCTTTCCTCCTGTCAGCCCTTAGAAGTACTGAAGACTTTTTAAGAACAATGTCTTTTTTCCTGTCTTGCTCAAGCGAGAACCAGAAAATGATTTTAGGCAGGCCAAATATAACATACATTGTAGAAATAATAATAATAAAATGATGAAAAATGTTATGAACCATTTGCCTTACTCAGAAGTTGCAATTGGTGAGCATGTGTTAAAAATTTATTTTTGTCACTTATATACAAAACCAGATTCTAACATTAATATAATAATAATAATAATAATAATAATAATAATAATAATAATAATAATAATAATGTTAGAAGGAACATTGGAGGTCATCTAGTAGTCTAACCGCCTGCTCAGACAGGAAACACTATACCATTTCAGACAAATGGCTGTCCAGTCTCTTCTTAAAAACTTCCAGTGTTGGAGCATTCACCGCTTCTGGAGGCAGGTTGTTCCACTGATTAATTGTTCTAACTGTCAGAAAATTCTCCTTAGTTCTAGGTTGCTTTTCTCTTTGGTTAGTTTCCATCCGTTGCTTCTTGTCCTGCCTCCTGCCTCCAGGTGCTTTGACTGCTTCTTCTTTGTGGCAACCTCTGAGATATTGGAACACTGCTATCATGTCCCCCCTCATCCTTCTCCTCATTAAACTAGACATACCCAATTCCAGCAACCGTTCCTTATATGTTTTAGCCTTGAGTCCCCTGATCATCTTTGTTTTCTGTACTCTTTCTAGAGTCTCAACATCTTTCTTACATCGTGGTGACCAAAACTGGATGCAGTATTCCAAGTGTGGCCATACCAAGGCATTGTACAGTGGTATTAACACTTCATGTGATCATGATTCTATCCCTCTATTAATGCAGCCTAGCACTGTGTGGCTTTTTTTGGCAGCTGCAGCACACTGCTGACTCATATTTAAGTAATTGTCCACTGGGACTCCAAGATCCTTCTCACAGTTGCTACTATTGAGTAAGATACCACCTATCCTATATCTTGTCTAAATGTAGAACCTTACTTTTTTCACCATTAAATTTCATTTTGTTAGATAGCGCCCAACGTTCAAGTCTGTCAAGATCCTTCTGTATCTTAAGCCTATCTTCTGGAGTATTGGCTATTCCTACCAGCTTGGTGTCGTCTGTAAATTTGATGAGTTCCCCATCTACCCCCTCATCCAAATCATTGATGAAGATGTTGAAGAACACTGGGCCCAGAACAGAGCCCTGGGGCACCCCACTACTCACTTCCCTCCATGTAGATCAATGGTTCTCAACCTTCCTAATGCCGTGACCCTTTAATACAGTTCCTCATGTTATGGTGACCCCCAACCATAAAATTATTTTCGTTACTATTTCATAACTGTAATGTTGCTACTGTTATGAATAGTAATGTAAATATCTGATATGCAGGGTGTAGTTTCATTGTTACGAATTGAATATAATTAAAGCATAGTGATTAATCACAAAAACAATATAGCAATGCTCGCTGGAGAAGCTTACTCTTCCTTGCTCAAAAATGTTGGGAGGGAGGGAAGGGGAAGGAAGGAAGGAAGATTGAAGGGCAAAGGAAGGAGATGGAGAAGGAAGGAGATTGAAGGGGAAAGGAAGGAAGGAAGGAGAAAGAGATTGAAGGGGAAAGGAAGGAAGGAAGGAGAAAGAGATTGAAGGGGAAGGGATGGAGATGGAAGGAAGGGAAAGGAAGGAGATGGAGAAGGAAGGAGATTGAAGGGGGAAGGAAGGAAGGAAGGATGGAAGGAAGGAAGGAAGGAGAGAGAGATTGAAGGGGAAGGAATGGAGATGGAGATGGAAGGAAGGAAGGAAGATTGAACGGGAAAGGAAGGAGATGGAGAAACAAGGAGATTGAAGGGGAAAGAAAGGAGGTAGACAAGGAAGGAGATTGAAGGGGGAAGGAAGGAAGGAAGGAAGGAAGGAAGGAAGGAAGGAAGGAAGGAAGGAAGGAAGGAAGGAAGGAAGGAAGGAGAGAGATTGAAGGGGAAAGGAAGGAGATGGAGAAGGAAGGAGATTGAAGGTGGAAGGAAGGAAGGAAGGAAGGAAGGAAGGAAGGAAGGAAGGAAAGAGAGAGATTGAAGGGGAAGGGATGGAGATGGAGATGGAAGGAAGGAAGATTGAAGGGGAAAGGAAGGAGATGGAGAAGCAAGGAGATTGAAGGGGGGAGGTGCTGCCAAGGATGCACAAGCAGGTCCGCACAATTGCCCGGGGAGGGGGGAGGCTCTGGTGGAGAGCCAAGCGGTGGCACATTTGGGGCCTTGGAAGCTGCATGGAGGATCCGCGCGCCTCGGAGCCACTGGCCGCCCTCTCACACCCGCCAACCTGGAGCCCCCCCATCCTCATCCCGGCACCTCTTGTTCTCTCCCATCTGTCCTCCAGGGACCTGCTCACCCCTCCAGCCTCACTGAGCACCATCGCAGCGGTGGAGTCACGGGAGCCTCTTTCCATGCCGCGCAGCCCATCAACGTGAGGGGCGTGACCGGAGCGCCAGCTCCCACTCGGAAGGCGATCCTTTTCCCTCCCGGCCTGGCTGGCTGGCCTCCAACGCACATGCGGGCATCTCTGCCACCTAGCCCTCTTCCCTGCCCCCTGGCCACTTCCGAGGCCCAGAACCGAGCTGGGAAGGAGCTGCTCCTGCCCGGCAGCCACACGGCCGCGCCGAGTGCCAAAGGGCCGAGGCAGCCTCCGACGGCGAGGGAGGTGGGCCAGTGGTGCGGGGGAGACGGCCAGGGTTGGAGCACAGCTGGGCAACCAGAAGGCGTGGAGACCGGCTCGGCGCCACAGCTCAGCTCAGCCGGCAGCGCCAGCAGTGGCCCAGACCTGGCTCGGCTCAGGCCAGCCGCCCATGCAGCTGAGCCAGCCCAGGGTGGCATCGGGGGCACGTGCGATGGCGCTGCGGTGGCAGGAGCAGGCACTGTCGGAGGAGAAGGGTACCCTGGAGGCGGAGGAGCTGACGGAGGAGGAGGAGGAGGCCGGTGGCAGCGGCTGGATAGAGGAGCAGTGTCTCAGTTCCTAAGACCATATGTGTTTTCCGATGGTCTTAGGCGACCCCTGTGAAAGCGTCGTTCAACCCCCAAAAGTGTCGTGACCGACAGGTTGAGAACCGCTGATGTAGATGCAGTTCCATTGAGGATCACACACTGAGTACGGCCAGTCAGCCAGCTACGAATCCATCTGGCGGTGATGCTGTCTAACCCATATTTTTTCTATCTTATCAAGTAGTAGGTTGTGGTTTACTTTATCAAATGCTTTGCTGAAGTCCAGTAAATTATATCCACACCATTCCTCTGGTCCACTAATTTTGTCACCTGGTCAAAGAACCAATAAGATTTGTCTGGCATAATCTGTTTTTGACAAACCATGTTGGCTTTTGGTAATGACTTTGTTTGCCTCTAGGTGTTCACTGATTTGTTGCTTGATTATCTTTTCCAAGATCTTCCCAGATTGAGGTCAGGCTGATAGGTCTGCAGTTTCCTGCAATCCACCCCCCCCTTTTTTTTTTTTTTGAAGATGGGCACTACTTCAGCTCTTTTCCAGTCCTCTGGTAGTTTCCCACTGCACCAGGATTTAAAGTGTTTTTTGCCTGTATGATTATAATGTCCACAGGATTGATCACAAGTATGTTTTATAGCTGACTGATTTGTCTCAGAAGGCTGATGCAACTTAGGATTTAGATCTAAATAGGAGTAAATGGGAGTAAAAGTGAGAAACAATGGGAAAAAATCTTATCTAATAGAACAGAGTCCTATCTAATTTGCCAAACGATGAAAATTTTAGTTGGTCACTTCACATGACTGAAGAAGCTGAAGTATTATATCATCTCTGGAAACAGAAAGAGAGAAGGAAGGAAGGAAGGAAGGAAGGAAGGAAGGAAGGAAGGAAGGAAGGAAGGAAGGAAGGAAGGAAGGAAGGAAGGAAGGAAGGAAGGAAGGAAGGAAGGAAGGAAGGAAGGAAGGAAGGAAGGAAGGAAGGAAGGAAGGAAGGAAGGTTAAAAGCTGCCAAGTATTCTGAGCACAAAAAAGTGATCTATCATCTAACTTAGAATGGGGCAATCAGACACAAGAATATCTGTAGCACTGTATACTTGCTATGAATTCATCTACCACAATATACTATGTATTAACCCAAAGGCTCATCTGAGACTCAGATTCCCTAAAGAGATCCCCTGTGTGATTGTGGAGAAGAACAATTTATCTCATATATACTATAGTGCATACAATGTCCTTCAATGTGTATGCTGGTGAGAGAAAATTCTGTTGACGTGACCTGTACTGAACAAATGTCATTTAGTTTTAATCCTATTTGTTTACATACTTTTTATGTGTGCTATATTTTTATGATCTATTTTATACCTATTTTAGTTGAATTGTAAGTGCTTCTGTCACTAAACAAGAAAGATCAAATAAGAATCCTTTCCTGCTTTACCTAAAGTATCAAGGGATAACACATGGGAAGTTTCCATCTATCTGTCCGTCCATCCATCCATCCATCCATCCATCCATCCATCCATCCATCCATCTATCCATCCTTATAGGTTAAAAACTATACCATTGGAACATTTGTGATTTTCAAAAATGAAAACCAGTTTTTCTCTCTTGAAAACTAAAATGACTGGTGATTAGGAATGTCCTTTAAACAAAACTCTAATTTTAAATGCCTTTCACAGCTGAGTTTCTTAGGTTTCTTCACAGACAGTGCTAGACTTCAAACAGAGGCCAAAAAAAGTAGTTTATTTAGTTGGTAAGACAAACACATCACTTTCAGGATATGAAAATGATGATGCAGATACTTTCTTTACATTCTTTCAACATGCCATGTACATATCAGTCCAATATTTTCCTTCATCTACATATTTAGAAAGCCAATGTTATGCTCTACCCTTCTCAAAATGACAGTCTGTTCTTGCACCTTTTAAAAAACTGTTGCCCAGTAAAGCCAATTGTGGCACTAATTCTTGTTCTACAAAAAAAACCCCTAAGTTGTTACTCTTTAGAACATTGCTATGATGGTGATCTGTTCTTCACTACCCTAAATCAATTTGTGATATGAATTTTGCAGGCATTTATACAACACTTGTCTGTAAGAAGAAACATACAATTTCCCCTTTGCACAAATCCATTCTAATTATTAGTAGTCTTGCTAATATTTTATTAAATCACAGTTTTAAGAATGTGCAAGTTTGAGAAATCTCTCCCACTAAAAGTGCTGGTGTTTGTTGTTGTTTTTTCCTTTACATGGGCACACAGTGTAGGTGTTTGCCTTCCAGTCGATGTTTCTTTCCTTTTTGGAGTGATGCAAGACTTTAGTCCATGCCTTTTGTCATCTATGCTTTTTGCAGCTGCTTCACAAAAGATAGCCTCAGTCTGTTCAAATATCATTTTCATTCTTCTATGAAACTGCTGTCTTGATGACATCTACAATTAGAAAGCAGCAATTTAAACATGTTTTTGTTTTGACAGCCTCTCCAATCTCCATGGGCAAAGATTCTGTCTAAAGTGCAGCACAGATAAACACACACACACACACACACACACACGCAATATGTCTTGAGGGGTCAGAATTTAAATTATCAGATAGATAGATAGATAGATAGATAGATAGATAGATAGATAGATAGATAGATAGATAGATAGATAGATAGATAGAGGCAGGCAGACAGACAGACAAGGGTAGATTTACAGCTATTTTGAAGCCTTTTTGTGTTGTTTAAAGAGCTGTTTCCCTAGAAACATTTAGTTCAGTGGTTCTCAACCTGTGGGTCGGGACCCCATTTGGGGTCGAACGACCATTTCACAGGGGTCGCCAAACAAGGCTGTCCGCCATTTTTTCCCCTTTTCTTTGGCCACGCCCCTGGCACCCAGTGATGTATAAGTGGTTGGAGGTCACCACAACATGGGGAACTGTATTATGGGGTCGCGGCATTAGAAAGGTTGAGAACCATGAGCCGAGGTGGCGCAGCAGTTAGAGTGCAGTACTGCAGGCCACTTCAGCTGACTGTGTTCAGCAGGTCAGCGGTTCAAATCTCACCGGCTCAAGGTTGACTCAGCCTTCCATCCTTTCGGGGTAGGTAAAATGAGGACCCAGATTATTGGGGGCAATGTAAATAAATACATTGCTTACTGGTGTACACCGCTTAGAGAGTGCTTGCACTTAAAGCGGTATATAAGTCTCATAAATAAATAATAAATAAATAAATAAACCACTGATTTAGTTCTTAGGCATTTTTATTCCAGGCACTTATTGAATGGGGATAATTTGTTCAGCGGATGGCATCACTTAATTAAGTGATGAGGTGGAAAGAAAGGAAGAAAAAAATAATCATTGTAATTTATTATCTGCCATTGTCATTTATGTCCTGTTTCTTTTTTCAATTCTCTAATCTCTGCAGTTCAATAGGAATCATCTGTACAGATAACAAACTGTTGAATAATGTTTCTTTGTGTTTTAACTGCTTTTTTAAAAGAGACATATCTAGTTATGAAGATATGTTGTTAATAAGGTGAATAATGTCTTAAAGAAAATAAACCCATATAGATAAGGAACACCTGAGATAAATTCATATCTTGCAAACAGGTGTTTTTGATTGTGGAGGCATATAAACACATTTAAGAAAATAAATAAAAAATATGGAAAGCTGCAAAATTCTAAATAACTTTGTGCAACATGCAACATCAAAAACAATAGAAACAGAAATAATACAAAAAGAACACTTTATGTCTCAGAAGAAAACATCTAACTAACAAGCTTTCAAAATATGGTGGGGAGCATATAGATATCTGCGGGTGAGAGGCTATTCTAGAGGGCAGATGCCATGACAGAGAAGGCATGCTTGCTGAGTATCATCAGTTGATGGGACATGGAACACCTCTACTCTGTTTGACTGTCCAGGCCAAGCAAGTCTTATGTTCAGAAGGACTTGGTGATCACCATTTTGAATTGCACCCATAATTGAATGGCAACCAATGCAGTTCATGGGCAGTGATGTTACATGGGCATTGCTCATGGGGCAATAATTTTATTAACCTCCATCACTGCCCATTCTGCTACATTCTAACTTTACTAAATTTTTTAAAACTAGAGAAATAAAACAAGAATTAATAATTAAGATAAAAGGATAAAGAGTAAAAGAGAAAACAAAACCAAAATTCCAGAGAAAAATACAGTAAAAATACAAAGAAATCACTTCAAATTTTCTTTTACAACAGGCATAAGCATAAATTTACATTAATCTCTTACTCTAAGTTTTTGATATAACTTTCATTTTTTCTATTATCTACTATTTTTATAACCATCAAACCCATATATCATGTCATTTTTTTTCCATTTGGAAGTCCAAAAGGTACTTTTAACCATCATTAAAATTAGTATTTTGTTTCCTCTAATCAAGATGTCAGTTTTGTCATCTCAGCTAGCTCCAGCAACTTCACCATCTATACTTCCATTGTAGGTAATCTCATATCTTTCCACCATTGTGTATATAACAGTCTCACTGCTATTATCTTATATTTGAACTCTTTTTCATTTGTCCATCAGTCCCTAAAGGAACAGATCTGGGTTCAGTTGTAAACTAATCTTTAATATCTTCTGAATTTAATGTGGGCATTTGAATTCAATTTTTTGGCTTTGTTACATGTCCATCATTTGAAGTACCTTTATACATTTTGGACAGTTTTTCCAGTGACAAATACCAACAGTACAGTATATCATTATAATCTCTTTAAGATTATAACATAATGTGAATTTCAATCCTTTTATCCACATATTCTCTCATTGTTCCATTTGTATATTATACCCAACATTTTAGCTCATTTATCATATTTTTTTCACTTCATCTTTTTTTCAAATTTAAACAAAGGTTTATACATTTTACCAATATAGTAATAATAATAATAATAATAATAATAATAATAATAATAATAATAATAATAATAATAATGTTGGAAGGGACCTTGGAGATCATCTAGTCCAAACCCCTGCTCAGGCAGGAAACCCTATACCATTTAAGACAAATGGCTTTCCAGTCTCTTTTTAAAAATTTCCAATGTTTATCATTTGTACATGTCATTCCTTAGGATGTAATTGATATGTCTAAAGAAATTTGATCAAAAATTCTTTAAAACATTTCTGTAATCATGCTTTAGCACACCAAAACCCTAGAAGAAAAGTTCCTCTACATAGCACTTTCAATTTCCCCCCACAACAACTCTGCAAGATGGGTTGGGCTGAGACACAGTGAGACACAAGCTCACATGGTGAGCTGAGGGTGAACTATAACCTGGTTGTCCCCACACCTAGTCCTACAACTTAACCACTACATCACATTAGCATACCTTGCCACTTGTTCAGACATCCTGCAACAAGTCATCTGACTTTTCATTGCCCCAAGGTTGTGAAGCAATGTGTTTTCTTTACCTTTCTACAAAGAGCATCCTGTCTGCTTAAGGAATAAAAAAAAGCTGCTTACAGGAATAAGAAAATTCAGCATAAAGTTATTTAAGAGAGTTCTAGGAATGCCCTGCAGTTCCATTGATGATGTCAATTCCACATAAGGAAAGAGCCACAATGGACTGCCCTATGGCACAGAGGAGAATGCACAAGAAATTTTAGAAGGCATTTTTGACTTCTTCCTCCTGAACTTTTAGCCACAAGCCTATTTGTGGTTTTATTACATTCCATTGGTTGGAGAGTCCAGTTGCACAATCTTTGTAATCATGGCTTTGCTTTCATTCCCAATCTGTTTATTTATCCTCCCTGCTTTCCTGCCGGTCTACCACCCAGAAGGAGCTGCTGCTACCATATGCAGTAGTTCTTCATGAGATTCCAAACATAAGTCCAGGCTTTAGTTAAAAGGACATGTTACAGCTGCTTTCTGCAGGTGGGGTTCAATTTTGTAAAACCAAGCACAGCAAAGCCAGAATAGCCAAGGCTAATTTTAACTTCTCAGCTGAAATGTAAATCCAAGGTGGTGGCTTTTTTAAAAAATGAAAGCTATAAGCCATGGTTATCTTTATAACCTGCAAATAAGCCAATCGTTCACAGCGTAGATGTTTAGATCAATGTGTGGAGTTCCTGTTAGGGTTTTTTTTTTTTTTTTTAGTGTTTCAGGGGTGTTGTGTTTGTATTTTCAGGGATTCAGCATTTCTTCTTCATAATTCCTCTTTCTGGTTATATTGTTTTTTATTTTATAATGTAATCCCAGAGTCTTCTGGGATTTGGCAGCTTCTAAATTTAAATAAATAATCCTAATTTACAAAAAGTTGAAGGAAAGTGATGGAATTGATATTAGTTATTTACATGACCTAAGAAAAATTAAGCCCACTGATTCCAGCCAAAATACTTTCTGTTTGAAACAGATACTTTTTGAACTATATCCAGATTTAAACATGCATATTTCAATCTGAACACTGACTAATATGTATTTCAATTTGAATATGGAATACCAGAAACAAGCTCTTCCTGCATGAAAAAATTTGCACACAGAATATTTTGCACATCTCCAGTATTGCTAACATCAGTAAGATTGTCATATGATTCTGAATTAATAGTTGAATGAGGTCACTAAGAATTGACACCAACTTGATGATACATAATTAAAGTTAAGAAAAGAAAACAAATGTTAAACTTGGTAAAACTTTCCCAGTAAACTTTGTATCTAAAAACCTATTGACAGTAAGGGGTACCATTATAAAATAGCAATAGCACTTAGACTTATATTCCCCTGCATAGTGCTTTACACCTCTCTGTGAGAGGTTTACAATCTCAGCATGTTGCCCCCCCAACAATCTGGCTACTCATTTTACTGACCTCGGAAGGATGGAGAGCTGAGTCAATCTCAAGCCCCTTCAGGATCGAACTTCAGACTGTGGGCAGAATTAGTCTGCAATACTGCATTCTAATCACTTATGTGATGGATTTATAATATCTATCAGTCCAATATAGACATAAGATAAATTACTTGATGGGATATCTGCAAATACTCTTTGAAATTGGATAGTTCCTTCCTTTTTCAGATATTATATTTCTTTTTTTTTTTTACCAAAGAACTAGTAAATCCTCTTTCCTTAGTTGTTCCCATATAAGGAATCATTCATCTACTGTAGTTTCTGTCTTGTAGCTCTTAACCCAGTAATCTTTCTTTATAAGAGGTTGAAGGAAATAAATAAAATTGATATTAAGTATTTGCATGACATTTGGGGAAATACGTATCTGAATGTCTCTTTTTATAAAAAAAAGTGGTGAGTTGATTTAAGCTATTATTGTTGTATTGTTATGATTCTAGATCAATCACTGCATGTTGAGAGGGCTACTGTCCCAATATCATTTTTATATATTATACCATACTGGAAAATACATTTAAATTTGTTTCCTTTCTACTCTGTCTTAATCTTAAAATTCTTTACAACCTAATAAAATGTTGGAAGAAAAATATGTAACAAATATATTTGTTTGAAAATGAACTATGACTCCTGAAAAAAATTCCCACTACTTCCCTTTGGAAGAGTCAGCTGTGCAGTTGCTGAATGCACTGATGACAGCTACCTTTTAAGCCTCCCTGATGGGGTGAAATGTAGTCTGGAGTCCCAGGAGGGAGGGGCTGCTTTACAGAGAGCAAAGTAGCAGAGGAACTTGGAATCACAGAAGTATCTCTATGTGTCATTCTTTGTTCTTTTGGTCTGACACCTTCCAACCATGTGACCAAAGCATTTGCAGTCTAATCCATCCTTTCCAATGACAGTAATGGGGAAAAGATTGAAAAGAAGCATGGTTTCTTTTCCTTGATTGAGAAAAGGCTGAAGAACAAGCAATGCAATCAAAATTCTTGTTCTGTTTATATCATAATTTTAATTTGTTTCCTTTTGTTATTGCAATACATAGTAATTTTGATGTTTCAGTGCTGTTCTGTGCCTATGTACTTTTTAAATTAGTTTATATAATTTTACATGGTGACCTACATCAAGAACAGACAGCTTGATGCTCTAAGATCACATATGTCTTTGCCCTATCAGTTTAGCAAGCAGACAGAGAAACAATGAAAGTGAAAGAATGAGAATGTTTTTTAAAAACAACAATAGGTACTTTATCCAGTTTTAGATCTGGCCCTGCCCACCCCTTGTTTCAGCTGTTCTATCATTGATTTATGATTCCTAACAAATTATACTTGAAAAATGACATTCTCTTCTCCTTGGTTTCCACAAGTCAATATTTACTTTATTAAAATTACCTTATTGAGTGTTTTCCCTCTCCATGTAGTAAGTGGGCAAGGTAATTGAAGCACCTTGAGCAGGTTTGCTCAGATCTTTTCTTGCCAACATTTTCCTATAGTTACCAGGCATATATGAGGAATGAGAGAGTAGGTGGAAAGGAAGGAAATTATTTCAATGGAGCTGGGTCCAGCTTGAGTCTGGGGTGCTGGTGATAAACACCTTCTTAAGGCAATTGTTTATAGCTGTATCTGTTAAGTCCGTGAAATGAGCGTGAATGAAGCAGACACATCTCTTGTACAACAACTCTCTTTATTGTACTTCCTTCAAAATTCCAACAACCACAGAGGCACACAGGTCTCCTTTTATATGCCCAGATCCATGGACAACATGGTTACATAATGAGGCACTTTTTGCGCCTTGCGCCTCTCAGTCTGGTCCTGGGCAGCTTTTGCAAGTCCTGGACCCATGCAATGTCCCAAGCCTGTAATTGCAGACTCAGGACACAACAGTATCCTTGTAAACATTATTGTCCAATACAAATTTCATCAGTCTGGCATCCCTTAGATGGGCTGGGATGGTAGCCCAGCATTCTCAGAACTTCCCAGGAGCATAGCTGAATACTTGGAAAACACCAATTTGGGAATCTTTTATTGCCATGGAAGAAATAACAGTTTTGAGGAAATGATTGAACTGTATATTTATATTTCCCGTTCAATAAACAATTTTTAAAGATTTTTTCATACTCCAGACAATTCATTGGGGGTTTTTATATATGAACTTCCTGAAATGGTAAGAGCTTGTGCTTCCCACTGAAGCCATGCTGTATACTAGATTTTGTATTGGCAGACTAAATCAACCCATTTTTCTAAGGAGTAGCATTTAAATGGTGTTACTCGCAAATGCTTAACAATAGAATCATTACTATGGCTTTGCAATGAGATTTCTGAGGATTCTCAAAGAGCCATTCTGTGGCCTGTGAGACAAGGAATTCCTTCACACTACAATGAAAGCTTTCATTATTTTAAAATCTACTTGTTTTTTCTTAAATGAATGCCAAAACTAATTGTGTAAATTAACTCAGTTCACTACTACTATCTATACTTGTCCCATCTTTGCTTGAGGTCTTGTTCCAGGAAAAGAGAGCAAACACGTGCTATAATATATAATTTATTTGCTGTAATTAGAATATCATGGTTTCTTCTTTGACTCCACCCCACCCCAAAAACATAAAAAAAATATCAAACAATCTTCACCCAAACCCAGCAGTAAGAAAAGACATGTTATGTTTGTTGCAACTGAATTCTTACTGTATCTTGCAAGCATACATTTCTGTACTTGGGAAAATCATGAGAGTGATATTTCTGAAACAAATTTTCTCCCAAAACATTTTCATTAATTTGATAGACATACCCTCCTGTGAAAGTGCTTTTGGTTTAAAATGAAAGTGCTTCAAAGGGACAATGTGTAATTATGCTGATGAGATTTCTCAAGAATATTCTGAGTTTGTGAATAAAATGGTAGAAAAAGGTCAGTTATTTGAGTGGATATAAACAGTCGCCAGGTTAGTCATACTTAGAGTAAACGATGGAATTAATAGGATTTAAGTTATTCATGGGTCCCTTCTAAGCATGACTAAAGCTGGCTTTGCAACATTATTTATTGAATAAGCTACAGTTGGCTGGTTTCATATAACACACTAAACCAAAACTAAACAAAATATATTTATGATGAAGTGCAATGAGTGAATCCAGGTTCAGTCTGAAATCAATCATTTAATTCATGAGATATACTAGTTGTGTCCTATCAAAAAACAATGGCAGAAAGTGAAGTATAGAACCATAGTGGCTGCAACAATCTTACTGAGTGTCATGGCAGTTGATGTCAATGGCATGCAAATCCATGTCAGATGCTATTAAAAGTGGCTCTACATTAGATAAGCTGATGCTTATGCTCCATCACAGTTCTGGGAAGAACATATGGAGCCACTGCTAAAGGCCATTATACAAGACTTTAATTATTAATTACAGATTGGAACAAGGAGCAAACTCTTTGAAATAGCAAGATTTCTCTTCCTGTGTAGAGATTGTATTTAAGCAGACAAACTGGAAAAGGGTTGGAGGTCAGCAAAACAGATAGTTTTGAATATGGAAACAAAGAACTTTGAGGAAATGGCTATATCTATCCTAAATGGCTATATCTATCCTAAAGGAAAGACTGAAGGTAAAGAGTAAATCATAGAGAAAAGGGGGAAATAGACCAAAAGTTCTCAAACTTTGAGGCTACCTGTGCTCATTTGTAATTTTGAAAATATGATATTGGTACTGTCACAAATGACTGCATCATTTTTGCAAAGACCCAATTGGCCTCCATTCAACCTGATACTCCTAGCTGTACAATGTTCCTTATTATCCTTGTTTCCATGTGTTTTTTGGAAATGGGCAGCTGCCCATTGTTTTTATTTTCTAAGAAAATGTATGATGACATTCTTAGTCCAAAGGCATTCTTGGAAATAGAAAACATATCTGGAGTCTGACATTTTGTTCTGGAGCTTTTTGCTTCTACCTTTTATAAAAAAAAAATGTAAAAGTAACCTGGGAAGTGATAGACATCAAGAGAGATATCCAGGTGTCACACTGAAAGCCCAGAATTAAATCAATTCAAATATAGGTGCAGGTGTTATCATTGATTTAAGGTACAAAGAAAAAGTTTGAATGTAGAAAAAGTTGTATTAATCATACAAGTCTAAATCTTCATCCAGTTTTATAGCTTTCAGACTATTAACTGTCACAATTACAACTTCAGGTGATTTTTTAAAAAGTAAAGTCTACAAACTGAACTTGATTTCTGATGTCTTTTTAGACACTTAGCAACAATATAGGCATGATTTTTCAATATCTTTTTTCCAAGGATTTTTTTTTGTCAAATTCTCGGTCTAACCAAAATGTTTCCCAATGGTCACCCTTACAAATATTAGCCTGGTTCAACCCTACTTAATTTTTCAAGATCAACCATAGTTGTCTCAGTGTTACCCTTTAGCTGATTTGGAATAATCTAGACCCACCACCATGCTTGGCACACAGAAATAATCAGGGCTTATTACTGACATGAGAATAACAAAAGCATTACTGTGTTGTTGCACCACAAGCTTTGTCTGCTTTGTTTGAGACACCATGATTCATGTAGAAAAACAGTGAGTTTGTCTTGCAGTGCTACAACATTGCTTTTGTCAATCTCTCTCTCTCTCTCTCTCTCTCTCTCACACACACACACACACACATACACACAGATCCTTTCCTGCTGCTAATGCTGTGCTTGGGCCTCTGGCCATAAATTGTTAAGTTTTAAGGGTTGTGACTAAACTATTTGCAAAGTACTGGAAATATGTTTGTGGCTTTATTATACACTATATTTTGACCAAGTCTTTATTAATAATGTTATAAATTAAGCCTTGGACTTTTTTGTGACATAAAATCATTGCATCAATTTATTTAAAAACAAGGCATTATTCACCTGTTGAAGAGAACTGATAGCTATTATTTAAATGATGCCTTTTTCAGATGTGCTATCTGGGCTAGGTTTGGGAAGAACCGTAACAGCAAAATGAGTCGCAAAATCAGAACAGAGCAGAGTTGGCATAAACTTCACTTAAGGAAGTGAAATTATATATGTTCAGAGTTTTTTTTTGTTATAGAACGCCCAGAACGGAGTTCCAGCACCTTTTGGGGATGGAACCTTTTAGGGTAGGCAAGGCGGGTTGTATGACATGTGTGAGTTCCAGCACTTTTTTTTTTTTTACAAAAAAAGTACTGTATATGTTACTATCATAACTGGAGTATTTTGAGGCCATCTAGATCCAGGGAATTTCCATTTTTGGTTTTAAACAGAACGGCCATTACCCCAGACAGGTCCTGTACTTATGGCTTCTGCTCCTTGGTCCAATGGCCTTTGCAGAAATCTATCTTGTATGCCAGTAGGCCACTAGGCCCTACCTCACAATTACTCACACCTTATTCATTTTTCATCTGGATTACAGCAACATGCTATACATGAGCTGCTCCTGACTACCACTCATAAGCTTCTGCTGGTCCAGGGCATCAGTATTAAAGGGCACACTCAATACACCATTTATTATTGCCACATTGCAAGTTGTACTAGATTACCAGTAAACTTCCAGGTGTAATCCAAGGTGCTAATTGTCCTATATAACATAAGGCCTCATTATTTTGGGAACTGCCTATCTCCAATTACTTCTGCCATTTCATAAGGTCTGCTGGTGGTGTGATGGCAGAGGAATGCTTTGCATCCTATTACTCAAGTAGTGTTATCTGGTAGAGTCCAAGAGACATGTGATTTCTGTTGGTATGCCTGCCCTATAGAGCAGCATTTTCCCAATTTGGATGGCACTGATCCAATTTGCCTTATTAAGTTTCTTAAGACCTGACTGTCCCCAAAAGACTTTAGTCAATGAAGTTTTCTTGGGAATAATATGTTTTATTGTTAAAGTTTTATAATTATTTTGTGTTGCTTCTATTTGAATATGCCACCCAGTCACATGTCAGTTGGCCAGTAATCTATATTAAACAAACAAACAAATAAATAAATAATAAGGACTTGAACTAAAATCCTCTGTAAATTGCTAAATATGGTTTGCTGGTCAAAGAAGTGCTCTAATAATTTTGGGTACACGTGTCCAGTACTTTGGATTTACCAATTATTTCAGGACATATTAACTGAGCTCTAAGAAAATCATATCCAATAATTAAAACACTCCTCTTTTTTTGGCAAGGAAGGAGAAGAAAATGATTGTTGAAAGCAATGCAATATAGTGACAAATAGACTGAGTCCTTTACAAATTTAGTAAACCAGTCCATGTTCTCTATGGTTCAAACAGGATGCATCCATTTTTAATTAATGCTATCCTACCTAATTCATATAATAAGTTATTATTGAAATAGGACAATATACTTGTAATCCTTAAAATATAAATAATGTTCTTGGATAAACTCTTATTTTCATTGATTAAAGAAGCTAGAAAAATTATGGAAATCCAGAAAAGTAACATCTGCTTTAGAAAGCTTTTCATTTTGAAACCATGTTAATGTTTTTTTCAGAATGCCATGCTAGCCTAACTGGACTCTGATGAAGATTGAATATGTGTTTGTGGGGGTGTATATTAAGGTGACCAACTTTTTTACAACAAAAAGGAGGACACGAATAAATTGAAGAAAAAAATATCGTAAATAAAAGAAACATTGTATTTATTGCAACAGTAATACAGAATACACTATAATATGATAAATGCATAATAAAAAACATTTGTAACAATAACATTTTATATTGTAATTATGCTTACATGCCTATTAATTATTTAAATGAGTACTTTTCCATTGAATGAATATTTTTTGTCAATGTATCATCTTCTAACAATATATTGGAAATATCTGAACAAGAAATATCCTTCATATTGAATTTTACGGCAAGTGCTGCAGCTAGAGTATCAATATTCAATCTCGATTTCTCACTTGTCCAAAAATCTACACGGCTGGACTGCGCGGGGGTGGGCGGCGGAGGCAGGTGTTGTGAGCCAGGCGCTCCAGGATGGCCATGTAGATGCGCAGGGTGAGGTGGTGGCAGCGCAGGTCAGCACTGCGTAGACCACCAGCTGGCGCAGCCCATGGAAGGTCAACTGCCCGCCGCGCCCCCGCCCACAGCCGCCCCGCCAGCACTGCTGCCCTGCCATGGAGAGCCGGCCCTACGGCTCGCAAAGCACCAGCCGCGCCAGCTCCGGCCCTGCAGCCTCCCCCCAGCACCACCGCCCCCCCTGCCCATCCCCGTAGAACCGGCCCCGCGGCTTGCAAAGCACCAGCCGCCTGGCTCTGGCCCTGCAGCCGCCCCCCCAGCCACCCCCCAGCACCACCGCCCCCCCAGTCGCCCCAGCACCACCGCCCCCCTGCCCATCCCCGTAGAGCCGGCCCCGTGGCTTGCAAAGCACCAGCCGCGCCGGCTCTGGTCCTGCAGCCACCCCCCCCAGCCGCCCCCCAGCACCACCGCCTACCCTGTGTATCCCCGCGTAGAACCGAACAGGGAAGATCAAGTGAAACTTACCGCTCCAGTCTCCTCCAGCTATCTTTGGAACTAAGAAGTAGGAGATCGTGTAGTTGGGTAGCAGTGAGGGGTGCAAGTTCCTGCAACTTGCATGTGCAAAGTTTGCCGCCCAGGTGTTTTGTTGCGCTCAGCAACAATTCCTATTGGCTTTTGAAAGCCAATAGGGGGAGTAGATGCAAAAGTTGAAAAAAAATTAAAAAAAAGGTCCCGGAACGCCTTCTGAGCGTTCTATGAGGAAACAAAAGCCCTGAAGATTAGTCGTCAAAAAGAGGACATTTAGGATGACATTTTCGAGAGAGGACAGAACTCACAAAAGGAGGACTGTCCTCCCAAAAGGAGGACGGTATATGGAAAAGGAGGACATTTAGGAGGACACTTTTCAAGGGAGGACAGAACTCAAAAAAGGAGGACTGTCCTTCCAAAAGGAGGACGGTTGGTCACCTTATGTATATACCTGTAGTTGTTTTTGTTTTATTCTGGCATGTACTCAGCACTCAATGTTTCTGAAAAAATTATTTGTCCATTTTGGTGGCTATGATTGTTCTTAGAAAGGCTATACTGAGAAATACTGATGCAACTGGGCTCATATTTGCATTCTAATTCTGCCAGATCAACCAAATTAACTCAGGCAATCAATGGGATCATAGATGTGGCAGGCAAATTGCCCTCATATTCCATCTGAATATATCACATCAAGGACCCAGAAGGTGAATTGCATCATATAGTCTTGATAAACATACGGCCCAAAACATTTGATGGAGGGCTTTATCATTATACAGAAAAGTCATTCATTTTCAGTGCAATCCCAGAGAAAGTTTACACACACAGATGATATATTTGTGCAGAGTTAATTGCTGCTTTTTCAAATAATCTATTTTTTAGCTTAGTACAAAATCCTTTTATAAGAGCTTAAATCTCATGATTAAAATCACAGAAACGAATATGGAACCATTAATATAATTCCAGAAAATCAAGCTACCGTTAGATTAGATCATGGATATTCTTTTTATATAATTTCATCCTGAATGTAAATATAATTACAGTTTTGTGTGTTGCTAGCACTATATCACATGACAGACAATATAGAAATAATATAAATGCCAAGCAATATGATAATATCAACATATATTTTACATGGTTCTGCAACTTCAGCAGCATAAATGAGGTTTCTCTCTCAGGTAATGTACAGTTGTGAAGTTCTTTGTGCTCTCTGAGCTTGGTTGTGTTTGCAGACATTTCATCACCCAACTAGGTAACATCATCACTGCTAGTGAGTGTGGGGTAGATATCCCACCTGCACTGTCAGAGCAAACCCCACACTCACTAGCACTGATGATGTTACCTAGTTGGGTAATAAAATATCTCCAAGCAAACAACAAGTCCCCAGAGCACAAAGGACTACAACCCTGCAATAGGTACATATGTTCTCTTCTGTTGCGAGTTACAATTTTTATAACCATGATGGAAGTGATAAAAAAGTAGATAACAGAATATAGAATGAAATGAGCAATTCTATCAATAAAAGTGGTTTATAACGTCTAGACTGAGGGCTACCTAATAAGTTGGAAAAATATCTTCTGCTGTATTATAGATATTAATAATCACTTTTTTTAAAATGTGCCTTAATCAAATTTAATCTGAAAACTAATAATGACATTTCCCATCATTTCATTTTTCCCTTAAATTGAAACAATGTCAGCATTACTGAGGAAATATTTTTTAAAAAGACTAAATTTTCTGATGGGATTTCATCTTCATTTTGCATGTTTCATTGCTTCATCATTCTAACAGCTGAACTTAAATTATTACCTTTTTTTCTTAACTACATTAACTTTTATTTAAAGATGTCTGAGCATTTCCAAAACTAAACCCATCCTCTACTAAAAAGATTACCCAGCAGTGTGTTAAATTCAAGGAGAAGTAAAATATAGGGTAGTTTGCAAAAGCAACCGTCTAGAATGAAAGACAAAATTACTTCCCTGTATTTGGAAAGATGTGAATTATATGGCCAGAGCTTTTTGTATCTTCCTGAACCACAAGATATTTAAATTTAACTGTCACTGTCCCTGACCAGCTGCATGTCTATTAAATTGCCTTACCAAAGGAATGACTGATTACCACTGACAAATTATAGTATCAAAAAAATAAAATGCAGAAATGCTCCTGATCAATTGCTTTTGACTTGCTTGTTATTCCTAGCCTTGCTAAAGAATTGACTGACAAAAGTTCTGTTTTATATATAGCAATTCAAGTGCAGAGGATCCCAGAAGACACAGATTATGTGAACCATTTCAATCTGTGTTCAAGGCTGGGCATGGGACAGAGTGGTGTTGGCTGCTCTCATGAGTTACCTTTGTTAAGATCTAGATGGGGATATTGGAACTCATTTGATCCTTTTGGATCTCTCAGTGGCTTTTGACACATTGAGAAAATAAAATGAAATAATAGAAATAAACAGGATTAAACAAGACAATATAAAATACATGCCTATGCTTTCTTAAGATTAAGTATTTGGAGTACCAGCATAAACAAATTTCTTTAGAAACAGTTGCAAAACTGCCAGAAACATTACTTTTGGTTTCTTTCTAGCACAAGAACTATGATTTTATCATTATTTCGTCAACCTTTCTTACTTGCAGATGATTATTTAAAAATAAGAGTGGTTTCCTTTCTTGATTGTTAACAATTCAACTGTTAACATTAATAAACATAGAACCTGAGTGCAGAAAAAGATCTAATTGTCCATCAAGTCTGTCCTTTAGGGATTTTTTTCCCCCTCATTCATTCATTCATTCATTATTTTTAATTCTTATTCTTATTTTTTATTTTTTGTTGAATGACAGACATGTGTTAATCCCAACCATGTTTAAACTCACTGATGATTGACCCACTACCATCTCTGGAAGTTGGTTCCAAGCTTTCATTATCTTTCTAACATTACTTCTGAACTTCCTTCCTGTAAGTTTGAGGTTATATCCCCATGTTCTTGATTTTTGTTTAATATTGAAAATACTGCCTTCTATTCACATCCTTAATATATTTAAAAGTTTCAATCATGTCACCCCTTTCTCTTCAGTCCTCCAGGCTGTATATATTCAGTACCTCCAATCTCTCCTCATATCTCTTAGACCAGGAGTCCCCAACCCCCGGTCCGTAGAACAGTACCGGGCTGCAGCATGCCAGCAACCGGTCTGCACAAACAAGCAAAGCTCCATCTGCGAGATGCATGAAGCACACAAAACCATGCACCCTCCAGTCTGCAGAAAAATCTCTCTCCACAGAACCGGTCCCTGGTGACCAAAAGTTTGGGTACCTCTGTCTTAGACAGAAAACTGTATAAATAAGGAATGAAAACTTATTTAAATAACTACAAAATACATATACAGATTAATTGATAAAGTAAAGCATTGATGAATAGCTTAAATTACTTGGGCATTGTACATATGAGAAATGAGTAAGTTGAAATGAAAAAGATAGTTGTATTGACTAAGGTCCTATAATATGCTTTGTTGAAGTCTTATGCTGTTATGTAAGCTGCAAATGAAATATGTTGAAGATTCATTTGTTGTTATTCCAATAAAGTTGCACCTTGTAATCAAGCAAAACTTGGGCATTTAAATAAGGCAAGACATTTAATGGAAGAAGACTGGAAGGAAATATATAAATGAATTACTTTAGTGCAAGAATACAGAACCAAGATTCTCCAAATATTTTTAACTGCAGCACTCATTTTTCCTAATGGCCATGCTAGTAGGTCTCTTGGCAATTGATGATTCAGGGAAAACTAAATATTTTAAACAAGAAGATGTTGGAACAGAGAAAGCATGCCTGAGCATGGTATCTGTTTCAAATTATGGAACTCAATTGTTCCAAACATGAAGAAAGCAGAGCAAATTATGCAGGAAGAAGAAAATATACAAAAATTATACTCAAGCCCAAATGGATTATTCCCATGAATTGCAGCCAACATAAGATGATGGGATGTGTTGCCATGCCATGTATTCTTGAACAGTACATAGCTGGAGAATTTTGCTGTAGTAAAATCCTGTTCCATATTCACATACAATTTGACTGGAATCTATTTGTATATTTTATGGAACTGTGTCTCTGCTAGCTGAATGTATCTCTCTATACTACAGAGATGAGAGTGGGTGAAAATATCCTGTTTAAAAAGCAACAACCAAAAAGTTCCATCAAAATGTAGCCAGGTCTGTACCAAGTGGTGAAAGGGAGGGTTGCCTGTGTTTATTATAATGTACTCTGCTTGTTACTGTACACTTCCCAGCAGAAGTTTTAGTTTTGTGAGCTTACCATAAAGGTCATTCTATTCATTAACACTACATCTGTTTTTGAAAATAAACGAGATGACACAATCTCCTAAACAAATCTTAGCAAAGGAAAACGTTCTCACTGTGGTTGGTTGACATGTTTTGTTAACAAGGGGTGTTTCAGAAAGAAATGTTCTCACAGCAACGTCAAAAAGGTCAGAACAGAAAGAAGTGTCTGTTTTCCTACTTCCAGGATTGCTTCATTTAATATTTCCACAGACATGATTTTCATGAAGTTTTTTTCCCCATTACTAAAATTTCTGCTCATTGGTTCATTTGGGAATGAAGCTACTGATCCAAGGTGACTTCAGTTTAGAATATACTATTAAACATAAGTAGGTTCTGGGAAATGAGCAGGTTTCAGTGATGTATTTCTAACAGTTATAACTATTTAGATGACAAAAGCCTGTTTCCGTGCATTAAACAGTACAGTAAAGTTCCCATCAAGGCACATTCATTCTTTTTCTCTTGTATATAATTTGTCTCGGCCTCCCATTTCAAGCAATTTAAATTAAGTTGCCATAGTTCAAATTGTACTGCCAAAGTAGCTAAGCAGTTTTTTTAACTGGCCAGAAATTACACTTGCTGGGAAGAGTGGGATGGGAAAGATGATTTGTTCCATTCAAGACATTAATTGTTGTATATGTCATAGAAGATTATGCTCCAGTTTATAATGGATGTACCCACTTGTTCTTTATTACTTTTAATTAAAGAAGAAAATAAAATATGTGTTTTTCTTTTTGATTGATTGGTTGATTGATTGATTGATTTGCCAACCTGAGAATCAGTTGAACATGTATGAGGCCAACCATCTGTGTATTTATCCTGTCAAATTGTAATTGAAAATAGCAAGTTTAGGCAACTTCAGTTGTAACTTTTCCAATCAGAGGGAAACAGGCTGTGAAAATACAAAAATATGGGTACAACTGCTAAAAGTTGTCATTAAATTGCATTTTTTTCAAATGAGAGAAGGTGGAAAAGTTTAAGATATGAAACATAATCATATAAGTTACAATCAATTGATCTGTTTATTGATTTACAGCTAATAAAATTAAATATTGCTTTTTCCTGATCCTGTCCATTTTTTGGGAATTTGTATCCCAACATGATGCTCAAAGATGCAGTGTGGCTCTTTACCTGGAAAGGTTATGTACCCTGTTCTTCCTTCTCATGACTAGGAAGTCCCTTAATCAATGTCTACATTTATCTCTGCTCCAGTTCCCATTTCCAAGCAATATTACATTAAAGATAAGAATTAAATGGAGAAAAGTTGTCATTGCCTCCATATAAGAGATTTCTCTTCCTGCCAGGCTTCCTTATCTTGTATGACACATAGTATTATATCATGTATTAGACTGTGCAATAATCGAAACTCAACTTGTACATAATTTTTGTTATTTCAAATTAGAGTTCTTCTTGATTTATGTCTGTTTCTTTCTTCCTAAATTTCAGGATTTAAGCTATGTAAACTCTAAATCAATTTTATAACCTTGTAACTTGTTTTATGGATAACTTTTGATCTATATTATAGGACAGAAATATGGTGCTCAGAAATATAATGTTAAGTAATGCAAAGCTATACTGTATATAATGAACAAAGAAACTAAAGACACATTGGTCATAAAAGTGCTATATGTTATTTTTCTTCTACTATATATATATCAATGGCAATAGTTATGTTTCAAGAGATGTTTCAAGCAGATAATAGTATCTTGAAATGTCCAGGAAGATCTTTTATAGTTTGTAGTATGTTTTTTTTTTCAGACTAATGATATTTGATAGGACAGTGCAAGGAGAGGAATGAATGATAGAAGGACATTTTAAGACTGTTGACAAAGAAATCCTTCCAGAAACCTGTAGAATAGTTAAATGGAACCAAGATACACATTGAGAGGAAGATAGTTAGTACTTAGGTCTTGGGTTCTATGGCTTACTGCAAGGAGTGACAAAATCAACCAAATGAGCTCTTCTCAATTACAAACTGATTCAAACATGAACAAGATGAGGCTTTCTCCTCACAAGCAGCTTTTGCTTCCTTCCAATTCGTTCATGGATGGGTATCATTATTTATCAATTACAGTTGCCATTAACTCAATGGATAGGAAATAATGCAACAATGATTATAGGGCAAGGACTTCACAAATGTAGCATAATCTTCCAACAGTAAGTATGATGATAAGTAACAGCTAGCATTCATTTATATCACCAGTCCATCCCTACTAATTTCCTTGTCTCTGTGATATGTTAGACATTTTGAGAAACAAAAGATTCTGCATAGATTGTCAGCCACTTTCCTGTACTTAGTGCTATTATGATATATTTTGGACTCCCATAATGCTCAAACATTGTAACATGAACAAGCTGTTGGGGATTAGGAAAACTGAAACAAACATATATAAAGCATACTATTTAAGAAAGTCTGTTGTGCTCCTGGCGTAGTTCCTTACTTCACTTGTTTGTGTGTTACACATATTTCACTGACCTTGTGTGCTACAGGTACTCCTCAACTTACAACTATAATGAAGCCTGACCCTACATAGATGTCCATAGATGTGGAGGGAAGCACATAATGAGGAACCTCAAGGTTTCATCTTGGACCCAGTGCCCTTCAACATTTTCACAAATGACCTGGATGAAGGGATTGAAGGGTGCTCATCAAATTTGTAGATGACATCAAGATGGGAAGAATTGCTAAAATTTTGGAAGATAGACTCAAGATTCAGAAAGATCTTGACAGATTTGAGCAGTGGTCTCTATCCAATAAGATGTAGTTCAATGGTGAGAAAAGTATTACCATTTCCTTCATTGGTATTACTCTTATGCTGTTATTTTTTTTTAAAAAAAGGTCTTTAAACTTATATTGAAAACTTCTTTCACTCGGTATTTAAAGAAACTCACCTGGTGATATAAAATGTGACTATCTAAAAGTTACTAATAGTTATAAATCCTACCATTCTATGTTCTATGGTCTGATTCTGTGTACCATTAGCAGCTTTTAAAAGCAACAAGGGAAAAGACACCACTACAAATATAAAAAATAATGTTTTTGTTATTTTAATCAAAACAAAAAGCCCACATTGTGCTTTCCTGACCCTTTGAATTCTCTTGAGTTAGAACAGCTTTCAGTGCAGGGACCACATTTTGAACCAAAAGATTGATCTAAAACAAGTAACTAATTACAGTTTCAGTGAACTTAGCAGGAAATTTTATAAAAGGCTAGTAACAGTTGACTGTCTTCCAAAAAAGGCTCAAGTAGCTTTGAAATAAGATCACTGTGATGAACTATGACTAGACTGGTGCTAGAGCTTCCGGCTCCTCTTTCAGAAGCCAAATACCTCTGATTTGACCTCTCTAAAATGGCTTTCCACCAGAACATAGATGAAGTGCTTCCAACAGAAAAATAAATCATTTTCTAGATCTCTGCTTTTCTAAGTTTTTGGTAACTGTTCTTTCAGTGAGGCAAGATTCTTTTTTTTTTCTTCCTTATTTCAAAGACAATCTATGCAAACTTTCACATCTTCTAAAAGAATTACTCATTCAAACTTTATCTTGTATTATCTGACAAAGAGCATTAATGAATATTAAAATTTATATTGGACTTTTTCAATTTCATTTTAAAATACCCATTTTCCTATTTGAACAACTACTGTATCATTTATAACAGCTGTGTTAGATAGGGGAGTAGTAAGAGCAATCAAATATTGGCATTTCTCCAACTTCAAATGTGTTTTGGAAAAGCAGACAAGTAGAGTGATAAACTTTCAAAACTAATCCCATGGGTTCACCAAAAACATTTTTCTGTTTTTTTGTAAAAAAAACAAACAAACCCTATATTGTAAGAAAATTCTGCTCCAGCTCTTCCATTCATCAGTATACCCTCACTTCTTCATTATTACATAATTATTTTTCTATACAGCTTATTTTTCCCTTTCTGATTTTCCTTACTGATTGCTACATTGAAAAAAACAAAGCTTATGAATCTGCTGCTGCCAAGCATCAGGGAGTCTGATCATATCCTGTGACAAGGTTTACTGATGGGATATGAGATCTATGGTATTATTATCATAGCTGATTTTTTTTACTTTGAGTGGGACCATGGATTTTTCTTCCTTCTGCTTAGCTGTAAGTGGGAGCTACAGGGCAAATATGGATTGAAGTTTTTGGCTCCTGGTTTAGTTTACAAGAACTTTTGAGTTTACCATTAGCTGGAAGAGGGGGAGCTTGTTCCATTAGTCCCCCTAAATAGGTTTTCTGGTGAAATTAGCTTATATCCTAGTCTCTTGAATTCTAACTACAGATTTGAATACCTCCCTCATCCTACTTTATCAATGCATGGTTATTGCAGTCTCTAATTTGTCCAGTTCATTTAGAGTTTTGATTAAAATCTTTTAGCTAACCACACATAGAGCATCTTTACTTCTTGATTATTTCTTTTGGACCTGGAAGTGGCTGCTAAGCTTTATAACTGAACAGTTTGTTGGAAAGTCACTAACATAATGACAAATTACAGGCAAAACAAGAATTGTGGAACAAAAAAATGGAAAATGCATTTTCCAGAATAGAACAAAATGTGCTCCGTGTACATTTAGAACTTTTTTACTAGTTAAATTGGAGAGTCATATAAGAAAAATCACTGTATTGTGCTTTCTATACACCCACACACACATGTGCAAAGCTCTTGTTTGAAAAGCACAGAAAACTCTCTAGAAAATCTTGGCAACTAAAAGGTCTCTAAGTCCTCTAATCCACATGGTATGATATTGTTTAATTGTAATCAAGCCCTCCTAATTTGGTTTGCAATCCACTTTTTTACTGACTGCTCAATAAAAATTGACTTTCTTGCAAATAGCTAGGTGTGGTCAAAAATGGTACATCTGGACGAGACTACAGTTCTGACTGAAAATTGGGAAGCCACTGTTTTATGCTTTCCTTCAATGGGGTCCTTGGCTTATGAGAACAATATACAATACTATCACACAGCAATGGGGAAAATCCCAGCCCTTGATTCTAAGCTAACTTGAGGCCATGCATTGATCTAGGGGGCCTTGATTTTCTAAAACTCTGCCCATCTTCATCAGATGTCCCTCTTTCAAGCTATGGCCAATGCAGTGCTCCCAGTGTTCCTATAGAGATTGGTCTTCCACTGTCTAATTTCCCCCCTTTTCTCACAAGGAGACCTTTGATCATTTCAGAAAGAGAAATTGCTGCTTTAAAATAGATTATACTGCAGGAGGGGGGGATCAGGGAGAAATTAGTTTTGAATCACCTGGATTCTTCCATTGAACCCAACAGATATATTAAGCCCCTGGAATTTGTATACTTATTGCATCATTACTATTCCTCTGTGTGAGGAATAAAGATTCAATGATCCTCATGTTGAAAAGCAGAATTTTGGAATTAAGGCAGGAGATGGGTTTTGCTGCACATCCTGCATTTGACTCAATATTGTTTTGCCTACTTGCAGCCATGTACGGTGGCTATGAAAATATTCTTTTATGTCAGGCTGCAATATTAAAAACAAGAGAGTTGTCAACCAAAACTATACTGATAATTTATAAGGGAAAATGGTTTATACTTTTCCAGTCCAGTCTTCTGTTTTATTTCTCTCTGCGTAAACTGTTGCTGAAATCTTTATTTTTTTATTATAGACCAACTACCTGCAAGAAGCATTTGAAATATATTAATTCTTTATAGCCAATTCAGACAAATATATAATTGTTTCATTTATTCTCGATGATTTAGAATGTTCAACTTGTAAAGTAGCTCTGTGTGTTCATTTTTTTCAACTTGTAAAATTAAAATTATATGCTTTTTGGTTTCCAGAATGAAATACAAATATGATCTCCAAATAAATATATAACTTGTACCCTATTGAAAAAAAATTCCACTAGTTCTTGCTTATTTTGATGAAATAAGTTGCTTTTGAAATTTCTTTCCAGGAAGAAGAGGGGTTAATAGAAAAATTTATGATAGAATGTAATGTTCTGATCTTATTGAATTATGAAAAGACCAATCTGTTTGCATGGATATTCTATCTTTGATTATACAATCATCTATCTTGTGATCTGAAGACTTCCTGTCTTCCCATGTTTCAATTAGATCTTAACAGAATTCATAATGAAGAATCTCCCTCATTGCCTTATGGATATTACAAAATGTGAATAGTAGGAAGCTTTTAGAGTGATGGAACAGTGTGTAATAGAAAACAGAAGTTTTACCCATCTTCAACAATAAAGTAATATTTTAAAAAATATTACAATTTGAAAATATCCTCAAACAACCTTAGAATAAGATAGAAAAACAGAAGCTATTTTTCTGGAGAAGAAAATATCTTAGAAAATTATATGCATTGCATATAATGAACAAAATTATATTTTGGTATCAGAAAAATATTTTTATTTACAGCTTAATCCAGAGTATGTTTATTGAAAAGTCGAGCTGTGTATTCCCAAGTAAGTCTGTTTAGAATTACAGCTTACTTTACCCCCTCTATGGGTATGTTCTACTTTAGATTTCAATAATGTTTACAATTCATGAGATCAGTAATAAAAAGCAGCTATCTGCAAAGACAGAGAGATCTGAGCTAATAAGTTTTTTGGGCTTCTGGAAAACATTTAGATCAGTATGTATAATAGTATGTTTTATATCTAAATGTGAAAGTATTTTCTTGTCTTGTGAATTGTTTTGTAGTTCATGTGGAGATGTGTTTTATATAAAAATGTTTATCAAATGTAAGCAAAAATCTATTAACTGCTTTTTGACTTGCATAAATAAATGAAAATTCAACATGTGCAATAAAGATGACAGATGTCAGAAGGAGATTTTCATGATTGGCAGGTTCTGGTTCATACTTTCCTTTGAATTACTAATGATTTTGGTAGGCTTCTCAGAATTAAATTAAATCTCTTATATAGCAAATGGTTTAAAGGTTTATTAAAACCACAAGCACTGCTTTTAAGCTATATAGATTAAAATGTTTTTCCCTTTAATATAGTGAACAATAAACAAAATATACTCAGCTGATCATCCACAATGCTGCACTACAGGTGTTGAAGGACAAAACACTAATCCTCATCTTTCCCAAATCATGTCCTTCTCCTTGTGCCTTCCTTTACAATATCCTAAGTTTTAGACTCTGTCCTCCATCACTTCTCAAGTATATAGGAAAGGATAAGATTCTGAGTGGATAGCTGCTCTCTCATTGTCATCCAAAGTGGGTCAAAACTACCTAGATCAGATGCCGAAAACAATATTTCAGAATGAATAGTTATAGTAGAGAAGAATGCATGAAGGAAATAACAGGTTCAGTCCACCTGCAGCTGGAACTCTAAAATTCAAAAACTCCGGAAAGCCACTCCAGTCAATACCAGCAATACTGAGCTGGATAGTTCAGTGATAAATTTATAATACAAGGCATAGAATATCCAAGACATTATTATTTTGTGTGAACTCAGCCATTGTGGTTTGTTCAACAGACCCATTTTTAAAACAAATCACACTTAGCTCAATATGCAGTCCAAGTAATTCAATTTAAAAGATAATAGCCTCAGTGTTCTGATCCTCCACCTCATCCACTACTAACTTTGAGATAATGTCTGTTATGGCCCATATTCTTTTTCTTCTTTCTAATCCCAAAGAATATTGGAAATAAATTCTGCATTCTTGGATGTTTTCATTGCTAAGCAAAAATGTTGCAGTTCTATTATATTATGCATTAATGAAAAATGTTTATTTTAATAATAAATAATTTCACTATTTATAATATATTCGGTATCTGTGGATCTTGGACAGAGTACAAATAATAGCGTACTCAAATCCCCTCCCCCCATGAAAAGAGCAGATTATACAATCCAGTATATAGAAACAATAAATTTAGGCAAAGTTATAGATGCTAAGCAACAAAAATTTCATAAATAACCAGTTTAATTCACAAAATGAAACCAATTTTGGAATTAATTTAGAACGAAACTTTTATTTGGAGTTAAACTTAAAAATCACTTAATTTTATCCTTCTTGAATTGCACGCACTTTAATACTTTTAATTATTTTGCATAAATTAAAATTACCTCTCACTGCACATTTGTTTTTTTACTTCACTTCAACAATTTTATCAATATTGATTGTCAAGTAAGTATTTTCTAGAAAGGAACAGACAAAGCTGTTCAAAACTTCAAATTAACAGAATCATGCAAGAAGAACATAATCACCCACATTACCAGCAAATGTCCATCTGCTCCTGTGATAATTAGTTCAGTGCGTTTTGTACATCAAGAACATAGCAGTTAATATCTTTCCCTGAGCTGATGAACATGACCAACTCTTCCGAGAGATTCTAAGTCTGCACCTATCCATTTCTAGTGGCTTTCACCTTCATTAGAGGTTTCACAAATTCAGTACTGGGATACTGGTTCTCTAAGAGCAGGTGGGAAAGTTCTTTTCTGCATCCCAAGTGTGGCAAAAAAACATTTCAATGAGAAAAAAGCCTTCTCCAAGGTTGGAACAATGAAACTTCCCATGTGAGAAAGGCCAAGTTGGCCCCATCTACTCACGTTTTGCTAGTGAGCTAAGATCGTTCCGTAGTAATGTATTATATTCATTGCAATATAATTTTTTTAAAAAATGCTACATTGAGCTTTGTCCAATTTTATAATTTTTAGTAGATATGGTTATAATTATAATATGTAGTACTCTTAGTATTGTATTTTTGCCTTTTAAGCATATTATATTTTATACTGATTTCAAACATTGTAAATTTCTCTGATTGATGCATTAGTAAAAAATAAATGCTAAGTTCTTATTAAGGTTGGGCAATGACTGTCTACTATGCTTCTTAGCTGGATCTTGAGTTCAGAAATGTGCCCAAACCGCTTTGTGTTGATTTTGCAGATAACTTGTCTTGATTTTCAATTAATAATTGAATAAATATCAAACTGTAGATTGATTGATTGATTGATTCACTCTTTTTAGTATGCATTGCAGCTTTTTATATGAAGCATGCTGTGTTGTCTAAATTGTATATCAGTATCAATTATGAGAGAATTTTCAACTGGGAACAGTATAAATTAGATACTTTACTCTCACTTTCAGTGAATCAGAAATATCCTACACTGCTCCATTTCATGCTGAGTCAGTGTACACAAATAGTTCTTAGTAGACAACCTGTGACCCATTGGGTCATTATTTAAGAGTTAAACAAAGAAATGGAATGGTCATAGACTTCCTGCTGGTTTTTCTATTGAGTTTCCTTGTAGAAAGATGGCAAGGAGAATTGGAAATCTTCCTTCCTTCTTCCTCCCTCCCTCCCTCCCTCCTCCTTTTTGCCAAATTGTGTTTAGCCTTCCTTTAGACTTCATCTTTAACTTAATAAAAAATAAAAGGTGCAGAGCAGGTCAGGAAGGGTACTATATTGACAGAAGATCATTAATGTGTAATATTTAAAAACATTAAGAAAACTGAATGAATTCCCCATATCCTTCTCCCTCCCTAAGTTGGAACATGAACTTCTATGGCAAGGAGTCATAGGCTCTTTCTGATTTAAAAATTCTGGACAATCAGTATTTTGGATTGCATTGGGAAATGTACTACACATTCCATCCTATAGACATTTGCTTTTCAACTATGGAAGGTGACCATAGTGAATGAGATGGAGTTGGCAAAACCATGTCACTGTTTTGCAGGTAACTACAACAAATATATTCACAGAACATGATACATCACATTTAGTGTTAGTTGTGGTCATGACATTCATAAAACAAAAATTCCTTGCCTGGCACAGCACATGGAGAATACTCCTGGATTTTCATGTTCTCTGTTGCTTACTATTCCCAGGTTTGCATGTTATGTAATTATCTGCCATTTCCTGGAAAGGGGGGCATTGGGCTGTGTGTTTTTTAATGTTGGAATTCTTTTAAAAATGTGATGTCTCAAATTAAACTGGAGTCATGATGGGAAGTGTAATTAATTTCCTAATATCTTTGTTTTACAAAGACCTCTTCTCTCTCTCTCTCTCTCTCTCTCTCTCTCTCTCTCTCTCTCTCTCTCTCTGTGTGTGTGTGTGTGTGTGTGTGTGTATGTGTTCACATATCACAAGCAACATGAAAATACTGTAACAAGGACAGGTGTTCTTTACAATTATTCATATCTCCATTGGTTTAATAAAGAAATCATTGGCGCTTAGCAATACATTATCCATTTATTGTTCAACCCTTCACATCTGATTACAAAAAGATATACCACATGAAACAAAATCAGTTAATAACATTTTAGTTGCAGTTGCATCTTTCCCTGGGATAATCATTTGAAAGCATCTTTATGGAACTGAGACTGAAACCATTTGTTCTAATTAAGATGGCATACCTGACTATGGCTTAATCAAGCTAACCTACAGCAAACCATTGATACAAATTGTTAAAGACACTTCTAGGTTAAATGCAATTTAATCCAAGCTCTGGGTTTCGACAAAACAATAAATGAACCACAGTATATTAATATGCCATACAAATCCATTCAGTGTTTGTGGGGTGGGTTAGAATGCTCCAAAAACATTCTTGGAACAATGTGCTTGGAACTATCCAAGGTCCTGTAATTCCATCCCAATGTCATTACGTGTTTGATTAATGCACCCAGATATCAGTCTTTGGGTTCCTGTTCTCAAAACAAGATTTAAAAAAGCAATATCTTAATAAAATTGAATTAAGAAAAATAAATGTGCAATGGTTAGCATAAATGTTTCTTTAATTTAATTCAGCTGACTTGTTTTTATAATTGTATGTTATGTAATTGCACATAAAATTATATTAAATAATCAAAACTTTAATAATAGTTATACAACTGTAGAAACTATATTAGTTTATATTCGTTTTCAAAGTTTTATATAAGGTTTAACAGAAACGCACAAATATATGTATATTTGTGTGTGTATATGTATGTATGTATATATATGTATGTATGTATATGTGTGTGTGTGTGTGTGTGTGTTTGTTTATGTATGTATATGTGACATTTAGTTTGAATTATAGTAGCTATTTTCTGTAGTCAGGCAATATAGCAGAGGCAAACAACCAAGTGTCATCCAGAAGAACTGAACTACTGCCCTTATGACTAACAATTGCACTGTCAATAGTCAGGAATTGTGAGAATTACTATTACTGGCATTATGAAGTAGGCTCTGTGATAAAGAGTCATATGGGAGCAGATTGCCCAAAACTTAATTACTTTTCTATTTGTTGCATTTATATGGCCACCCAGCTTAGATAATGGGGTGCAGAGAGAAAGAAGGAAAGAAAAAAAACATGGCCAATAAATACAAATACAACACATATCATTGGTGAACACAAATGAAATTTATTATAATTCCTAAAAATGGAGATTCTGGACATTCTGGCCCAGTGGCCCTTGGTGGAAAAAAGTAGATCTTAATCACTTTACTAAAAGTGGGCAAGATCCAGTTCACCCATATTCCAGGGAAAAATTGGTCTAAAGCAGGGGTATCAAACTGGCAGCCCATGGGCCAGAGGCGTCACATGCAGGCCACATGTACCCTGGCTCTGCAAAGACAAAAAAGTCATGATATGTCATGATATGTCACATGATGCGATCAAGCTTGTCACCCGAAATCTAAAGGATAAAAGCTGCCACTGAGAAGTCATGGCTCTTGAGCAATAAGACGCTCCATTGCTTCAAGGAAGGACCTGAAGTGTAACCTTTATATTGGAGCATATGGGATAAGCAAATACTTTTGGAAGCAAATATCCCTGCAAACAATATGTTTCTATGCCAGGTATCAGATAAATAGCCCTTCGAGTTGCATTACAGAGCAGAGGTGGGCATAATTAGAAACAGCCATAACCAGCATGGCTGCATAAAGAACTCTCTGACAAATTGAAAGATAAAAAGGACAAGTATAGAAAGTGGAAAGAGGGACACATAACTAAGTCAGAATTTCAGCAAATAGCCTGAGCCTGCAAAGATGAAGTGAGGAAAGCCAAGGCTCAAAATGAACTAAGGCTTGCGACCAAAGTCAAAAATAACAAAAAAAAGCTTCTTTCAACATGTGAAAAACAAGAAAAAAGTGAAGGAAATGATTGGTTTGTTAGTGGATGAAAGTGGCAAGAAGGTGACAAGCAACAGGGAGAAAGCAGAACTATTTAACTTGTTTTTTGCATCTGTCTTTACACAAAGGGAAAAAACAGACCAACCTATCAAAAATAGTGCCATAAAAAACAGAATAGAAACACAAGTTAAAATAGGTAAGAAAATGATAAGTGAGCACCTGTCCAGCCTAGATGAGTTCAAATCGCTAGGACCAGATGGATTACACCCCAAGGTTCTCAAGGAACTGGCAGCTGTGATCCCGGAACCACTGAACTATATTTTTCAAAGATCCTGAAGCACAGGGAAACTACCAGAGGACTGGAAAAGAGCTGATGTAGTTCCCATCTTCAAAAAAGGGAAAAAAATGGACCCAGGAAATTACAGACCTATTAGCCTGACCTCAATACCTGGGAAGATTCTGGAATAGATAATCAAACAATGAATCAGCGAACACCTAGAGGCAAACAAAGTCATTACTAAAAGCCAACATGGGTTTGTCAAAAATAGATCATGCCAGACAAATCTTATTGCATTCTTTGACCAAGTGACAAAATTAATGGATCAGAGGAATGCTGTAGACATAATTTACTTGGACTTCAGTAAGGCATTTGATAAAGTAGATCACAACCTACTACTTGATAAGATAGAAAAATGTGGGTTAGACAGCATCACCACCAGATGGATCTGTAGCTGGCTGACCAGCCGTACTCAGCGTGTGGTCCTCAATGGAACCGCATCTACATGGAGGGAAGTGTGTAGTGGGGTGCCCTAGGGCTCTGTTCGGGGCCCAGTGCTCTTCAACATCTTCATCAATGATTTGGACGAGAGGATAGATGGGGAACTCATCAAATTTGCAGATGACACCAAAATGGCAGGAATAGCCAACACTCCAGAAGACAGGTTTAGGATACAGGAATATCTGGACAGACTTGAACACTAGGTGCTATCTAACAAAATAAAATTCAATGGTGAAAAATGTAAGGTTCCACATTTAGGCAAGAAAAACCAAATGCACAAGTATAGTATAGGGGGTACCTTGCTCAATAGTAGTAACTGTGAAAGGGACCTCGGAGTCATAGTGGACAATCACTTAAATATGAGCCAGCAGTGTGCTGCAGCTGCCAAAAAGGCCAACACAGTGCTAGGCTGCATTAACAGAGGGATAGAATCAAGATCACGTGAAGTATTAATACCACTCTTCAATGCCTTGGTGAGGCCACACTTGGAATACTGCATCCAGTTTTGGTCACCACGATGTAAAAAAGATGTTGAGACTCTAGAAAGAGTACAGAGAAGAGCAACAAAGATGATTAGGGGACTGGAGGCTAAAACATATAAGGAATGGTTGCTGGAATTGGGTATGTCTAATTTAATGAAGAGAAGGACGAGGGGGGACATGATAGCAGTGTTCCAATATGTTAGGGGCTGCCACAAAGAAGAGGGGGTCAAGCTATTCTCCAAGGCACCTGAAAACAGGACAAGAAGCAATGGTTGGAAACTAAGCAAGGAAAGAAGGAACCTAGAACTAAAGAGAAACTTCCTGACAGTTAGAACAATTAACCAGTGGAACAACCTGCCTCCAGAAGCAGTGAATGCTCCAACAGTGGAAGTTTTTAAGAAGAGACTGGACAGCCATTTATCCAAAATGGTATAGGTTTTCCTGCCTGAGCAGGGAGTTGGATTAGATGACCTCCAAGGTCCCTTCCAACTTTACTACTACTACTACTACTACTACTACTACTACTACTACTACTACTATTATTATTATTATTATTATTATTATTATTATTATTATTACTACTACTACTACTACTATTATTATTATGTGACCGTTCAAAGTTACAACAGCACTGAAAAAAGTGACTTAGGACCATTTTTCACATTTAGGACCATTGCAGCATCCCCAGGGTCACGTGATCAAAATTCAGACGCTTGGCAACTGGCTCATGATGGTTGCAATGTCCCAAAGTCATGTGATCACCTTTTGCAACATTTTGACAAGTGAAGTGAATGGGGAAACCTGATTCCCTTAACAACCGTGTTACTAGCTTAACAACTGCAGTAATTCATTTAACAACTGTGGCAAGAAAGGTTGTAAAAATGGGGGAAAACTCCAACTTAACAAATGTCTCACTTAGCAACAGAAATTTTGGGCTCAATTGTGATCGTAAGTGAAGGACTGCCTGTGTGTTTGCTGAAAAATACATCCCCAAATTCAGAAGGTTTTACTCCCTAATATGTGTGTAAATGAATGCAACTATGGTACCTTATGTAATAAGTGGTAACCTTTCCTAGATCCACTGTTTAAAACATTATGGGACAAATATGGAATCAAAATGAATATCATTAAAGACATGCAAGTATCATTATAGCAAAGATTATCACTTTCCTATAATTGCAACATAAACTGTTCTATGAAAGGGAATATTACATAGGGCAGAGCCCATTTTCAGTGAACAGAAGCTATGTGGGTGTATTTAACTTGCCTTCAGGGATCAAAATGCAATCTTGGGCTATTCAGAGAAGTTGTTAAAGTATTCTGACTCATATTATGGTGGCAGGAAGTACAAAGGTTTCAGCAACACACTGATTTATTTTGCTTTGGCATAACAACTACCCTGGAAATTACATACATATTGCATTTTTAAAACAACTTTTGCTTTAAGAGTAAGATCAACAGTTTGATATATTTTCTTCAGAGATGATGTGTTTTGTATATCATAACCCAGTATGACATAAACTAATTAGCAATCTTAGTAAATAGATACTTTCTCTTTTAAATCCTAATACCATAGATGCAATTGAAAGTTCAACATATCAAAAAGAACAATTTTAATTTACTTAAACATTTCTTCAATAAATTCTGCAATAAAAGCATAATTATTTCTATAGTTATATGTCCTCCCTCCTTTGCCCCAAATACTGCTTCATTTTAATCATAATATTTTAGATTTTTAAATTATTTTTCTTTATGTTTTGAAAGGATGGGCAACATTTGGGTGGGGACTTTTTGGAGGCATCTGGTTAGCTTTTGTTGCAAAACAAAATACTGGAATAGGTCAGCCCTTGTCTCAATCAATAGATCTCTTTTTGCTTCCTTTTACTTAAGCTAATATGTCATGCAAAGGAATAGAAATGTTTCTATTATGCAAGGATGCTTCTAAATATGTTGATTATTCAGCCTCTTTAAGCTCAGAGATGCTGAGTAAATATGCATACGATGAATTTAGAGCAGCTTTCCCAATCTGTTATGTTCTAACAATGCTGAATGATAATCCCCAGAAGTCCAAGTTGCCATAGCATGGACTGGATATTCTGAATCTAGCATATGTATAGTCCCAACATGATTGGGAAATTCTGAACAAAAGAAATTTCTTAACAGAGGCAATTGCTTGTCATAGTATGTCCAAAGAGCTTGATAAACAACAGCAAAGATTTACATTCTGAGTCTCAATTTAGATGTCAACTTTTTACAAGCAAATCATCAATCTGTTCTTCCCCCTCAGGATTGTCTACACAAAACTTCCACCCCTAATTAATTGCATTTTCTGTATTCAGTGAGTGAAGTTATTGAAAGAGTCATGCTTGATATACCCATAAAGTTAGTGTGTTTACTTATTTATTAAAATTATACATCATCCATCTGGCCATCAAGAGCCAAACCAGAATGGCCAAATTACGATTTGTCAAATCAGCATGGCATGGAGGTCTATTTGGTCATCAGTGGACTTTCAGTTTATGTAAGACAGAGATTGCATGGACCTTTAGATTGGTACTGCATGGAAATATGCTAGAGGAAACAGAAGTGAGCCCATGATACAGGCCAATTAGAAAACAAGGGCCACAAAAATGAACAAAGTGAACAAAAAATACCTCTAAGAAATCAGCGGAATGTACATAATTTTAGACCAAGCATGTCAAACTTGTGACGTCACATGACATCATGAGACATATCACGACTTTTTCCCCATTGCCGGCAATGGGTTGGGTGCGGTTTCATCATAACGCATTCGGCCCGCGTGCCGGCAGTTTGACATGCCTGATTTAGACCAAGCATATAAGAAGGTTACCAAAGGAGTCATTAAAAAAGTCAGGAAACAACAAGCTCCAGAGCAGTGGCTGTCTCTTACAAGAATCACAATGTGAGAAACAGAACCTGAGGGGAAAAGGAAGCAAGGCCAGCCAGATCCATCAGGCTTCAAGATCAGATTTTCAAACTCAAATAATCATGAGAGTCACATGAGATCAAATTCATTAGGCCAAAGGCCATGATGCTGAAACCTTTTCACTTGATTGATACAAATATTATCTAGTGAATTTTTCCCCATTTCTTGTGGCCATTTATCTGACAGGATTTTCATTAAATAGAACACTAATATTTGGTTTCATTGTTGTGAAATGAAACATAAAATCCTTGAACTTAATTTGATGAATCTTAGAAAGATTTATTCTTTCAAAGCAGGAAACTATGTCCAAAAATAATTTCCAATTCTGCCAAGAAATATAGATCATATTGACAGTTTTCACAGAAAAAGAAATATTTGTCTAATTTGGTATATGTCACTCTATAATAGTAATATGATTCCTGCAAATTTAACTCAGTTTTAGGTTACTTGCAATGGAAAGCAGGCTAAATGGTGATTAAATAAAAACTTTCTAATGTAGAAGAAAAAAGAAATTACTTTTGGTGTTTCCAGTTTTAATTAGTGGAAAGTATGGAAGTTTGTAATTTCAAATTAAGTTTAAGTTTTAAGCAGAGCAGTCTCACAGAACTACATTATAGTATTTACTTACTTACTTATTTCACGGTACTTGTAAGTCACCCAAGTGGCACACCTCTGAATGATGAATAACAAACAGAATAAAAATAAAACTGTGAAACAGAACTCATAATCAAGAGCAGGAACTCAGATGAGAACTGCTCAAGACATTCAGATCAGATAGATTGGTTCAGTTTTTGGCAAAGTGATACCAAATATATCCTTTTTGACTCCTGGAGGTGTCAGTTCATTATTTAAACTAGTGTGCTAAAGGATGCTAATTCACAGATAATATGTCATGGTTCCGATAGATGAAACCAGTAAAAGAACTTCAAGGCAAGAATTCTTCCTTAAAGAACATTTTATTAGGAAATAAAGTATCGGCACTTACATAGTTGAACCCAAAACTGAGATTCCCTCCCCCATATACAAAGTAACAAGTTGCAATTCCCATCCCACAAATGCTGTCACAAATCACATTCCCCAATTAACGCAAGACTCGGGTTTTTCTCACCGGCCCCTCAGCCCGCCAAAACCTTATCAGACCATGTCCCATACCATTTCAGACAAATGGCTGTCCAGTCTCTTCTTAAAAACTTCCAGTGTTGGAGCATTCACCGCTTCTGGAGACAGGTTGTTCCACTGGTTAATTATTCTAACTGTCAGGAAGTTTCTCCCTAGTTCTAGGTTGCTTCTCTCCTTGATTAGTTTCCATTCTTTGCTTCTTGTCCTGCCTTCAGGCACTTTGGAAAATAGCTTGACTCCCTCTTTTTTGTGGCAGCCCCTGAGATATTGGAACACTGCTATCATGTCCCCCCTCGTCCTTCTCTTCATTAAACTAGGCATACCCAATTCCAGCAACCGTTCCTTATATGCTTTAGCCTCCAGTCCCCTAATCATCTTTGTTGCTCTTTGTACTCTTTCTAGAGTCTCAACATCTTTTTTACATCGTGGTGACCAAAACTGGATGCAGTATTCCAAGTATGGCCTTACCAAGGCATTGTAAAGTGGTATTAATACTTCACGTGATCTTGATTCTATCTCTATTAATGCAGCCTAGCACTGTGTTGACTTTTTTTGGCAGCTGCAGCACACTGCTGGCTCATATTTAAGTAATTGTCCACTAGGTCTCTGAGATCCTTTCTAAATCTAAACTCTAAAATAATAGAAAGACACGCTAGAAGCAAAAGTAAAAATGCTGCTGATTCTCAGTTGTCAGAGCGACGACATCCATTGTTACAGTATTGACGTAATAACTGATTCCAACAAAGATGCTAAGAATATACTGAAATTCTGTACAGCAGAGATGTCAACATTCAAGATATCTTGGAAGATATGACCCACCTACATGAACCTCTAATATTACAAGCTGTAGTTAAATCAGCACTTTAGTTATTACAAGTTGGCAGGAATTGATGGAATATCTACAGAAATATGGCAAGCAATAAAAGAAGGATCAGTAAAGATTCTAGCCAAATTGGCCAGCAAGTCTGGAGTATAACACAGTAGTAACAGATTTGAAAAGATCAATTTACATAAAATATTAAAGAAAGGACTTAACACAGTGTGCAAACTATCACACAATATGCTTAATTTCCTGTGCTAGTAAAATAATATTTAGGATTATGCCACTCAGATTAGATCCCTATAGGGAATGGGCACTGCCAGTTATTTGATTGGCTTGATAAAAAGCAGAGGAATAAAATATATTATTGGTGATGCATGCTAGATAGTTGAGAAAAAAATGGGGCCTGGCACCTTGCTTAAATTTGTTTGGACATCTATATCCTAAATCCATTGTATGAGAGTATTAAATCCATATGCTGAATATATACCAAAGGAAGCAGGATTAGAAATTTAGTGCTTCTTTAACACTGAGTCAGTAATCTCTACTATGCTGGTGACAGAATTCTGATAGTTCAAAATGCAAGCGACTTGCAAGTTTTAATTATGAAAGTCAAGGAATACATTGAAAAACTGGAACTAAGATTAAATTAATGACAATGACAATAAGTACCGCAATCATCCTTAGAATGGATAATAAAGGTACTGACACAGTAGATAGATTTTGCTTTTTAGGATTGACTATCAACAATAAAGAAACCAAAAACTAAGTAATACGCTGCAGATTAGCACATGGTAGAGTAGCAATAAGACCTTGAGAAATATATTCAGATGCCATGATCAGTCTATATCTAGATCAGAATCATGCAGGTAATGATTTTCCATAAGATGCTCTATGGAAGTGAAAGTTAGACTTTGAAGATGCAGGCTTTGAACTTTGCTGTTGAAGAAGACTTCTGAGAATATCAAGGATAGCCACGAAAACAAATGAACCCAGTTGATGTACAAATTATCACTTTTAAATTATTGTACAAATTATTCATACATTATATGAAGAACTAGCTTTCTTAAAGAAGTGCACAATGCTAGAAAAAGTGGAAAGAAAAAGAAGATAAACTAGCAGCAAGGTAGATGCATTCAGTTGTAGCAGCAATGGATACCCCATTTGAAGATGTAAATGAAGGTGCAGGTAAAAATGACCTGGAGAAAATCTATCCATGTGGTTATGAAAAATAGATACTGATTTGATGGCACATAATCAATCTATTATGATGTCCTACCGAAGTGTTTATTGTAGTAGAAATAGTTCTTGCCCTTGAATACTCGCAACAGTTTTATGAGGTAAGTTAATGTAAATTAATTGCCTCAAGGATATTCAATGAATTCTGTGCCACAATTAGGATTTGAAGCCTGGTCTCCCCCATACAAAATTCAATTGCTCCAGTTTTCAGTGATGTCAAGAAATGACTTTTGTCGATTACATGGGTTTCTTCTTCCTTAGTTCTCATCATTCAAACTTTAACTTAAAGCACTAATTTTTAAGGAGGTCCTCAAACTTCAGGGGCTGATGGGCATATTTGTTTGGCAAATATGTCATAGATATTATTGTAAATGATTGTTGTAGTGGCAGCTTGACCATTGACAAAACAACATCCAAGAAATCCCAATAAGACAGAAATGGTCATGTAGTGTATGCTTCCTGGTTAATCAATGTAACTAATTCATTAGCTCAAGAAAACAAAATTAAAGCATGTAGCTGTCACAGTAAAGAAATTGAGCACTAAGAAAAAGAAGGAAGTGCAAAGCAGTGTTCACCTTACCTTCCAAAAGAGTTCTGCTTGGCAAAAAGGTTAATGAGGCAATATGACTCATTGACATAGACTGCAATGATATAAACAACGCCAAGTTCAGCAGTCAGTCCATGCAAAGTAATAGCCTTTTTTGGCATTGTTAAATGCAGACCAGATACATATGTAGAGTGCAGTGTTAGTAAATGAAATATCAAATCATAAGCCAAACCAGGCAGGCAAGCAATGGCATATAGTCAGTAGATCCTTAACTTTCATTTCTCTTCTGTCAGGGCATTGAAGTTGTTGGCCAGAGCATCCATATTGCTTGTGTGTCTTAGTAATTGGCATACTTTATAGGGCCAAACAGGATCAGTAACTGGTCCCATCAACATCATTTAATCTGCATAAGCATCATTTTTTGTAAGAAGTTCTAAATCTTTCTTTATTGTTGATTTTTAGTAATGTCTGATTTCAGTAATGATTTGAATAAAAAATATGGATCAGAAAATGTGTCTTGGCAGAGTGAAGTAAAACTTAGAGTCAGATTTTTTTTTCAGAACAGAATGTTGATTATGTCAGTGGTCCAGGTTCATAGCTGAACAGCAAAGGACAAAAAGTTTATTTAACTATAGAAAGTGTGGAAGGAATAAGTGCCAGAATTAAACTATGATCAGTGAATATAAAAAGGAAATTCTGTCATGTTAAATTCTTTTCTAACATGCAATAAGGATTCTTATATATCTCTGATTACATATTGGACAGTCTTAAAAATATTATGAATTATATCCTTGTCAAGCCATGCTGAGTTGAGCTGAATTGGGCCCAGGAAATGCTGCCAAGATCTTGCCAGTACTCCTGACAGACAAATCACTATTGTATTTTTTGACCACAAGTTCTCCAGTGATATACAATCATCAGTTTCTGGGATCAGGGTTGATGGCTGCAAAACATAAAATATAAAAGCTATTTTATTTAGGCCTGCTGTCAGTCATCCAAGGTAGATCAGACTAGGAATTCAAAGTTACACATGCTAATACTGCTTTTATTATAAGATTATAGTAACAGTATCTTGCAAGTTTAAATGTGCTTCCTGCAGATAAAACAGAGTCATCTTTATTTCTTATGATTCCATTACTGAGTGTTAGAAAGAATCCTAATCCAGTAAACACATACAGATCCATAAGAAGCACTAGAGGACACAGACGCATACCTCAACCCAAGGGAAGATAGCTTCCTGTTGAAGGTAATAAGGCCTTCCCCATAACACACTCCCCTAGCTACTAAGCTAGCCTACTTGCAGCTCCTACTTTGCCCTCTAGCTGCTATAACAGAGCCTTGAGTCAAGGCCCTTCCCATCATCAGTCACTGTGGGGTATATGCCCTTTCTGCTTCCCCATGCTGTACAATTATGGAGCACACCAAGGACATGGAATCACATTATTCTGCCAAAATCTCCCCCACACAGTGGTGGGATTCAGCCAGTTCAGTACAACTGATAGCTAATTTTTTGTTGCCCAGGCTCAGAATGGACTTCCAGAAGCAGCATCCACACACAGAACCAGTTGTTCATATATATGAATCCCACTACTGCCCCCACGTCTACAGTTGGAGGAGAATCTGAGACTGCCAAGAAGACTTGATGGGTAGGATTAGCCTTGGACCAGCTTTGAAAAGTTCTGGGGACGATACACTGCTGCCATCTCCCCTGAGATAGTAGCCCTATCTGCTGCTAGCCCGTGGTAAAATGCTATGTTTGCTCAGTAATAGATAACCCTCAGATCAGTACTTCAGCAGTGTTAGAAAGCTCTTCATACATTCAACCTTCTTTCCAGCATTATCTAAAATTGCAACAGATACTTTGTATTTTTACTATTTTATTGTATTATTGATTGCATTATACATACTTTTGGATTATGAACTGCTTAGAGATAACTACAACTGAAGCAGTATAAAAATTCATCCATAAGTTACAAACTTCTATTGTTGTTTACAACAATTTTAGAAAAGCAATCACATCTGTGAAAAATGTCGTGAACCTCTCATTCCACTTGCTTCATCAAAGTAATCTTTGCGGAATTCATTAATTTGCTTGGAGTAACTCAACTGAAGTGGCATCAAAAGAAAACATCCTTTGAAGCTTTGTACAGTCCTATTTGCCATTCTTGGAAATCTGCTTTTTTTCTTTTTCTTTCTTTTTTAGCAACAGGTATAACCTGACTGTTGAAAGCCATATGTTTTTTACAATGGTGAGGCTGCCTATCATGAACTCCCATTCCATACAGCTTCAACTTTGTTTCCTGCTCAGGAAATGCCCTAAAATAGTTTTGTTGGCATGTTGCTCCACAAGGTTGTTACTATGCCACTTTAAGTTCTGGATATGTTGGGATTATGCAGATTTCATATTCAGTGATAAAATTATATGAAAAGGTGAAATATGACTTATAGCAATCTCATATCTATGATTGCCTTTCTTTTTTCTTATCTTATTTTTTTATTTCTTTCATTCCACCATATTCTCACTTTGTTTTCTTTTATAAATCTAGTTTTGCTTCATTACATATTTTTAAAACAGAGTTGAATTTCTAAAGGTACTTTAAAGTTTTATGGTGGTGAAAAAAGACCACGACACTGATCAGAATCTCAAAGAGACCATGTTCAACGGCTTGAATTTGTTGTTTCCAGGGAATTAGAAGCTATTAATCTTTATATTAACAATAATAGTATATACAGTATCAATAAATGAACAAGGAAAGTCAAGTGTGCTTAGTAGTTTTGTTTGTTGAAATAGTACAAACAAAATTGAAAGGCACTGTGAATCATTTTCGCACATAAATTTGCCAAGATTATTAAAGTCAAAGAAGCCGAAGGCAATAAATTATAGACTTTACTAACCAGGAAGTGATAACTATGATTATTTTCTCAGACGCCAGAATCAAGCTACCAAATATTTATTTAGTTACTTACCACAATCTCTACACAGGCCACACAACCCAACAAAGGTCAGAATGGCTTACTACAGAAACATAATGCCACATTAAAATATAAATTGTCTTAACTCAAGAGAACAAAGAAAGGAACAGACACAACATCCAACTCATACCAGCAGAATCTCTCTTATCATCAGCCTAATAATAATAATAATAATAATTAAAAAAAAAGTTGGAAGGGACCTTGGAGGTCATCTAATCCAACCCCCTGCTCAGGCAGGAAACCCTATACCATTTCAGACAAATGGCTGTCCAGTCTCTTCTTAAAAACTTCCAGTGTTGGAGCATTCACCACTTCTAGAGGCAGGTTGTTCCACTGGTTAATTGTTCTAACTGTCAGGAAGTTTCTCCTTAGTTCTAGGTTGCTTCTCTCCTTGATTAGTTTCCATCCATTGCTTCTTGTCCTGCCTTTAGGAGCCTTGGAAAATAGCTTGACTCCCTATTCTTTGTGACAACCCCTGAGATATTGGAACACTGTTATCATGTTTCCGCTCCTCCTTCTCTTCATTAAACTAGACATACCCAATTCCAGCAGCCTTTCCTTATATGCTTTAGCCTCCAGTCCCCTAATCATCTTTGTTGCTCTTCTCTGTACTCTTTCTAGAGTCTCAACATCTTTTTTACATCATGGTGACCAAACCTGGATGCAGTATTCCAAGTGTGGCCATACCAAGGCATTGTACAGTGGTATTAATACTTCACGTGATCTTGATTCTATCCCTCTGTTAATGCAGCCCAGCACTGTGTTGGCATTTTTGGCAGCTGCAGCACACTGCTGGCTCATATTTAAGTGATTGTCCACTAGGACTCGGAGGGAGTTACCACTTTTGAGCAAGATACCCCTTATACTATACCTGTGCATTTGGTTTATCTTGCCTAAATGTAGAACCTTACATTTTTCACCATTGAATTTTATTTTGTTAGATAGCACCTAGTGTTCAAGTCTGTCCAGATCTTCCTGTATCCTAAGCCTGTCTTCTGGAGTGTTGGCTATTCCTGCCATTTTGGTGTCATCTGCAAATGTGATGATTTCCCCATCTATCCCCTCGTCCATATCGTTGATAAAGATGTTGAAGAGCACTAGGCCCAGAACAGAGCCCCGGAGCACCCCACTACACATTTCCCTCCATGTAGATGCGGTTCCATTGAGGACCACACGCTGAGTACGGCTACAGATCCATCTGGTGGTGATGCTGTCTAACCCACATTTTTCTATCTTATCAAGTAGTAGGTTGTGATCTACTTTATCAAATGCCTTACTGAAGTCCAAGTAAATTATGTCTACAGCATTCCTCTGATCCATTAATTTTGTCACTTGGTCAAAGAATGCAATAAGATTTGTCTGGCATGATCTATTTTTGACAAACCCATGTTGGCTTTTAGTAATGACTTTGTTTGCCTCTAGGTGTTCGCTGATTTGTTGTTTGATTATCTTTTCCAGAATCTTCCCAGGTATTTAGGTTAGGCTGATAGGTCTATAATTTCCTGGATCCATTGTTTTTCCTTTTTTGAAGATGGGAACTACATCAGCTCTTTTCCAGTCCTCTAGTAGTTCCCCAGTGGTCCAGGATCTTTGAAAAATATAGTTCAATGGTTCTGAGATCACATCTGCCTAGTCCAAGGTTCCCTAGAAAAACTAGGTTTTCACAACCTTCTCAAAATAGGGTGAGAGTCAATTTTATTTTCAGAGGAATGCTGTTCCAAAGATGGGAAATTTAGAAGATGGCTCAGAAAACTGTAAATAGACAAGGATTTAATTACGGCAATACTGAAGAAAATAAATGAAAATAATTAGCTGGTATTTCTGTATTTCTTGCATGAATGCATTAAATGAATACTTCCTGCTTTGTTAAAGCAGGAAGTTCCTAGAGAACATAACTGATTAAACTACTGTAATATTAGTTAGTTCAGTGCTCAGCCATTTTATTCCTAATGTCCTCACTCAGCTCAGTGAGGGATGAACTTTGGGGTCTTGGGTGCTCTCTGAGCTTGGTTGTTTTCTTGCAGATGTTTCTTTACCAAACTAGGTAACATCAGTCAGTCCTAGAAGATAGTGGAATTTGCTCTCATTTTATATATTAGTGGCTTGCCCTGTGATTGTTGGTGGGAATAGCCCTGGTAGTTCCTTGATTAGACTGTAGTTTACTATTAGCTAGTTTATCTGAGTTGGTGGTTCTTTGATTCAAAGAGACAATCAAAAAGCCAAAAAGAAAACAGACCAAAACAACTCCTCAGCAGCAATCAACACCCAGGTGATCAGAGCTTAACACCAAGATTAACACTAGACCAATAATTAATGTAAACAATACCGAATGAAGGACCCAGATCAATCACTCCCACTAATAATGGCAGGACAAGCCACTAGTACAGTGGTTCTCAACCTTTTTAATGCCACAACCCCCAACCGGTCGTAAGTTGAGGACTACTCAACCGGTCGTAAGTCAAGGACTACTCAACTGGTGCAGCACCGTTTGCAGAATGGGACTTTTGGCGGGCTCAGCAGGGCAGAGACAGCCTGGACAATTCCTATTGGCTTTTGAAAGCCAATAGAATTAGACTCTATTCAAGAGAGTCTATTCTATTGGCTTTCAAAAGCCAATAGAATAAAAGGGAGTAGCACAGCTAAGGAAAAGGGGGAAAAAATGGTGGACTCTGTTGTTTGGCGACCCCCGTGAAATGTTCGTTTGACCCCAAATGGGGTCTCGACCCACAGGTTGAGAACCACTGCACTAGTATATAAGGTGAGAGCAAATCCCAGCCCTTCTAACACTGACAATGTTACCTAATTTGGTAATGAAAGATATGCAAAAACAACCAAGCTCAGAAAGCACCATATATACAGTACATATATTCTCTTCTATCAGTATGGATAACATCTTCTCCAATCCTGATTTTTTGGGATTCTCCACTAAATAATAGAGCCACATGCTAATCTAATTCATACATCATACAAGGTTATAGTTTTTTAACCACATTTATTGAATGACCTGTAACTGCTGTGTACACACATTGCATTTAGTCATAAATCATAGTTCACAATCCACAATAATTAAGTTCATGCATTATCCTATGTTAAAATTAACAAAGGATCTTTATAATTATAATTTGGACCAACTCATCTCATAGGAAGAACTGTGAATTAATTATACTGCTTATGTATTTGTATATGTATAACAATGCAGCAATAAATACAGTGTCAGGACCAAAAACATAGTCTACTCTTTTAAACTTTGTAACTTTCCTTTTGTTTTGCTTTTTGTTTCCTTTCCTTGCTTGCTTTTTGTTGTACATTGATTAATTTTGGAAAGAACAATAAACTGAATGCCATCATGTCAAGGCTGCAGGAGATTACAAATAATCCTAAATAACAAGAAATAAACCCTAGACAAACTGCTCTGCTCATTAAGGATATATTCAGATAAAAACTGGTTCCTGAGCCATATGAAATCCAATTTGTCACAGCCACTTTTAAATAAAGCAAATATAGAAAAAAATAAGCCGCATCCTGAGATTTTGCTAGATAATTATACTAAGTTATACTAATTCATTGGAAGCAAAACTGAGAGACAGATAATCATTCAGGGAGACAATTAATGCTTATGTGACCTCTCTACGATAAACATTAACCTCTAGGAACTTCATGTAATAGAATGAAAATGTTTCCTAAGAATTTATCGTCCAAAAGAAATTTGAACCTACTACTATATTGGCTAACTGTAATATACAAAATAAATAAAATAAACACATATTTTTCAGCTGTTTTTACATATAGCAATAGCACTTAGACTTACCGTAAATGCCGGCGTATAAGACGACTTCCGCGAGCGCTGAAATCGGCGCCAAAGACGGGGGTCATCTTATACGCCGAGTCGTCTTATACGCCGGAGATACTGGTAGTTTCCGGCGTATAAGACGACGTTCTAGGAATGCGGCCCGGCTATAAAGATGGGGGTCGTCTTATACGCCGGGTCACCTAATATGCCGGCATATATGGTATATACCTGCTTCACAGTGCTGTACAGCCCTCTCTAAGTGGTTTACAGAGTCAGCACATTGCCCTCAACAATCTTGGTTCTTATTTACCCACCTCAGAAGGATGGAAGGCTGAGTCAACCTTGAGCCAGTGAGAATCGAACTGCCGAATTGCCAGCAGCCACAGTTAGCAGAAGTAGTACTGCATTCTAACCACTGCACAACTGCGGCTTGTGGCTTCTTTATATGTAATATTGTGTTTTTGCCCTCATCTGCCAAAAACCTATTTTATATTCTCTCTTTCAATTTTGAACACATCAACTGTTCCAAATTTCTCACCATTTCAATCTTGCACCTAATTTGTTGATTTGATAGCATATAGCAGTGGTGGCGAACCTATGGCACGTGTGCAAGGTGGCACTTTCTGTGGGCATACATGCTGTTGCCCCAGCCTCACCTCCCCCCATGACCTCCTCCTCACCAGCAACCCCCCTGGAGGAGAGTTGTCTCCAAGCGTGGCCCACACGAAGCAGTGCAGCCAAGGACATGGCAGCCAGGCAGCATAGACGAGACTCTGCCCTCATGCCCCATCCCGCACAGTTAATGCTGTGGGGCGTGGGCAGAGGGCATGGCCGCCATGGCACTGCTGGGCTGCCTGGGCGATCTGTGGCGGGCCCTGGAGGCGGTAAATGGCCCTGCGGGCAGATAGGGTGGGGGCGGGCCAGGGCGGGGCAGGGCAGGGGATGGAGCGGGGGTGGGGCCAGTTTTTGGGCATTCAGTCTCTAAAAGGTTCGCCATCACTGGCATATAGTATGAATTTTAATCTGACAGGTTCAGATTGTTTTCTACTGACATTTGAGTCTATTTTCTTGACTACTCAGAAGACTGATGATGTGAAGCCACTAAATCCTCCCTTCTTTTTATTTATTTATTTTTTTAAGTTCCTGGAACTTTCAAAAATCATACCCCTGAAATTTAGCAACAAACTACTAAATCTACTGTACTTTCCTGTTGCTTTTAGAAGGCAAGAAAAAAAAACATTGTGTAAAGTCATTGAATACATATACAATACCTCCATAATATTTTTTTCTAATCATCCAAAACATACAACCACAAAACAAGATTTTCTGAAAATCTCAGACCTAGCTGCTTCTGGGACATTTCTTCTTGTAGACCAATTTTGGCCTATACCCGTTCCCTTTAGCTTGTTCTCTCCCAAATAGTTTAAAATAAGTCCTCCTGTAAGGAGTTTTTGCATGCAAAAAATAAAACATGTCACGTTGGTTTAGTCCAACAGTCTGCCCAATCTAGCATTCTGTGTCACAAAACTAGATACATTCAGGAACATCATAAGCTTTGATAGAATAACCTTACCCTTACAGTTCCAGAGTGATGTCATCTCTTTGACATCCTCCATCAAGGATTTGCAGTGTATTTAGATATAAAATGGCATTTCTGTGCCTTCCATTCCATTTCTGGTAATACAGTATATGAAACCCAATCCAATCCCCACACTTTGGTCATGTTTCTTCATTTATAGTGATACATGAGAATTTTTTATATGCAAGCATTATTAAACTAAGCATCAGAATATATACAAGACTGAATTAGTTTAAAAACCAGAGATGGTTATCCTATGAGGCCTATCTTATGCACTGATCAGGATGCAATGAGCAAGATATGTAATCTGTAATCTGTTTGAAATAAAACCCTTTCTTTTTTTTAAAAAAAAAAATGTGTGATTAGAGCCTGTAGGAATAATGAGATGAAAATTGGATTGAGTATGGTCTATTGTAAAATAGGGTATCCAAAAAAAGAGATCACAATACTAATTGACAAGAGGAACCTGATATGCTCAGTTTGAGGGCACAGCCCCAAAGCAATCTAATGTGCACTGAAACAATGAAACCTTGACAAAAAACATCCAGCACAATTCAGTCAAAGGGCCACTTTGTAGGTTAATTTTGCCTAATTTTGCCTAATCCAGATTATACCCCCACGGTGCCTTAATATTCACTTCTACTTTTAAGTTGATCTGCCCTTTTAAGAATATTTTATTTATTAAATGTTTTAATCTAAGCATTTTTCTTTCTTTTTTATTTTGGTTTATAACAGTCATTGACTATAAAATTAAATTAACAATAAGAATTGGTGGCACTGGAATAAAAAAAATACTGATTTTTCTACTATTGATGCATCATTATGGTTCTATCGTGCTCTTTCAGAACAATACAGTGTTTAATCCCAGTATATTCAAATTTCTAGCAACATATGGTGAATACATTTTAAATGAATAATTTCATCCTGAAGATTTGTACAGACACTGTTAAAAAAAATAATGGCTTATCTTGGCTTCTGGCTATCTGAGTACTTCCCAAGAAGAACAGGAATGTTTCTTGGAATTTAATTGCCTTTCAGAAAACATTTCTATAACTGCTCAATAACAGTTTGCCAACAACAGCATTTTCCTGATGCTCCAGACTATATTCCAATAAAAATAAGTGTCTAATGTGCCATTGGGGTTTCTTCACACATCAGTTGCAGTATGTTTGTATGTATGTGTGTTTGTGTCAAAAATATTGGATTAGGAAGGCTTGGTTGCATTCATTTAGAAGCTGACCAAATATTCCTTTTGTTATGTTTGAATAGCATCTCATATAGAACAATAATAAACCTGACATCTGTTAGATCAGACATGTCAAACTCGTGATGTCACATGACATCGCACGACATATCGGAGTTTTTCCCCCAGTGCCGGCAATAGGGTGTGTGCAGTTACCTTGTGACGCTTCGGCCCGTGGGCCGGCAGTTTGACACCTCCGTGTTAGATAGTACAATCTGGCTAATTATTTATAGCTTTTAACAGCAACCCACCCCTCCCTATCTTCATTTTGTAATTGTTGTTGTAAATCATCTACAACTATATTTCAATAGGTCCAAATTTTATTACCAATGTTGCATTGTCATAAACAATGGGCAAACTACAAACTTGCAACTTCCTCTGTGACATCGTTTTCTACTTAAAATGCATTTCAAAGCGAAGCAACCTAATCTTTAGTTCTCCATCAACAAAAGTGCAGGAATGGAACAGACCTGTTGATGAGATAGCGCAGTATAGCAAACATTGCAATACATTTTGCTTTCCAAATGTACTAAATATGAATATTTCAATAAACATTTTCAGGCAGAATTTTTTTTAATGTCCATTGAACCTGCAGATTGGACTAAATGGTTTTATTAATTTATAAGATCAAACTGAAAAGGCATCACTGTTTCATCACTGAGAGGCACTATACTTATATCCTACCAGCTTCAAATTTTTTTTGTTAAATCTAAAGAGTTGCCCAGCTTTACTATAAATAGCTTGATTATTGCCTAGTTCTGTGGTATTAGTACATCTCAAATTTTGAGACTGCTAATTTTAAGACACTTAAAAATCACATCACAGAAATATCTTGATCTGGGTTATATGTATTTGCTACATGCTTACCTAGAATTTGTCCTGTTGTCTCTTTTTCAGAGTATCAATATCATTTTTAAGGAAGCTACAGAAATTGGTTTTCAGACATGAAGGAGACAGATTACTGTACTGAGTGGTAGTTCAGGATTTACTCCCAGGATCATACAATAATTCTTCCTCTGGAATTTGGCTGTCCCTTAGGAAGACAAAAATCTTTAGTAGAAAACATATTTTATTGCAGACACAAGCAACCATAGTTACAATGAAGCACAACTTCTACCCAATACTGTAGTTATGTATCTGGTTTTAGAGATATGTATAATCCTTTTTCTCACCCTTTTCTAACTGCTTGCTTTCCATTTCTTATGCTGGCCAGTTGGTGGCATCTGGCCTATGTTCACTGAATAGTCATGTCTGGTTCCTTGTCAGTTTCAGCCCTCTACATGGAATAACCCTTGGATAGATATACTAATAAGCATATAATAGGTCAGCTATATTATCTGCAATGCATCAATATTATAAAATGCCAGTCCTGAATGTTCTGCACAGATTGTATATTGTCTTCCAGATACAATGTAAGATATTGGACTTAACTTATAAAGCCCTAAACAATTTCAATTCTAACTTTCAGAGGATCTGCTTTTCCAGTTACATACCTGCCTGACCACATGCTCCTTTGAGAATTTCTTGCTTTTCAGACTTGCCTGTCAGGCAGACATGAGAAGACCTTCACTTCCATATGTCTATCTCAATCATCCAGGTCATGGTTGTCCCAAATATGTTTTTCAAAAGACAACTGGACATTCTTAATTTTTTCTTGAAAATATTTTGCTTCTCATCCAGAAAGCTTCTTCAGTTCTGACTTGGTTCTATCTTTCTGTGCCTTTAGAAAATCTGAAACAGGTGGCCAACCTAAGCAACTTTAAGATTTGTGGCTTTCAATTCCCAGAATTCCCTAGCCAGCAGGCAAATTAATCTGATCCTAAAAGAGGGCTCACTTTAACCAAGCTTTAAATATTAGTGATTGTATTATTCAAGTGTTAATGAAGTTTTTTCATTCTATTTCTTTGTATAATTTAAAATTATAATCTGCTTTGAGTTATCATTTTAAACAGAGAGGTGACATATACATCCCATAAGTAAATGCTACTGCCATTTTTTAAAGTATTTAATCCAATGATGTTATCCACAACATTCACTCCTAAAAGCTACCACAAAATTTTAGAAGATCCAGTAAAAAGTATTATAACCTTTTTTTCATTAAAGGAAGACAAGTCACTTTCTGATATACATAACCATTCTGACAAAACTATGAAATGATGTAGCAAAGATTATAATAAAACAACATTGAAAAGCAAAGACCTTGAAAAAGTTACAAGACTGAAAACCAGTTCAGTTTAAAAGTAGGGCACTATCTACAGAGAATGAGATAAATGAAAGCTCAAGAGCTAGAACTGAAAGTAGCAAATCTACTGGAAGGTTAAAAATTCTGTGCAAAGTCAAAATAATTCTTAATTAAATGTTTTATAGAGCGGTAAAGAACAATCGAACAGCATAATTATTGTTATATTCCATTAGCTATATTTTGCTATAATCTATATACAACTGCCTATTACATAAAACATTATAATGACCATGTGGATTTTCAGAAGCAAAATCAAAAACTATAATTCAAGAATTTCTAGCATCTTCACTGCTGGTCATAATTTGACTTCATTATGGAATCATTACATTGCCTGTGAATCAGGAGGCATTAATTAATGCACAATAATGGTGGAACCGATCTCATATAAGGTAGGTTCAGGATAAACAACTTTCACCCTGGATTTTTTTTTTTTACACTCATTCTTTCTTTTTGCAGACATTAGTCTATATATCAGAAACAGGAAATGTGTGGTTTTAGAAAAGCTGCTTCCATTAGAGACACTTGTTAGCATCAGAGAAAGTCTTGAGGTCCATTAATAATTGGGACTGTTTAAGATACGTCATTTGTTGCATGTTGCACTAAATTACACCTTATAAATGACTGCATTTCTACAACACACAAACCATGGTTTATAAACCATTCATGTAATATGCTAATTCAATCATATGGCTTAGCACACAATGTTAACCCAGGTTCTTAACCTGATTTCTTCCTATTGTGGAGGATTACATAGAAAATGCTATGACCAATAAAAAGTTTTATTCATAACTCTTCTTTTTCAGGCATAATATTATGCCAAGTTTAAGACCAGTACAAATCCTTGAAGAAGCATATTGTTCTGGTTAAGTCACACCTTACATCCTTTGGTAAACAGTTTGGAAATACTCTAATTAGATTCAGTTAATGGATTGAAGTGATGGAGATTACTGTACATGTACAGCAATTTGAGTTCTGGAGTAAAACAGCAACTGCCTTGTGCATGAAAGTGAGCTTCAACTGGATTTCCTTCTGCCAGTTCTCCTGGGGGGGAGGGGTTAAGGTCAGCCATGCAGGTCACAGGAGCCTTTTGTTGTTGTGGGAGAGGAAGGTCCTGAATATAAGCAACAAGTTATAGACTGAAAACTTCTTTTAGCCAATGGAATTATTTTTGCAATGGATACAATTAGCAATTTTAACAGTGTTTAGTCTACATATCTACTATTTCTTATTAGTCTCCCATCCAAATTCTAAGCAGAGCCAATCCTGCTGAGTTTTTGAGATCAACTAACTTTGACTAGAAAGAAGAACAAGGAAACTGATGACCCCTAACAACTCTAACCCTAACCCACTGCATGAAAAGAAAGAGCAAATTCAGAAGATAAATGCTAATGGGCTTCCTGTCAGGGAATGAACTTTAGTGCATGATTGACATTGCTGGTCCCAGAGTTTAGCTTTGATGTGGTAGAACACATACCTTGCACTCAGCATGTCCTAAATTTAATCTCTGGCATTTTCAGCTAGTTGTCAGAATAAGGTATTTGAAATTCTAAAGAGGCAGGGCTGCTTAACATACATAAAGTTGAGATGAAGGTTATAAGACAGTTCCTATGTTCTAAAAATGCAGCTATTAGCTTAACTTCTTAATTTAAACATTGCAATGCTGAATCAAATTGAGCTGACAAATGATTTAATATCATTTCAAAACAACACAAATCAGCAAAGCTTCATACAACCAATGTTTGGATGCTGTCATCAGGGTAACTAAACATTCTGAAATGCCTCTTTCAGTATGTTCCTAAACCGAGAGTTCCTTTACTCCCCCATCAGACCCTGACAGTTGTTCCTGAACAATTGGCATTGATTGACTTCAGTTCCTGCTTAAAAATAGAAGAAACTCAACAATTCTGTAGTACCCCACAGCAAATGAATATCAAGACTCTATTTGTACTTAGTAAAGTGCACTTTAACAAAGTAAAATCAGATCTTGCCAGATCTTAAATTGTCTCTTAAAATGTCAACCAAAACTCTTTTGTTACTGATGCAGGTAGGAAAGATTTCAAGGTCTTTTCACCAATAGCATTTTTGTCCAATAGTATTTTTTCTCTCTTAAATTTCTTCCTTGTCCCCTTTTATACCAAAATGTTAAGCTAATCCCATTGCTGCACTTCTTAAATTTAAAGACATACTGGTCAAATGACTATAGAATAGGACTCTGCCCTTCAATGAGGTGTTTTTTTTTTCTAACAAAGGGGTGAACAAATCATCCTTGTAAATCTGCTTTCTGACTCACGGGGCCCTAACTTTTAACAGAAAAATGAAACCTTGTGTCTCTTTTTTTGCTTTACTTTTCTTCATTATTTGCAAAGGCTGCGTACAAGGCTCTTAGGGCTATTCTAAATAATGGAGGACATGATAAGGAGGCTGCAAAATAACTTCTCAAGAAGGAACATATTACCTCTTCATCCCAACAAAAAAAATCAAAGTCACCTTATCCCGGATATATATATATATATTGGGGAGACTTCCAAACAAGTGAAGACCAGGGTCCACGAACACAGACTAGCTGTGAAAAGGGGCGAACAACACTCCCAGATATGGACTCATATGGCAGAATTGGGCCACCGCTTTAATTTTAATGAAGTAGACGTCTTGGCAAGTGACAGTACTAAGGGAGGCCGACTGCTTAAGGAAGCATGGCTATCCAATGGCACCTCTATCAACCGGCATCTTGACCTCTGTCCGGCACACTTAGCACTTAGATCATGGAGTGCGACCAACCACCCATCTCGTTACCACTGGCCCGATAGTAAATCCAATGAGAGAACCATAGGAGATGTACCAACCCCCCAACCAACTCGATGCAATTCAGAAGAGGACGGACAACGATTGAGAATTCCCACTACCCTTGCAATGTTAACACGCTTGCAAAAAACTAAGAGAGCGATAGAAATTAAAGCCCAGAACCCCTGCATCACGAACATCAGAGATATCCCAATTAGCATGCAAGGAGATACGTTAGACAAAGATGGGGAGAGATCATTAGACCTGACACCTCACCGACGGGCCAAAGATAATTATAACCATGAGATCACCCCCATAGAAAAACAATCCATTGAGCCACCCCAGACAGTCTGGAACATTGTGCACGACCATTCTAATGACAGTTGGGCACGAGGGAGGGGCATTAAGGATGAAAAGAAAGATACTCATAGAGAAAGTGACTGGGTGAAGCGTGATTGGAGAAAGGAAAAGGACAAGTACAAACTACCACTCGAACCCGAAAGGGGGAATGGATTGAGGGATAGAGGCAATCGCAGAGACAAGGGGTTTACATCACCTGCCTCAGAATCCAAAGAAAAGAAGGTAGATGAAGATACACACGCAGCTAGGAAGGACAGAAAGAAACGAACCACCAGAGCACAATTCAACCAATTGGGTCCGGTGACGAGATCGAGGAGCCGAGTGCAGACTCCGGCCTGCCTATAAAATGACTCTCTCACACCCTGACGGTCCAGTCCTGATGATGCCGGCAGATGACGGCGAAAGCTTGGCGTTTTTAAATTAAACTCTTATAGTTTTAATCAATACCTTGGTGTTCACTTTATTTTAGATATGAATATTCCCAGGGTTCATATTTTTAGTGTTATTAACTATATATATATATATATATATATATATATATATATATATATATATAATATTTATATGTATATAAATCCAGACCAAAAGATGTGTCTCTGCAGTTCCAAACCTGTATGACTACACAGCAATAGAATAGAATAGAATAGAATAGAATAGAATAGAATAGAATAGAATAGAATAGAATAACAGAGTTGGAAGGGACCTTGTAGGTCTTCTAGTCCAACACCCTGCCCAAGCTGGAGTCTCTACACCATTTCTGATAGATGGCAACCCAATCTCTTCTTGAAAGTCTCCAGTGATGACGCACCACAACATCTGAGGGCAATCTGTTCCACTGGTTGATTGTTCTGTCAGGAAATTTCTCCTTATTTGCAAGTTGAATCTCTCCTTGATCAGTTTCCATCCGTTATTCCTTGTCTGGCCTTCAGGTGCTTTGGAAAATAGATTGACCCCTCCTCTCTGTGAAAGCACTTCAAATACTGGAACACTGCTATCATTTCGCCCCTGGTCCTTCTCTTCATTAGACTAGCCGTGCCCAGTTCCTGTAACTGTTCTTCATACGTTTTAGCCTCCAGTTCCCTAATCATCCTTGTTGCTCTTTTCTGCACTCTCTCCAGAGTCTCAACATCTTTTTCATATTGTGGAGACCAAATTGATTGCAGTATTCTAGGTATGGTCTTACTAAGGCTTTATAGAGTGGAATCAATACCTCATGTGATCTTGATTGAATCTCTCTGTTAATGAAATTTAGGATTGCATTGCTGGCTCATATTTAAATAATTGTCCACTAAGACTCCAAGATCCTTTCACAGTTGCTGCTATTAAGCCTTGTTTCACCAATCTATATGTGTACTTTTGGTTTTTCTTGCCTAACTGTAAGATTTTACTTTTCTCTACATTGATTTTCATTTTGTTAGATAGGGCCCAGTGTTCAAGTCTGTCAAGATGCCTCTGGATTTTGAGCCTATCATCTTGGGTGTTGCCTGTTTCTGCCATCTTAGTGCCATCTGCAAATTTGATAAATTCCCCTTCTATTCCTCATCTAGGTCATTTATGAAGATGTTGAAGAATACTGGGCCTAGGAGCGAACTTTGTGGCACCCCATTGCTTACGTCCATCCATGAAGATATAATACCATTAAGGACTACTCTTTGAGTACAGTTTTTCAGCCAATTAAAAATCCATCTGATGCGGAAACTGTCTATTCCATTTTTTTAAAGCTTTCCAAGAAGTAGGTCCTGATCTACTTTGAAATAAGATTGGTTTGGCATCATCTGTATTTAACAAAGCCATGCTGGCTTCTAGTTATAACTTTGTTTGTTTCTAGATGTTAGCAGATCTGGTTTTTTATTATCTTTTCCAGTATTTTCCCAGGTATTGATGTTAGGCTGATTGGTCTGTAGTTCCCTGGGTCTGTTTAACTGGGTTTGAGAGCTAAGTTGGGGTTGTTGTTTTTCTGGCTCCACATGGCTAATTTGATGTCAGAGCAAAGCTACTTTTTTTCTCCTTTTGCTGTATTGCAATTCTGCTAACCTTGTTGATGGTTTATTCTCCTCTTGGTAGGAACTCTTGAATCATCCTGTCTCTGGGTGTCAAGGCAACCATTACCATAAAGCCTCAAGACCCACTTTCTGGTGCCTGGTGGGAGCAGTTTCTCCCTCAGTCCTCTTTCAAGCTGCCATAGCAGTTGGCAACTATGGTTACAATACAGAGAAAAGTGCTTGATTACTAAAATGCTGACATGCTATTTTTTTTCATTTGTCATAGCTTTCAAGCTCTTCATAGCAACCTTTCTGGGAGAGGGAGGCAGTGGGGAGGCTGATTGAAAGGGTCTGAAAAAATGTACACAACATGGGTGCAGGAATACAAGTACTGTGGCATGGAGATCCTAGAGCAGACATGTCAAACACAAGGCCTGGGGCCCGGATGTGGTCCGCGAAGTGGTTTCATGTGGCCCGTGAAGCCATTCGGAAAACAGTGAGGGAACGGCCCCCTGTGCCTTGGCCCTGGCCCAGGCCAGCCGGGAGCCAATGTACAATTTTGTGGCGGCCATCTATGCTGAAACACATTCAGTCTTAGCTCCATAATCCCCCTCCCCTACATGGCCTGAGAAGAACAGTAAGGCTCCTCCAGTGGACCATGCCTTGGCACTTGCCCTGGTCCCACCCGCTTCTGCCAGAGACCCTCAGATCTATCCCACTGGCCACACCCACTCCATCCACACCCACCCAGTAGGCCGCACTCACCCTGGTCACACTCACCTGCCCCCCTGAGGGCAACCGCAATGCTGATGCGGCCCTCAATGAAATTGAGTGACACCCCTGTCCTAGAGGCCTTAGATGTACACATTTCATTATGTGGTTCAATGTAAGTGAGCAATTATGGTTACCTGTTGCATTAATGAATTGCAGCTAGCCTGAGAATCCTGTAGTTAGCAACTTTTTTCTTCTGTTTTGCATACCAGAGAAGAAATCACAGTCTCTGTAAAGGCTCAGCTTCAAGTAATGAGAATTTTTATTTATTTATTTGTCATATTTATTGTGGGAAACAACAACTCCTGACCACTTCTTCCATCAGATAGAAGATGGGACTGAATTTTCCAATCCAACACATGTAGCAATGCAATGCAGTATGCAAAGAAGTGTAGAACATTTTAATTTGTTCAGTTATATTCCCTTGGAAGTATTTTTCAGGGAATTACCTGTTAATATTTGATAGGACTCAAATTTGTAGTGGATCAGGCTAGAGACAAAAGTGGGTAATCTATGACAATCTTAATCCTTTGTCTAGATAAACTTGAACACTATCTTAAGATATATGCATGACATATAAATGTCATAAATGCAGCTATTCCCTGTATTCCGGAACAACTCTATTCGTGCACATAAGGGAAGGTTATCTCTCATAAGCCTAGTTCTACTTTCATTACGAATGTACAATTGCAAAGTCAACCCAACCCAACCCAACAGAAATCTCAACACGAAAATCTTTTTAATAGTTACTTAGGGAGACTGAGCAACTGGCCAAGTTAGGCTGCTCGGAAAAAAGAGAAATCGGGGGAAGATGGAAGAAAAGGCACCTCCGAGATACCGCTTGCATCTTGGACGGGTGTTAGATGTACTGCAACATTTTGTTGCGGTTGGCCATTAATTTAAAACATCGTTAAGTTCACTCAAGGCTCTCTCTCTTTCTCTTTCTCTCTCTTTTTAAAAGATATGGATCGTGTGCTATCGGTGAAAGCAACTATAATTATCTCCAAAGCTCATCCTGAAAACCGGGCGAGGCAAGAATTCCGCCTGGAAGCGAAAGAGAGCAGAGCCACGCCGGCGCCCGAAGCCGCCCTCTTGCTTTCTCTTTCGCGGAGGGGGAGGCGACGAAGAAAGAGCCAGCGGCGGCCGGGCTTTCGTGACGGGGAGGGCTGCTGACTTGGAAAGAGAATCGGGATCAGGACCAGCGAGATCTCTCTCTCTCTCTCTCTTTTTTTTTTTTGCCGCGCGATCTTGTACGGAAGAAAGAGAAAGCCCGGAACGCGGTGGAGAAAGTCGAGCAGAGGAGGCGGAGGTTGCGGAGAGGGAGAGGGAGAGAGGAAGAGAAGTGGGCGCCGCCTGGTCGCTTCTGCGCGCTCTCGACCGCGGCGGGATAAATGCCGGATTTGGGGCGGCTCGCTTTAGTCGCTGAGCCGAGCGGTGGAGGACGCGGAGCTGCAGCAGTAGCCTTTTCTCCGGCCGCTTCGAGGTGAGGTACGTCTCAAGGGGGAGCGTTTTGGCTTCCAGGAAGGAGTCTTCGTGGAAGCGAGTTCTCCCCAAAGCGCGCGTTCTTTTCCTCTTCTCCGTCCTTTTGTTTCTTTATCCGGCTTTAATTCTTCTCCTCCCTCCGGCTTCCATATAGGCGTGATTGGCCTGCTTCCTTTCCCTTTCTTTCTTTCTACCCGACCCTCCCCTGGGGTCTCCCCAAACGCCCCCCGCGCTCTTCCCTGCCCCGACTGCCAGTGGCTGGGAGAGACTGGCTCAGATTCTCGCAAGCCAGATGACAGCCGTTAGTTTATTAAGACTGGTCGCCCGGAAATTGGCTGAAATGTAATGGTGGGGACAAAATTGAGTTTGCGGAACGTAATAACTCCTGAGTTTAAAAAGTTTTTGTGTAGCGAGGTCTGTTTCTGACGGACTTGGAGAGTTAAATTTGCAGTTATCGAACAAGGCAATTCACCTCCCTCTGATAGACAATGGGTACTGCGAACCGTTTGAGGCTGGTAATCAAGCAAACAAGCAGTTAATTTCGGCCAAGGGCCAGCATAAAAACAAGAACAAAAATAAAGCAAAACCGAAACGATTTAAGCAACGTCTGTTCTGATTACTTTCTGTCTATGAGTGTAACTATTATTGTTAATACTAAACTAAAAGCATTTAGAAATTGAGCTAAGAAGAATCTAAAAATGAAGAGTAAAATCCTGGTATTTTTTTTTTTAAATGGAGACATCGTCTATAGGCAGAGCTAAATGGCAGGAGTCTGGAAAATATTATCCTTGGAAGTTGTTAGTTCCTGCCTAGATTTAGTAGCTGTATGGCAGAATTTAGCAAAGCCAAGGAAGTAAATCAGTCTGGTCCAAGAGAAGATTTTGAATGTAAAAAGCATCTATGTGCCAGGAGTATTTGATATATCAGGGTAAATAAAAGAAGTCCTGGAATCCTTATAGAAACTGTATGTATATCCAGCAGCATCCACATCACAAAGACAGTCAGAAACCACAGGATATTTTATTTATTTACACACAGAGAGGGCGAGGGCGAGGGAGAGGGAGAGGGAGAGGGAGAGGGGGAGGGAGGGAGGGAGAGAGAGAGAGAGAGAGAGAGAGAGAGAGAGAGAATACTTGCTTTCAAATACAGTGAAAGTGGAGCATTAAACCTTAAACATTAAATCAATAAGTGATTTAGTGCAATTAGTTCAAGACTTCCTCATCTTGGAAACAAATGGAATTTAAATATCTCATAAGTGAGTGAAAAAGATCAACTCCTTAAGAAAACCTCTGGATAGCTTATACTGATATAGTTGTTTTTCTATGTCCAATGGGTTCTGGGTACCTTTCTGGCATGTTCTCACTTTTTGAATAGGAGAATTTCCTTAGAGATTCCATATAAGTGTAGCTTCTCAAGCAGATCCCTCCTCCATATAATATTAAAATTAACTGCTAGGGTCAGACAAGTCAAGTATATGGGCAGAAATTTATCTACAACCAATAGATGAAAAAAAGCTGAATATTTCTTTCAATCTTATTTACTTCGGCCTTGTGGAGAACTACATTTGAGACATTGTGTGGAAATTGAATGATACTTTGTAGAATTTTTGATAATAGTTTTTGATTTTGAGTAGTTACCATAGGGCCTAGATGTGAACCATTGAGAAGTTGAGAATAACCTGGGCATAGACATCTGTAAATTCTGGTATGTTTAGCAAATACTGGGGCTTTTTTCTCTTTTTTGCATAATTATTCTTAATTCTCAAATAAATGTTTCTGGCCAGTCCAACAATTTTGTGTTCAGATGTTTGGTGTACAGTTTGCTGATGATCTTGTATAAACCAATTGAATGGTAATTCAATTTTCTTTTCATTGTTACAGTGATTATTACTGCTGTGCCCCAATGGTTTGGCACTATTGCAATGAAAAAAGGGTGACTCATACTGGGGTCTACCATTCTAAGATCTTACAGATAATTTCTGTTATTAGGTAATTATTATTTGATGCATTTTCTGGTGTAGGTTGCTGAACTTAATTTTTTAATTTCTGAAGGTTTTACTGGTGGCTATCAGGAAGAGGAATTCAGGTCAATTTGATTTGGCTTTCTTTTTCCTTATGTATTAAGAGAACTAAAATGTGTTTCTCAGATCTTAGCTGGAGTTGTAAAAGTGGGGCATAGTGGATTCCAGTTCTAATGATAGAGTTGTGAGAGTGGAGTTGAGTTTCTGGCTTGAATGGCTACTATCGGAAAGTTCTGACCATTTCTCTTGTCTTCCCACAAAGCAATTGCTTATAATGTCTTTTCTGCATTCTTACATGGTTAGTAGGACATGGCCGCAGAATATTGCTGTTATTTATTAAAAAGCCAAATCAAGCCTTATTTTGCTTCCAGAAATTTGATTGAAATACCCTTTGGGGCTAAAAATGATCCAGGAGCAGATTGGAGTCACTGAAATAGATTACAGTAGTGGCAAATAATTGACTTGCCTGAACTATTAGTCATTATAATTTTGATGTGCTGACTCAGAATTTCAGAATTTTAATATGTTTCTTCCTGTCATGATAACCACTTAATCCAAGTAGAGCAGAGGCCATCTTATCCCATAGTTACAATGCTTAGGACAAGCAATTTGTCAGGCACCTGCAAGATTAAAATTCCCAGGAAATGATCACTGTCAGCCCAGCTCAGTAGGAAAGAGCTCTGTATGAAGGATAGTTTTTGAAATTCCATAGTCTATTAGGAAAGGTCTCTGTGCCAATTCTGTAGAAAAATTCTGTGGGATAGTCAGTAGGTATTGAGCAATTCACCAAGTTTAGATTCAGTTTGTAGAAAATCTGAAGCAAGCAGAGCCTACAGCATCTTTGGACTGAATAAGAAGTGGAAGAACTGGAATCAGTAATTATTGGCAATGTATCCCATTTGGCAAATGGGGAAATATATTGCTTTATTCCATTGCAACATAAAGTAGCATATGAACATATTTTATAATTTAACCTATAATAATACTTCTTCCAGACACGCAATAAAGCACTTCTTAAAATATGAGATTTAAAAGCCTGGTCAACTTTTTTGTTATAAATTAAGTATGTATGCCACCCATATAATAAATCCCATCCCTCAAGGTGAAATATACTTTTATTTGTTAAATTAAGCCAATCACTAACCAGTGTTAAAACCACTGCATCATAGTATAATTTCCTTAAGTCCTCCTCTTTCCCGTGCGTCTTGTAAGATCTTAAATTTAATTCTTGGTTTTTTCCCCGCCCAAATAAATTTATTAATACCCTTCTGCCATTCATCCAAATTGGCATCTTTTTTCAAAATAGGTATCATTTGAAACAAAAAAAGAAACTTTGGTAGAACATTCATTTTAACAGCTGAAATTTTCCCCAACAAGGATAATTGTAATTTTTTCCAATTGTTTAAGTCTTTTTGTACTTTTAACCATAATATCTCATAATTATTTTTATACAATTTTATATTAGAGGCTGTAATATATACTCCCAGATATTTAACCTTTTTCACTATTTCAAAACCTGTCAATTTAACTAACATTTCCTTTTCCTTCATAATCATATTTTTAGATAATATTTTAGTCTTATTATTATTTACCTTAAAATCAGAAACTTTCCCATACTGAGTTAGAATTTCCATCAAGTCTATAACCGATTGAGATAGTGTCACAACCAAGTCATCCGCAAAAGCTCTCAACCTATAATCATTCTTTTTTATTTTTATTCCCTTTATTGTAGTTGATTCACGAATTTTAATCAGTAAAATCTCCATTGTTAAAACAAACAACAATGGCGACAATGGACATCCCTGTCTTGTACCCTTTTCAATTTTAAATACCTCTGTTAATCCCCCATTAATTATGATTTGTACTGATTGTTGTTGGTATATAGTCCTAAGAGAATATAAAAAATTATATATATATAAAAATTTATATATATATAAAAATTTATATATATATATATAAAATTCATTTTATCAACAACTTTCAATAAAAATTGCCAATTCAACTGATCAAAAGCTTTTTCAGCATCCAAAAATATCAATGCCGCAGGGACTTGATTGTTCTTATCCAAATACTCAAATTAACAATTTGTCTTATATTATATTTCATATATCTTCCAGTTATAAATCCAGACTGATCACTATGAATCATTAATGGTTAATCATTATGGAAAGTACAGAAATACGATTGTATGGATCATATACACGGGAGCCTAATCTCTGTACCAAATCTTGGTGTTGCCATTGGATTTATTAGATGTCATCTGTATATTTTGCCTTCTCTCAATTTGATCCTGTGCATCTTTTCATTTTGCTGAGTCAGAACACTCTTGAAAATAAATGCAAATTATTAGTTTCCACAATAATGTTTGCAACCCCTCCTTCTAGTGTATATTTACTTGCCCTGCTCCATTTTTCTTACATTTCTGCTATTGGGAAGAACTTATCCTCATCTGGTAGTAAGAGTTTACCTATTTGCTCATCTGGAGACACCTGTGATTTGCTATAAGTGAGGAACAATTTGAGCATCAAGGATCTATGCCTGTTCATGTGGGATACAGGTTATGATTATCAGCATCCTAAATGTCACAATTCCTATTGCAATAATGAATCTTCCTCATTGCAGCAATTCTTCCTGAATCAGGCATGGTCATGCTGCTCCCTGTTTTAATAGCAGTAGCAACAGCACTTAGACTTATCTACTGTTTCTCAGTGCTTTACAGCCTTCTCTAAGTGGTTTACAGAGTGAGCATATTGCCCCCAACAATCTGGGTTCTCATTTTACCAACATCAGAAGGATGGAAGGCTGGTCAACTTTGAGCTGGTCAGGATTGAAGAAATCGAACTTCTGGCAGTGAAATACTGCATTCTAACTATTGTGCCACCACAGTCTTTCCCCAAATGACTCCAATTTCTAGTGGAAATCCTATTGGATGCTTAAAGATGTCTTAATAAATTAACGAATAAAGTTATTACTAGGTAGACTTGGTTTCTTCCAATCCCGCTCACCTCTTTAAATACAGTGTGATTTTCTTGGTAAAGGGCTTTCTTAAGACACATTTAGAACAAAGCAGATGTTTGTAGCCTTAATATTAGTATGCCACTGGATGTTCCATATGGTATTTAGTATCACAGAATGAAAAATGCATTGTAATTATATAGCCTTCTCTGTAGACAGTTTATATAGGAATCTTTGTATAATTTTAAAACATCATAAAATATGTGTTAAAACAGCGGTTCTCAACGTTTGTGTGACGGCGACCCCGTCACACAAACGTTATGCGCATGCGCGGTGCGGCGCCCCCCCATGCGTGGTGCGCATGTGTGGCTCCCCCCATGCACGGCGCGCATGCGCGGCGGCGCCCCCGGAGGGGAGAAAATGGCGGATCGCCGCCTTTGGCGACCCCTGAAAAATGGTCGATCTACCCCAAATGGGGTCGCGACCCATAGGTTGAGAACCGCTGTGTTAAAATGACTGCATATAATACTAAGTAATTGGGAAATTGTTTATTTGAAAATAGTTTTATTAGTTGTAGTGTTTGAGTAACAGTTTAATAATAAGCATTGTACTACTGAATCTAAGTATATTTTGGGAAAGTTATCAACTTGAGTGAATAGAAAACAATGCTTGAATACTAATACCCGAAGTCTGAAATATTTGTTTTGTTTTCTAAAAGAACATGCCAATAATTTATTTGTGCTTCTCAAACAGAAAAATATGAACTAATTATGTTGTGGTTAAGAACTTAAGCTTACCTAAAATGTAATACTTGAAAACAACATCCTGAAGGCACAGCAAATGCTGATATATGTCAATGTGGGTTGAGTGCACTTTTCTTAATCAGGTGTGGAATTACATTTGTGCCAAATGGAGTCACTTTTTTCTACTCATCTCTTTAGACTTCTTATCTGTGCTGAATTGCATGACTTTTCTATCAGTGGGAATTTAAGCAGTTGGAAATGGGATGAACCTTTTGTTCACTCCATCCTGGTAGTGGAATGTCTATCCTAGTTAAAGCTTGCCAAAGCATTTGGCTCTCTAATGAGTATAGTTGTTGACAACATCCTTTCAGAAACTGCTCAGAATGAAGAACTAGGTCAGTGACAAAATACTTGCTCTGGAAGCAGAACATTTTTTCCTCAAAAGAGGTTTAGAATCCATTGGAATAATTTGAGATAACATGAATACAAATGATAGGTATGAAATAAAACAAGTAAAATTTATTTACAATCTGTTCAGAACTTTGGATGTGTGTATTTTGGCCCTAAAATAAAGGTTTAAGCAAATTTGTTGAACTTTATAGGATGCAATTTTGTCATACCTCTTGTATTTGTGGACAGTAATGTATTAACTTTGGTAGCCTTATAGAAATCAATGTAAAAGTTTTGGAAGTTTTAGTAATTTTAAATGAGGCTTATATGAATAAATTGGAATACCTTGAGAACTAAAAAGTTTATAAAGAACTAGCCTTTTTAAAATATAAAGTATGTACAGTATCATCCAGAAGCGCTGGATTTAACTGTGTACTCATCAATATTAAGTACCTTATATTATAGGTAACTGTGTCTTATAAAACCTAAACTTATAGTCTTGCTGTGCCAAAGAACAAAGCCCTGTAGATATTATATTAGTGATAATGAATTACCATAAGGAGCAAATAGATGAATACAGCATATTAATGGTGTTTTTACTAGTTAATTCTAAATTATCATTAATACATCACTGCCATAAAAAAACAGTAAATTTCATAGGAGAGTACACAATTAAATAAGCGGATAAACTTTTCCCAGGATAATGTTGCAGGATCCAATCTGGGTTGGTCACCTGGACCAGAGGTTTGGTCTTCTGAACTTTTGGACAGGCACCATATAAATACCACACCATATAAATAACCCAAAGCACACACTCTACTAGAAAGAGGTTCCCTGAGGATGGGCACCAGTAGGAATCCGAAAGCTTGGAAGACGAAACCTCTGGTCCTAGTGACCGACCCGGCTTGGATCCTGCAACAATTAAACACATCATGATAGAGGACCGTGTTTGAGGAAATGAAGACTTACGTGATTAATATTTTTGAATATGTAAAAGGGATAGAGTTTGTGCTACAACAGCTTACGGTGAAGTACAATTTAGGTTGGCAACTTTTTCATCTCTTCCTAAAAAAACCCCTCTGTATTACCTGTGACTACAAGTTAACCCCATCCTGATGTTCTGCTACATATCTTATAAATACTGGATCAAGTTGATTATGCTGGCTGTGGATGATGATAGCCTTTTATTGACTCTTCTGGAGTAGAGAAGACTTGTCTGAATGGATTTTGTTTCTGTAAGCAGTAAATGAGGACTTTAGAATATTTTGAATAAAGTAATTTATCACTGATAAACCAGAATAGTGGAATTTGTTCTAGTAAATGGAGAAACAATAATTTTTATTTTAAAAGATTCTAAGTGTCTTCAACTGCAAGTAAGTGCACCCTCTGCTGTCTATAAATTGAACAAAAGAAGAAATCTTAGCTCTTCATGATTTGTTCTGACATTTATCTATTTCAGTGGTTCTCAACCTTTTTAATGCCGCGACCCCCAACCGGTCGTAAGTCGAGGACTACTCAACTGGTGCAGCACCGTTTGCAGAATGGGACTTTTGGCAGGCTCAGCAGGGCAGAGACAGCCTGGACAATTTCTATTGGCTTTTGAAAGCCAATAGAATTAGACTCTATTCAAGAGAGTCTGTTCTATTGGCTTTCAAAAGCCAATAGAATAAAAGGGAGTAACACAGCTAAGGAAAAGGGGGAAAAATGGTGGACTGCGTTGTTTGGCGACCCCCATGAAATGGTCATTCGACCCCAAATGGGGTCCGGACCCACAGGTTGAGAACCACTGGTCTATTTCAAGGCCAATTGCAGTGAATAGAGAGAAAAGCTGATGATTTCCAGGGAGGGAGGGAGATTGTTACACAAAAGAAGAGAAGAAAAACTTAAAGTCTGTAGAAAGTGTGTGTAAAGGTTTCAGACAGATACCTCCTTAATTCACACAGCTATAAAAAAGAGAGGAAGAGGAGCACCATCAACTTGCAAGATTATGGTCCTATAGCCAATCCAAATAAAAGGAGTCTTTAGTCTTCTGTTAAGTTTGAAGTATTTTTTAATCTGCTCTGCACTGTAGGGCTTACAAAATGCTACAGTTAAAAACATTTATTAAGGAATAACTTTTGTTAGCAATAATCTTGTATGAGTTCTAAATTTAAATTAATTAATACAAAGTTTAAACTTTAAAGTTACATAAAATAAATTATATTAAAAAATAAAAGAGGAAATGCAAAACTCCTTTTAGAGGTAGTGATGTATAAAAAAGAATTAATTATGCATAAAATTAGAAACCAACACCTCAGCACACAGGTTTCATTTCTTTTTCTTCCACTATCTATCTATCTATCTATCTATCTATCTATCTATCTATCTATCTATCTATCTATCTTTCTTTCTTTCTTTCTTTCTTTCTTTCTTTCTTTCTTTCTTTCTTTCTTTCTTTTTCTTTCTCCCTTCCTTCCTTCCTCCCTCGCCCTTCCTTCCATCCTTCCTTCCTTCCTTCCTTCCTTCCTTCCTTCCTTCCTTCCTTCCTCTCTGTCTGTCTGTCTCTCTCTCTCTCTCTCTCTCTCTCTCTCTTTGTGTGTGTGTGTGTGTGTGTGTGTGTGTAACAAATACTTTATCTCTCTAAAGGAAAGCAGCTGGTAGTATCTGACTGTGTATGTACCTCAGAACATTTCTCTTGTTAATGTGTGTATTAAAAATGTTTGTAGTCTCGAGCAAAATGCATGTCTGTGTTTGCAGCTAACAGTTTACTGAATAGTACAGTATTTTCATTTCCCTCCGCATATAATGTTAAAATAAATAAAACTATCTGTTATCATTCAGTCAGGTATAAACATTGTGTTAGGTTGAGCCTGGGAAGCTAGCATATTGATGAATTTGGTGAGCTGCATTGAATTGAGCTGTTGACTTTTCATTCCGTTGTGTACACCACTGAATTTATCTTGCACATCTTCTGCTAAGAGTACTCTCAAACATTCTATACTTAGTTTATAATATTTGATCTTACTATACAGTCTTTGCTTGTTAAACCTCTTGCTGACAGGGTACTAAAAATGGTTGTGTCATTAATGTGAGTGGTAACTTTGGTGAGCAGCTACTTAGAAAAATAGCAGTTTTGCATACATGATTTAAGTTTAATCCTATTCGTGTTTATACCTGGAAAAGGAACAAATAATTAAACATGATTATTTATTATGAATGGTTTTTAAAAATTAATGAAGAATATAATAATAATAATAAAGTTGGAAGGGACCTTGGAGGTCATCTAGTCCAACCCCCTGCTCAGGTAGGAAACCCTACACCATTTCAGACAAATGGCTGTCCAGTCTCTTCTTAAAAACTTCCAGTGTTGGAGCATTCACCGCTTCTGGAGGCAGGTTGTTCCACTGGTTAATTGTTCTAACTGTCAGGAAGTTTCTCCTTAGTTCTAGTTTGCTTCTCTCCTTGATTAGTTTCCACCCGTTGCTTCTTGTCCTGCCTTCAGGCGCTTTGGAGAATAGCTTGACTCCCTCTTCTTTGTGGCAGCCCCTGAGATATTGGAACACTGCTATCATGTCCCACCTCATCCTTCTCTTCATTAAACTAGACCAGTGGTTCTCAACCTGTGGGTCGGGACCCCATTTGGGGTCGAACGACTATTGCATGGGGGTTGCCAAACAACGCAGTCCGCCATTTTTTCCCCTTTTCCTTAACTGTGCTACTCCCTTTTATTCTATTGGCTTTTGAAAGCCAATAGAATAGACTCTCTTGAATAGAGTCTAATTCTATTGGCTTTCAAAAGCCAATAGGAATTGTCTAGGCTGTCTCTGCCCTGCTGAGCCCGCCAAAAGTCCCGTTCTGCAAACGGTGCTGCACCAGTTGAGTAGTCCTCGACTTACGACCGGTTGAGTAGTCCTCGACTTATGACCGATTGGGGGTCGTGGCATTAAAAAAGTTGAGAACCACTGAACTAGACATATCCAATTCCAGCAACCATTCCTTATATGCTTTAGCCTCCAGTCCCCTAATCATCTTTGTTGCTCTTCTCTGTATTCTTTCTAGAGTTTCAACATCTTTTTTACATCGTGGTGACCAAACCTGGATGCAGTATTCCAAGTGTGGCCTTATCAAGGCATTGTAAAGTGATATTAATACTTCACGTGATCTTGATTCTATCCCTCTGTTAATGAAGCCTAGCACTGTGTTGGCCTTTTTGGCAGCTGCAGCACACTGCTGGCTCATATTTAAGTGATTGTCCACTAGGACTCCAAGGTCCCTCTCCCAGTTACTACTGTTGAGCAAGGTACCCCCTATACCATACCTGTACATTTGGTTTTTCTTGCCTAAATGTAGAACCTTGCTTTTTTCACCACTGAATTTCATTTTGTTAGATAGTGCCCAGTGTTCAAGTCTGTCCAGATCCTCCTATATCTTAAGCCTATCTTCTGGAGTGTTGGCTATTCCTGCAAACTTGGTGTCATCTGCAAATTTGATGAGTTCCCCATCTATCCCCTCGTCCAAATCGTTGATGAAGATGTTGAAGAGCACTGGGCCCAGAACAAAGCCATGGGGCACCCCACTACACAAAGATAAGATGTTTGAATATGGGACAGACTATTATTTGATACAGTCAAGAGTGAATTCTGGGGAAAATGTTGCGAATAAAGGAAAGTAGTGAAAAAAATTACTTGGAAACTAGAAGGACTTAAGAAAAGAAAGGTGCAGGTTATATATGAAAAATATTAGAAGATAAAGTAATTTCCAAATTGAATGACATAAGTGAATGTAGAAATTAAACTACTGTAATAAGAAGCACGAAAAAGAATATTTGGTAGACTCATGAAGTGAAAATAGTTCTGGATAAAAAGGCATATAAGAAATGCATTTAAAAACAGTTAAAATCTAAAAAGGAGAGAAAATACAAAAAAATTCAAGTTGCCACATTTTGAATTATCCGTAGCTTCCGAATACTTTTCAAGAGCAACTCCGTGCAAACTGCATTGCAATAGTTAATTGAGCAATTAAGAACAAGTGACAGTTTCAGGAAAGGTTACAATTCATGCACAAAATGAAACTGCAAAAGCCCTGATGCCACAGATAGCACCTGCTCCTTGAACAGGAGCTGTGAGTCCAAGAGGACTCTTAAATTGTGAATTAAGCTCTGTGCAGGGGAGTTCTAGTTCAGCAACATCTGGAGGGCTAGAATTTCATTTTCCTATTGTTTTTAATTATACTGTCTACATTTATGTTCTCTACCATTATTGATTTAATCAATTTGTACAGTTGCCATATATGTGACACTAGGAGGCTAAAAATAATATATATACAATATAAAAAAAAATTTAAAAACCCACATCATTAACAAAGCCAGGGGATTTGTTCTGTCCCACATCTGTGACCCCAAACTCAGCAAAAAGCCAAGCTCCCAGGCCTAATGAAAACTTGACAGGACTGGAGTCAACCTGAACTACAAAAAATAAAGTTCAAAAGGATGATGGATCCCATGAGAGAAAAGCCGTCTTCCTGGGCCCTGCAAGCCAAGACCTCTTAGATTGACAGTAACCTCAGCAAACTCCTTTTGTCTCAGTGAATAGGATGGTAAAAACAACTGGGAGAGACGGTCCCACAGTGAGCCTGTCCAAAGCCATGAACAGCTTTAAAAAGGATTATAGCACCTTGAATTGTACCTGGAAGCACACTGGGAACCAATACGGCAAATACAGCATTGATTTGCTGTATTGTGTCATGTGCCAAATAACTGTCATCACCATTAAAAGCCCGAGTTGGCACATTCTGCACCAACTGAAGCTTCCAAATAGTCTCCAAGGATGTCCTCGTGCAAAGTACATTGCAGTAATCTAGTCTGGTAGTCATGACGAGCTGCGTTGTGGCCTAGTGGTGAAGGTGTTTGCCTCTCACTTGGAAAGTTGAAAGCTCAATTCTAGGTAATGGCAGATGTTTCTCTCCCAGGTTGCACAGAAAAAATATCTGCTGCGAACTCTGCATGGCATCAGGAAGGGCATCTGGCCAGTAGATGCTGAGCTCCATCCAGTCACCCCGATTCTACCTCATGTTAAGGAATTACAGAGTCATAAAAAGGAAAGGGGGAAGTCTGACAAAAATGATTCCATTAGAACTCTAATTCTCCCATTTACCTTGGAGACTTTATAGCATTTATATATATTGTGTCTTTCCCAATATTGTGTCCAGTGGCTTTCCTTTTACAGTTCTTTTTTGCAATCATTTTATTAAAGAAAACATTAATACAAACTAAAGAAAATATAAACAGTACAGATAGACAAAAATAAAAGAAAAAGATATATACATGATTATTCCCCCTATTTCCATGCAAGTATAAACATGTTCAGTAATATAACACCTTCTCTAGTACGGGTAGTCCTTGAGATATGATAAGTCACTTAATGACCATTCAAAGTTATGACAAAACTCCCCAAACTACATGCAACCATACAATCATGTTTCAAAATTAGGAGTTGCCCCACGGTCATTTGCCCTTATAATTCCCTCCCCCATGAGGGTATTGAAAATAAACTTTCCATCTCTGCCCACCAATCTCGATCCTTTATAACCACTTAATTTGCTAAATTTTCTGCATACCTGGAAAGAGAGTAATAAGATCTGTAAGTTACTTACAGATGATCCACTGCCAGGCTGAAGATAGAGGGAAGGATGGAAGCAAGCAAAGAAAATCTTCCTGTAGCTTTTTGCTTTGAGTTGAAGAAAAAGTTCTGCTCCAGAGAAAAAGTGGCTTCAGCACAAATGTGCATCAAACATCGTTGCAGAAGCTGGGTCCTAAAGAGAATCAAGACAGGCAAGCAAAAAGCTTAGAAACCTGAAACCTATTTCTAAAGATTTGTAAGCCTTCTACTACTATCTGCCTAACTGCCTTTAAGACCCAGCTTCTGCCCTGAACATTTGCTGCACCTTTGTGCTTTGCATGCTTTTTACTTTGGGGCTGAACTTTTTCTTCACCTCCTCCACGCACCTCTGCAGAAATATTTTCTTTGCTTGCTTGCTTGCTTCCTTTCCTCTTCTCTTCAGCCTGGAGTCAAGGTAAGTACAGATTTTGTCACGATAAATTTAACAAATGAGGGATAGAGATTGGAGTTCAGAGGTGGAAAGTTTACTTTCAGCACCTAATGGAGGGAGGGGGGAAGATCAACAAGTCTATCCCTTCCAGCTTTTTTGTTTTCCTTCTAAAAGAAATGTGGGTTTCTGAAGGAGGCAGGGGATAAAGTAAGGGAAAGTTTTTGGGAAACTTGTCCTGAACCTGTGACTTTTCATAGTGTAGGGTGGCTTCATCAAAGTTAGCAAGAACCAGGAGAGGTTTGCAGTCTCCCAATGGCCAATGAAGTGGGGCAGTGGTCCAGCCCATAAACTGGGTTTCAATGGCTAAGCTTGGAGGCTTCTTTGGAAACTTCTCCGGCATTGGAACATGGTGCTAGGCCCTAATCTATTTTAGCTCTTACCCCTTTTGTCCTGTTTTGGGTTTGCAAAATATTCTGCTCCTTGTCTGTCCCCGTTATGGACCCAGTTGGGTGGTGGGCCTCCCAGGACTTTCCTCATCCATGAGCACCTCATGCTCACTTAATGACCCCCGGGTTCGTGTAACCGTGGTATCAGGGAGAGAAGGGGTAGGGATTATGAAGGAGGCTGTCTCACTTAATGACTGTCACTACTTGCAACTGTAATGGGCAGGCTCTGTTATCATCATAGGTTGAAGATGACCTGTATTTCAATTTTAAAAAATATTCTTCCCATATCTCATACTTTATCAATAATCAAGTCGTAATAATTCAGACCTAATAAGTAAAAGTCTCTAAATAGATGTGAGAAATTGTTGTTGTTAATTGCGAAGTCGTGTCCGACCCATTGCGACCCCACGGACAACGTTCCTCCAGGTCTTCCTGTCCTCTACCATCTTCTGGAGTCCATTTAAGTTCACACCTACTGCTTCAGTGACTCCATCCAGCCATCTCATTCTCTGTCGTCCCCTTCTTCTATTGCCCTCAATCTTTCCCAGCATTAGGCCCTTCTCCAGTGAGTCCTTCCTTCTCATTAGGTGGCCAAAGTATTTGAGTTTCAACTTCAGGATCTGGCCTTCTAAAGAGCAGTCGGGGTTGATCTCTTCTAGGACTGACCGGTTTGAATCGCTTGCAGTCCAAGGGACTCGCAGGAGTCTTCTCCAGCACCATAGTTCAAAGGCCTCAATTCTTTGGCGCTCAGCCTTTCTTATGGTCCAACTTTCACAGCTATACATTGCAACTGGGAAAACCATGGCCTGGACTATGCGCACTTTTGTTGGCAGGGTGATGTCTCTGCTTTTTAGTATGCTGTTTAGATTTACCATAGCTTTCCTCCCCAGGAGCAAGCGTCTTTTAATTTCTTGGCTGCAGTCCCCATCTGAGGTGATCTTTGAGCCCAGAAAAATAAAATCTGTCACTACCTCCATTTCTTCCCCATCTATTTGCCAGGAATTGAGAGGGCCGGATGCCATGATTTTGGTTTTCTTAATGTTGAGTTTCAAGCCAACTTTTGCACTCTCCTTCTTCACTTGCATCAAGAGGCTTTTTAGTTCCTCTTCACTTTCTGCCATTAGAGTGGTATCATCTGCATATCTTAGGTTGTTGATATTTCTCCCGGCAATCTTAATTCCAATGAGAGAAATAGTAACACCTTAATGTTTTAAAAATAAATTTTATAATCAATTTATCACAATAAAGCAAGAGAAATCTCTCCCTACTTAAAAATAAATCCTTAAAGCCTTATCATTAAGTCCTGCTCAAAAGGAAATCCTGTTAACAGCTATCAGAAACCACAATATACATATTTTAACCCTGATTAAGTTCACTTTGAAGACCACTTTTACTTTTTAAAAAACTTAATTTTTGATCCTATCAAATAACATCCCACAAGTTGGTAAACTAGAAAAAGGTGGAATAGACAATATCACCACCAGATGGATCTATAGCTGGCTGACAAACCGTACTCAATGAGTAGTCCTCAATCACTACATCCACATGGAGAGAAGTAAGCAATGGGGTACCACAAGATTCCGGTCTTAAGCCCAGTATTATCCAATATCTTCATCAATGACTTAAATGAGGGAATTGAAGGGGAACTCATCAAATTTGCAAATGACACCAAACTGGCAGGAATAGCCAATACCCCAGAAGAAACACTCAGGATACAAAAAGATTTAGACAAACTTGAACAATGGGTCTTATCCAATAAAATGAGTTTCAGTGTGTAGAAAAGCAAAGTTTTACGTTTAGGCAGGAAAATCAAAGGTACAAGTACAGATTGGGCGAGACCTGGCTTAAAAACAGTAACTGTGAGAGAGATCTTGGAGTCCTAGTGGACAATCGCTTAACTATGAGCCAGGGACTGCCACAAGGAAGAGGGGGTCACATTATTCACCAGAGCCCCAAAGGGAAGGATGAGAAACAATGGTTGGAAACTGATCAAAGAAAGAAGCAACTTGGAATTAAGGAGAAACTTCCTGACAGTGAGGTCAATCAACCAGTGGAATAGCCTGCCTCCAGAAATCGTGGGCGCTCCATCACTGGGGATTTTTAAGAAGAGACTAGACAATCATATGTCTTGAGATGTATACATTCTTCTCCTTGAGCAGAGGGCTGGACTAGAAGACCTCCAAGGTCCCTTCCAGCTCTATTCTATTCCAAAAAAAGGTTGATTTCTTATCTTTTTTTATTTCTTCTTTTATAAAGAGCTTGTATATTTTCTCGTTTCCTCTCAAAATCATGCAGGCTGTGCCCATTTAGCTGCTTATGTGAAAGAAATTATTACATTGCAATCTAGTCCTGGAAAGCAGCTATCCATTTATAGTACAATATGCGGACTATTCTAATACTTTCCTCAGCCTGGTGCTGTCAGTATTTTGGATTACATTTCCCATCATCCCAGGCTGAGTGAAGGTACATTTGAATTGTTTTGTTATTTTGTGTGGCTTTAACCCAGGGATGTCAAACTTGCAACATCATGTGACGTGTTGCGATGTTTTGCGACTTTTTTGCCATTGCCGGCAATGGGGTAGGCACGGTTTTGCTATGATGTATCCGGCCTGCGGGCCAGCAGTTTGACACCAACTGCTTTTATGACTTCTGGACTCCAACTCCCAGAATTCCTCAGCCAGCGTGCCTGGCTGAGGAATTCTGGGAGTCGAAGTCCACAAGTCATAAAAGGGCCAAATTTGAAGACCCCTGCTTTAGACAAATTTCTTTCTCTACGGAAGATGGATGATTAAAAAATGTGACAAATAAAATCTGAGCAGACAGTCCATTTCTTTATATTAAGTTACATTGCAAGCTTAGTTAATAATCTAAATACATAATTATATTTGAATTGCTTTTGTGTAAGATTGTTGAGCTTTGTTCACTGAAATGCAAATGACAAAGTAGGAAAGCAAGAGCTAAACTGAAGTCTTCACAGTTCTTCCTATTATATGTATTCTGCTAAAAGTATTGTGAACTAGTTAATTGAATAATTATTCCAGTTCATTAAAAAGCTGTATTTTTTTTAGATGAATTAAATACTTGTATTTACTGAAAAAAGAGTACTTTTTGACCTATGCTGATCCCCTTCTGATCAAATTGGCTATCTAATTTCTAGGTTACTTTATTCTTATAAAATTAAAATATGATGAAAAATTACATATTTTAGCTAAAGGAGCTGCTTTTTGGAACATGCTAGTATGAAGAAAGCATTTGTTTTTGAAGTATTAAAATAGCTATGTCCCTTACAAGACTTCTGCACTATATACAAAACTATCTCTGCCTTTATAGGGTAATCCTGGTTTTGAGAGCACTGCCCTGATTTTTTATCGACTTCTAGGTCCTAATCAAAGTCCTTGCCCTTTAAATCCAGTACAGCACTTTCATCAGGATTTTTTCCTGTAAAAATTGATTGCATTCATTTGATCCAATTACCTTGAGAGTTCTGCTTAGAAACCTTCCTTATGTAATTAATGGGAGTTAGTCAAGGAAGTGGGCCTTGCCCGTGGTAGCTTTTGGACTATTGAACATACTTACTATAGAGACTCAAACAGTGCCTTCCCTACTCACTTTCTGCAAGTTTGTAACTATTAGGATGATATTGCACAGCAATGTTTTCTCAACCTCAAAAACTTTCTCACCCAGCATGCTATTTGGAGAATCCAGGGAGTTGTTTAAGTCTACACAACTTAAAGTTACTGAGATTGAGCAAATACTGTCATTAGAGTGATTGCCGGTGAAAGAAATTACTGTGGGGACTAAGTTTCAGAGCAGTTTTGCAAATGATGTATTTGCCTTAACATTTCAGAGAGAGGAGCTTTGTTTGCACAGCAGTTAGATTATCCACTTATCCTTTTTGAATACTCAAGGTATTCAAGGTATTAGTATACTTATAGAAATTTTTATTCCTACTAAAGCATGGTGTGTCTGAAAAAGCCTTTAAACAAAGACTCTTAAGTTTTTTCCTAAATTATTTACTTTGTTTCAACTTCTTACCATCTCCCATTCTGAGAACATACACAAAAAGATGCTCGTCCTTGATCAGTGTTGCTTATTGCCTGCAAAATCAAATATTATTCTTTGAACAATTAAAGAAAGGTGTTTCCAGTGCATTCAAGCTAAAGGAATGAAAGTGCTTAAACATTTAATTTATTCTGTATCAGACTTGGAGTTCATAAGTAAAATAAGATTTTCTACAATTTCATTCCAGAGAGCAAAACATAAGTAGAATTAAGATACATTAAATTAATAGGCAAATTGTAAAAAAGCTTTCCTGTAAAAGGATGTTCTTAGAAGCAAATATAACAGAGTTAGCATTCTTTAAAATATGTTGCAATTAAAGCTGCTGTATTGCTTAAGGTGGTACTGTGGAGATACTGACATAATAGCATAAATCATCATGCACTGAATCTGGATTTATTTTACTTCTGTTAACAATTTGCTGCAAATAATTGGCAGCTTTTCCTCTTGTGGTGGTGCAGTTTTTATGAGTGGGGGACTGATTTAAAATTTGAATCTGTGAAGCTGGATAAAGTACTATGGGCCCTGGTAGTTAGGAGTTTTAGAAGAAACATCCACACACCAGACTCAATTGGTTTGGGCCATTTCATGTTGTATACATTCTTTGTTCTTTTTCAGGTTGTTCTAGATTGGTACCATGTATTGGCATTTTCCTCTCCTCTTCGCTGCCTTGATTTCAGCCTATTTGTGCTTTCCTCAAAATCATTTGTCACTCGAGGAATTGGGATCGGACATTGGAATCCAAGTTTTCAATCAGCTGGTCAAAACCAGAGCTGGCGAAAATGTTGTGGTTTCTCCACATGGAATTGCATCAGTGCTTGGGATGCTTCAACTAGGAGCAGACAGCAAGACAAAGAAGCAGCTGACTACAGTGATGAGATACAGTGTAAATGGTCAGTGGTTTTGATCTATTATTTCAAGATTTGGGCTTTTTGTATTAATTTCTGAAATAAATTCATCTGTGCCATAACTTTTCCATAAGCACATAAAGAAATCTATAGGAAAACAGAGCTTACTGTTGTTCAGTACATTAAGCAGTTATCATGTCCTAACGCATACTAAGTAGATGACAGTGAAGCATTATCTCTCATACCAGAAGGCATTCTTGGCTCCAGTGTTTGGCACAAATGCTAAAGCACAGTAAATCTAACAAGAACTAATTTCTTGGTTCCAGAGTAAGCAGGATTGAATTTCATTGCCAAAAATGTGCAGAAAGAACAAAATGCCACCTGCCTCTTGCTCCTGATGCAGGATGCATACATATCCGTGTGAACATTTGCATGATATTTATAAAATATTATTGTGCTTCCTGGCAATTTAACAGTATAATCTGACTGTTGGGGGGAGGGGGGGAGCAGTTGCTATATCATTGTTGTTGCCATATCAAACTTTATAGAATTCTACTTTTTTTTCTACTCATCTTAGTGCTTTTTCTAGCCCACACCCTTATTGTTTTTCCCAGAAACTTTCTATTTAATGTTTTGTATTGCATCTTAACAAGAGAAACAGCAACTTGTCACAGATTGCTTTAATGACTAATAACTGTGTAGTGCTTTTTTTTGTTTACTATGAGCTTCACTTTTCAAACTAGAGGTCTTTATTACCTATGCCAGTGATGGCAAACCTTTTAGACACCAAGTGCCCCAAAACTGCCCTGCTCACCCGCAGGACCACCTACTGCCTCCATGGCCCACAAGCGGCCCTGCAGCGCCATGGCGGCCATGCCCTCTGCCCACGCCCCACAGCATCATCTGCCCATGCCTCACAGCATCATCTGTGTGCGAGGGTAGAATCTTGTCCATGCTGCCCGGTTGCCATGTCCTTGGCTGTGCTGCTTCATGCAGGCCGTGCCCAGGAGCGACTCTCCTCTGGGGGAGGAGCTGCTGATGAGGAGGGGGCCACGGGGGAGTTGGGGCAACAGCACGTGTGCCCACAGAGAGGGCTCTGTGTGCTGCCTCTGGCACGTGTGCCATAGGTTCGCCACCACTGATCTATGCAATAGGGTGACCAGAGGAATAGAACCATGGTTTAAATACTCTGACATATATACAGTGATTTTCCTTCCATCTCTCCTACAGATACTATCTGTTCAGTGTATCTGATTGGGTCAGAAATAATAAAGGCTGTAGGATGCAACACAAACTTTTCTTTTTGTTGCAAGCTGACCTGTTTGCCTCTAGAAATTCAGGGTGAACAGCAGCAGATTGGCATCTACTGATGGATGATGAGCTATAATAGATCACAAAGAATTCCTGCTTCCTAGATTTGTTTTTAGCATTGTCAAAATTCAGAAAGTTCTTCCATAGGTTTGTGAGTCAACATATAGGGAAAAGATGGGCAGCATAAATTTTAGATAGATAGATAGATAGATAGATAGATAGATAGATAGATAGATAGATAGATAGATAGATAGATAGATAGAGGAGAGAGAGGAGAGAGAGAGAGAGAGAGAGAGAGAGAGAGAGAATGAGAGAGAGAGAGAGAGAGAGAGAATTATTATTTCATTCCAGGTACTAATAAATTTTAATATTTGAACATTGCTTAAATGTGTCTTCATTACTGATCCTCTTCTGATCCACTGATGGAAGATTCTAGATTGTGAGTTCTAGTTCCACCTTAGGCATGAAAACCAACTGGGTGACTTTGGGCCAATCACCTCCTTTCGGCTCAACCCACCTCACAGGGTCATTGTTGTGGGAAAAATAGAAGGAAAAAAGAGTATTATCTATATTCACTGCCTTGAGTTATTTATAAATTAAATAAAGGTGGGATAAAAGAAAAATCTAAATAAATAAAATTGTAGTAAAAAAGATCAAGTTAGATTCTGAAAGCCAAGTATACTTACCTTTACCTTAATTGGCTTCTTTAACCCAAATAGTAATTGTTGGTTTTATATATCTCCCTTATTAATAAATGGTTCATTTATAAAATTAAAATAAAACCAACACAATCAGTGCAACAAAACAGCAAAATCTCACATAAGACAAGTGAAAACTTGAGTCATATGATTGTGCCATGTAATCTAACAACAGTGAGCAAAAGATTTATAAATGATAATACCCTTTAGCCATTGAATCTTCCAATTGTTTATAAAGTGTCTGTGTATATACACGTGTCTATATCTCTCTTAATTTGTCTTTCAATCAGGAGCTGGTAAAGTATTGAAGAAGATAAACAAAGCTATTGTCTCAAGGAAGAATAAGGATATTGTTAAAATTGCAAATGTAGTTTTTGCGAACAATGGGCTGAAAATGGAAGCATCTTTTATTTCTAGAAACAGTGAAGTGTTTCAGTGCCCTGTCAAAAATATAAATTTCAAGGATCCAAATGCTGCTTCTGACACTATGAACCAGTGGGTCAAAAATAAAACTGAGGGTATGTGATATTTTTCTTTTTCTCAGTCTCTTGTTTCTTCTTTAATTTGTTGTCTCTTTTCCCCAGTGCCTAAATTTTGGTTTCAAGCATTATAAAAGAATATATACTGCATTTACTCTGTTGTTTTGTATGGGATTGTGAACACTAATAGTTAAGTATAGTAATAAAAGTGCCTCAGATCTGGCAGCATCTCTTCCTAGAATTTTTAATCCTGAGTGTCTTGCTATTACTACTTCCCTTTTCCAGCCACTCTCACTCCTAAGCATAAGTAGAAAAACTGAAATGCTAAACACTGAAGCGTTCAGATTGCTTCAGAAACATTTTTGTGAACTATTACATTTCTTTTAGGATACAAAATCATGAGTCATTTTAAGAGAACTGGACTGACAAGGTGGAAAGCTTGTGGCTTTAGTCTTTTGTATGCATATTGAAGGAAGACAGAAGGGCATTATTTGGTAGGGATTGGGAAAGGAGATGTTGGGTAGAATTGAGTCAGATGGATAGTGACTGCAAGAGAGGGCAATTAAGGGAATGGCAAGCAGAGTTGTGACATGTTAGGATAGTGACTTGAGGTGCTTCTGGTTGGATGGGATTCTATATAGCTTCCTCTTATGTGCCAGATTAATGGGAAAAGGGCCCATGATGTCTTAAACCCTTATAGTACAATGTCCCAAGTCGTGGAATAGCAGGCACTTCCCAGAGAAAACATATGAAAGGTCCATACAGGATAGAATAGTGGGCATAATTTTTTTTTAACCAGATTGTGTAGTGGCATGAAAATCCAGTGACCATGTGACTCCTCTGAAGTTGCTTCAGTTTTTACTTAATATAATAACATGTCAAATATGTTCTTTGTTTTCTACTGCTGAATTGAGGTTGGATTTTGTTTGTTTAGGTATGATCGACAGTGTCCTAACCCCAGATGATATTGACAGTGCTCTGACCAGACTAGTAGTGATAAATGCAGTATATTTTAAGGGATTGTGGAGGTCCCGATTTCAACCTGAAAACACAAAAAAGCGAACATTCAATGAAGGAGATGGAAAGACTTACCAAGTGCCTATGCTGGCTCAATTGTCAGTGTTCCGATGTGGTATGTTCAATAAAATTTTAAAATTCTGAAATTTACCTTCCTCTAAAATTCTGTAGACTAAGATTAAGTAAAATATTTAGTGGGATTGTGCAGGTCATTTAGAAAAGAGCTTCACAAAGCTACCCAAGAAAGTGTTCCTCAGAAAGTCAAGGTAATCACATATCTTGACGCTTGGCGCGTCCATTTGGAGTCTTGTCTTACCTCCTCAGCATCTCTGAACATCATAAGCATACTTTCACAGTCTTTGTTGTGAAACAAGTACCTTGATATCAATCCCTAAACACATTGCCACGAAAGAATGGAGAATGTATATGTTAATATTTTCGGTAGGAGATCCAGTGCTTAAGCTTTTTACAACTGCACATTCATTGGCTATATATACATAAAGTAGTTCAAAACTTTTGACTAAAGTCATACTGAATATTATAGTAATACAGTAAGTCCTCGACTTACTACACATCATTTGGTGACCGTTCAATGTTACAATGGCACAGAAAAAAGTGACTTGTGACTGTTTTTCACTCTTACAACCATTGCAGCATCCCTGTGGTAATGTAATCAAGATTCAGACACTTGGTAGCTGAGCCATATTTATGATGGTTGCTGTGTCCTGTGCTCATGTGATTACCTTTTGCGACCTTCTGACAAGCAAAGTCAGTGGGGAAGCCAGGTTCATTTAACAACCCTGTTACTAACTCAGCAACTGCAATGATTCACTTAACAACTGTGGAAAGAAAGGTAGTGAATTGGGGCAAAGTTCACTTAACAAATGTCTCGCTTAGCAACAGAAATTGTGGGCTCAATTGTAGTTGTAAGTCAAAGACTACCTGTAGTCTAATTCTGTAAATATCTGGGTTCTTCCTGGTAGTACCTTTCGTTTCTGATCGTGTTGGCAAATTTGAAGAGTGAGTTGGCCTTGATTAGCATAGTTGGCATGTTAGTGTGTGGTACTGAAACCAATAAAACATTGTGACATTGCTGATTTAAAATGTCCCGATTAGGTTTTGTTAAACTTGAGTCAGGAAAATGGTTTCCTTCTCCATTCCATTCTTAGATTACTAACTGTATTTCATGTCTATTTGAACTTATTTTGTGTGAAAATACAAAAACAGTTTTTGAACAATAGTAGTACTCATATTGCCCCCTCCTCCACATCTGTAGGCTGACTGAGAATAACACTATATTATTCCAATCCTTATATATTTTAAATTATTTTTATTTGCTTCCTGTTTTATAGGCACAACAAGCACTCCTAATGACTTATGGTATAATACTATAGAACTGCCATATCATGGTGAAAGTATCAGCATGTTGATTGCTTTGCCTGCAGAAAGTTCAACTCCCTTGTCTGCTATTATTCCTCATATTAGTACAAAAACTATACAGAGTTGGATGACAACTATGGTTCAAAAGAGGGTACAGGTCATTTTGCCCAAGTATGTAATTTTCTTTCTCATTTTAATGGAAAAAATACAATTGATGGTTTTACAGGAAATCTTATATATTTGATATGGCTCCCCCAGGTTTACAGCAGAAGCAGAAACAGATTTAAAAGAACCTCTCAAGGAACTTGGTATTCGAGATATGTTTGATCAATCAAGGGCAAACTTTGCGAAAATAACAAGTGAGTTACCATATAGAAAAGTGATGCTTTGACTTTGTACATATTATTCTTGAATATGAATTTGAAAAGGAAATCTGTTGTGCTATATTATTTCTCAGGAAATAGGTTCCATATGTTGAACCACAACTCTTGTTTTTATTGACTATTGGCAGTGTTGACTGGGGCTAGTGAGAATTATAGTTCAATAGTCTGAACATCAGGCTACATAAGGCTGGTGTATGGTCAGAGGTTCATGTTTTTCTATATTACATATTTGGTTTACATCAGTAATGTGAAAAATCTGATTTATAAACAGAGAAAATCAGCAGAACATGCTAGCTTTGTGTGCCTGATTCTTGAGACAAAAAACTAGGCAACCTTATTTTAGCCTAGTTCAGTCCTGAGATCCATTCATTTATTATTTGTCTATCAAATTTGTATAACCTCCCAACTCACCTATGGCCACTCTGGGCGGTACATAATAATGTAATTATGTAGCAAAAAGTGCATGAACCCATAAAGATGGGTTGAATGAGCTAAGGTTGGAAAGCTGTTGGTTTCTGCAACATGTGTATGTTTTTAATTCTGAATGTGAAATTATGTAAAAATTCTAGACATGTAAACATACTGATTATGATAGTTCTGAATGGTAATGGTAAATAGTAGCTATGGTGGTGCCATACTAGAATGTTATATTGCAGGCTAGCTCTGCCTACTGCCAGGAGTTTGATCCTGACCAGCTCAGGATGGACTCAGCCTTCCATCCTTCCAAGGTAGATAAAATGAGGAACCAGATTATTGGGGCCAATATGCTGATGCTGTAAACTGCTCAGATAGTACTTAAAGCAGCAATCTTAAACCTTTCTGGTTCCATGGACAGGCAGTGGTGGAGGTGGAGGATGGTTTGGCACCCACCTCTTGTGCAAATGGAGCTTTGTGCGCTTATCCACCGCTTGCATGGACCGATTCCCAATGTCCTGTGGACCAATAATGGTTTGTGGACCGGGGGTTGGGGACCCTTCTGTAAAGCACTGTGGAGCGGTATATAGGTCTATTGATAATGCTAATATACCCAGTCAATCTTTGGTATTAAGAAAATATTTTTTTCAGTTAATCAGTTTCAGTTGAACCTAGATTTAGAAGGTATTTAGAAATATTTTCTAAATAATTGGGCTATTTCCTGTGAAAGTTATATGCCTCACAAAAACATAGATTAGTGTTTCTGAAACTTGAAATTGTTCAGGGTGTGCATATATAGTATTTGTTTTGTTGTTTTTTTTTAAAAAAATGCTTATTTGCATTGGTTTTCCCTTTATAAAAGAATTAAAAAATAAAGCTTGTGTACTGAATAATTTTGAGAAAAAATAATTCATTCTTCCTGGAACTTGGATCCATATTGTTTATTCATATTTGAATAAACAAATATAATAAGTGGTTAATACCTGTTAACCATTGTTTGCATATAATTGCTTTGTTTTGCCCTGCAATGCATTGTTTTAATTTGTACTGATTCATATCACATGAATATCATCATTGGAACTTTTTATTAAATATGAAGATAACAATGTCTGTAAATAAATAAAATCAGGACCATGTGTGAAATACTTTGATATGTATTAATCTGTATGGAATCAGATTTTCATTAACTTCTGTTGCTCTGGGTTTTCTTATAATTGAAAATGAATTTGCTTTTTGAAGGAATGAAACAATGATTCATACATGTATATTATGGTTGACCCTTTAGGATCAGAAAACATTTATGTATCTCAGCTCTTGCAAAAAGCAAAAATTGAAGTAAGTGAAGATGGAACAAAAGCTTCTGCAGCAACAAGTAAGTATTTGTTTGATCTAAATCACCAAAAGGTTATACAAACACTGAAATAGCATTAAGAAGCTATATTTTTATCTATGCCAAAAGTTCCCCTCACTCTTTTAAAAGCCTGGTGAATTTATTTTTATATAAAACAAAATATTAATAAAGAAGCATGTGGAATTTGGCCTGAACAATGTAACATATTATTTCCTAAATATTAAAATCATATGTATAAGTATAATTTAAGGATTCTGTATTTAATTCTGCCAATAGAAGAAACTTCTCATTGCTGAATCTGAGCACTAAAATATAGTAAATTGAAACTTAATACTACATTTTACAACATCTCTACTTAAAATACTTCTTCAAGTAATGATGTGTATTGATTTAGAAAACATTTTACTGTCTGTAGCTTGGCATAGGTAATTTAATTATATGTACAAACAAAATAGCTGGTATATTGTACAGAAATCGTAAATGTTACATATTTGCTTCATACTTACAAAAACATTGGTTGTGCTCACAATATAATCTTTTTTTAAATATACATTCATAAAAGATCTGTATTCAATATCAAAAGTATATATGATACTATCCTGTTTTTCCTGTTAAAATTTTCATATTCTTCCTTAGAACATTTTGGAATACATGAATTTTATCCATTTATAATTAAATATTTATATTTGAATGTGAATATGGCCCTTAGAATACCATACAAAACTAAACAAATGTTACTGGCAGGGGGAAAAAGCTGTTTTTGCTAAAACTAGACCATTTGCATTATTCTCCTGGCTGTTTTTCTTCCATGATAGAAAGTTGCATATTTCTAAGATCTGTTCTAACTGAGAAAAAAATAATTTATTTTTTAAAAAGTATTTATCCAATATTGAATTTTTAAAATTTAACTTGTAAAAAGATAAATTCAGTTCGTACGGTAGCTATTCAGAGCCAAAAAATAAGTAACCATTCAAGTTTTTATTCTGCTTTATCTAGCTGCAATTGTAACAGCTCGGTCATCACCTCCTTGGTTTGTAGTGGATCGACCATTTTTATTCTTCATACGGCACAACCCTACAGGTAATTCTGTCATACTTTTTTTGTATATTAGCTAAATTCAGGTAGCTTTTCTCCAAAACCTGAAGCGCAAAAACATTTCAGACTTGCTTCCGTGTCTTTCAAAATAAGGTTCCCAAACTCCATTCTTCTTTATTGTTAATAAGAAATGCCCTTTCTTGACAGGAACAGAGTAATCTGCAGCTGTGCAGGATTTAGACACTTAGGAGTTGTTGCCAGAACAAATATATTCTGTGTTTCATTAGTGTATTTCTTAGCTAATCTACATATTATGATGCATGCTTTGAAAGAAAATGCCAACTCTTTGGAAGAGCTGAGTTCTGGCATCAGTTCCCAGATATGGGCAGCTTAGGACATCAAAGGCACATTATGCAATACTGAAGATGCACAGTGGCCAATTGTCAGCCACACATCTCAGAGCTTTGATCCATTTCTCATTGATATTCTAAACTAAATCTAAGGCAGGTGCTAGGAAACCACCATTTTCCCCTCTAAATATGACTCGGAAGGGGTAAATGGTATATTTTATTCAGTGTTTTATAATTATTTCTTCCCCTCTCCCACAAATTCATATACAGTAAAGACCAAATAAAATTCAAGAAATAACATTCCTGCAGCATTAGCATAAATGAGATATTTGATCATTCTTAATCACAGCTTTGTATTCTGATAAAATAAAGACTTATTCAAAGGTACATTTTACATTGGTTTTAGAAAAATATTGATGAGATTTTCAGCAACTAAGTTAACATAATAAATCTAATTAATTAAAATTAGATTAAATTATTAAATTAAATTAAAATATATTTAAATCCTCAAGTAATTTATTAAAAACATCTAAACTCAGTAAGAAGCAGAGCGGTCAATTCCCATCTGCAAATATTTGTGAGAAATAAAGATTCATTTATCAGCTATTTTCTTAATGATCTTATTTTTTTACCATGATAAGCAGCCATAAAAATTTAATGAATTTCCATTCCCTTGCAGAGTATTTAGCTAATTATTGTGCCTGATTTTGATATAAGCAAAATTAAAAAATTATTGTCATTAAAAAATTAGACTTTTACTGTGATATTTTATTTTTTAAAATAAATTGTTCACTGAATTAAAACAATATTTTACATGGTTTAAGGGTTTCTTTATGAAATAAACTTAATAACAGAGTGAGGTATTACATTTGAATCTGCTTACAGCCAAACCATAACATTTTAAACACTTTGTAGGCTTATGAGAATGTAACTGCTAACTTCCATCTGGTAGTTATATAATAATCAGTAATTTTAGAAATTGCTGTTTAGATGAAAACGTTTGTCTTGAGGTTTTGTAACAATATTTTGTATTTGTGAATTAATGCAAATTTTGCAATAATATTTCTTGTTTAGGTGCTGTTTTGTTTATGGGACAAATCACCAAACCTTGAGTACAGGAAGAGATTCTTTTCTTCTGAAGAAAACTAAAGATTGATGCCTTTGTACTGTTTAAATATTTTTGTACCCTGTTTTTCAGCTCTGAACTAGCTTTGGAAACGTTGGTCATCTAGTTTTGGGGGGAATAAAACCTTAAGTAGCTGGAATTCTTTATGGAAGAATAAAATGCCTTTTTGAAAACATTGTAAAGTTCCTTAAAACTACTGATTAGCTCTCTGTGCTAACAACTTTTGAAAATCCGTTCTATTTCATATTGTTTTTAAACCAAGTTTAAATTAAAGGGACAAGTCCAATTTTGGTTTGGGTTGGATTTGCTTATGCCTTTCTACTACTACAGTTCAGTAGTTGGATGAGGCGTTTGCTATTAGAAAGCAACTGAAAGCTTTAGCATTTTTTTATTTTAGATTGTGCATGTTTTGAGTTTTAAACAACTAATGTTCCAATTAATGCCTTTACATTGGTGTAATGTAAACTTGTTGTTGCTAGTATACACATTCTATAGATTTAAATTTTATATTTTTTGTACAAAGGAAAATAAAATCATAATGAACAGTTGAATATAGTGCAAGAGTCACAGTGATATTGAAGGGAAACGATTACTCACAATTCATAAAGTTGAAAGTAAACTGTTACTAAGATGAAATTTCCATGTGATAAAATAATTCCTGTAAGGAATGACCTGCATTTTGGAATACTTCTGTTAAGTAAATTTGAAAAATGTTCCAGGCTGTCTGTATGTTAGTAATTTATTATATCATATGGGACAATGGGGGGGGGGGCATGGCTCAGCAGTCAAAGATGCTGAGCTTGTCAGTTGGAAAGCTGACAGCCCAGGTTCAAGCTTCTAGCACCGAGCAACAGACTGAGCTCCCGTTATGGCCCCAGCTCCTTCCCACCTAGCGGTTCGAAAGCATGCAAATGTGAATAGATTAATCAGTACCACTTAAATGGGAAGATAACAGCATTCCATGCACCTTTGGCCTACAGCCATGCTGGGCACATGACCATGGAAAATGTCTTCAGACAATGCTGGTTCCTTCAGCCAAGGAACGGAGAAGAGCACCATGCTCTAGATTCAGACATAACTCGACAAGGAAACCTTTTCATTGAATTACCTTTTCATTGGAGAATAATGTCATGTCAACTATTTTCCTGAAATATATTTGTATGCTACAAATATTTTAAACCAATATCTTCAAAAATTGCCGATTACTGAAATAGCCCTAAAATAATTTTTAAAATGTTAACACTACTTTTCCCAACAATACAATTACCCTGGGTAAAGCTCTTGTTTTTTCCTTATGTCCTGGAAAGAAGGTTGCAATTTTTTCATCTATTGGAAAGTATTTTAACTCTTCCAAATAATATATGCTTTGTATGTCATTCAGATATGCTTCTCTTAAAAGATAATTTTGGTGCAATTCAATGGAAGATTCTTGTAACAACCTCCACATGGATGCGAAGCATATTTTTCTGTGTCAGGCATAAATGCTCCAGAAAGCTGAATGTGGAAAAAATGTATAAATATATAAAATCATGGATATCAGTATTAATTGTTAAATCAATTGTTTTTTCCTGAAATGTATTCTATTCAATCCTGGGGTTCTCCAAGAACTCGAATGAAAAAAAAAAGAATTTTAAAAAAATCACATTCTGTCAATTTTAGTTTAATAACAGGTTTTATTGCCTGAAAACATTTGAAAACGTGTGTTAAATTGCTGTGTTTTACTGTAACATAAGAAAATCTATGTTCAGTGTAACTTTATTTTATTTAACAATACTCCAAAATTCTAAATTATTCACAATAATTGAATAGATCATAAAAGTACTTTCACCTTAAAATTACCAAATACAAAAAATTCTAATCATAGACCAAATGTAGCAACTATAGTTCTTATCAAAATATTCCCCAAGACCCCAAGAAAGATATTGTAATATTTTTCATCTGTTTTGGAACACAAGGGGAGGGCAATCCCAAACTCTGGAATGATGTTTCCATAGGGTCAGAGCAACCGAGGGAAAAGCCAGCCCACATCTTAAACCAGTGATGGCAAACCTTTTAGAGACTGAGTGCCCCAAAACTGGCCCCGCCCCTGTCCCACTCCCACTCCACCGCACTGTTCCTGCCCGTATGGCCACTCACCGCCTCCAGGGCCCGCCGCAGATTGCTCAGGCAGCCCAGCAGCGCCACGGCGGCCATGCCCTCTGCCCATGCCCCACAGCATCAACTGTGCGCATTGGGGCGTGAGGGCAGAGTCTTGTCTACGCTGCCTAGCTGCCATGTCCTTGGCTGCATGCTCCGCGTGGGCCATGCTCAGGGGCGACTCTCCTCCAGAGGCTGCTGGTGAGAAGGGGGTTGTGGGCGGAGGCAAGGCTGGGGCAACGGCATGTGTGCCCACAGAGAGGGCTCCGAGTGCCGCCTCTGGCACCCGTGCCATAGGTTTGTCACCACTGTCCTAAACCATCTGGCGAGAGAGAATCAAGAGCATACACACAGAGCAGGAAAATTCTACTTTGAGGAGCCAATCCTGTAGAAATCAAGATCTTCAGCCATAGGGATTGAAGCTGCTGGTACAGATTACCATATGCTTGTTTACATAAAGTACTTAATATGTTTCTGATGATCTTTATTGCTCTTATTGCTGCTTTGCACTTTTCCTAATACTCATTAAACAGATGTTACATCAGAAGGCATACAAATTTATTAGCAAATTGTGACATGATAAAGAATCAGACAATTGCTTTCAAGCTTTTTCTTGCCCCTATTTTATGTCTTATGTTGAGTGCAGTACCGTAATTGATGGGAGTTTATTTACTGTTTGGGGTAAGGCTTAGCAATAAAAAATATTTGTGGAATGGAACCTGGAAACCAAATAATTATTATATGTTACATTATAGTTGCTGAAACGATTCATTACTTTTGAAAATAAGTGACAATTGTAGATTAAAGTTAAAATTTAGTTGGTTAGAAGACTATTTGTACAAATACATAAAACCGTGTCAGAAGTTGTGTAGTTTTATTCATTTGAGAAGAAACTACAAATTGAGTTGCAGAATATTTGTCTTGAAAGAAGGCTCAGGATTGTTATTCCTGGCAATTGTGAAAATGTACTAGTCTGCTTCTGGATTTTCTGAATGCTTGCATATCTTTGCCAATGAATTTTACCAGAGGTCTATGTTTGTTCTACATTATTTAAAAGAAATGTAAAAAAAGAGCACCAATGTTTGGTGCTTTTTTCAATTTTTTCATAAATCAAGCCCAATGTAATATCCTGAAGTGAAAAAGTAATTACTTTTCTATTTCAGTTAAAGGGATATTAGAAGAAATTCTGGATCTGATCTGAGCTGGGTTTTCCAAACAGGACAATTGCTAGAAACAGAGGTGAAGCTTATTTGAAAACATGACAGAGTCACATCAATCAAAGGTGGCCATGAATCTTAGTTTTGAAGTGCTCCAAGACAACAATTGCATAGATGCAATCTCCATGAATGAATGAAAAACAAATGTATGATTTTGGAAAGGTCAAGTCAGTTTTGACTTAAATTCCATAGAAACGTTGTGGCAGGAGATGAAACTATTAGTTAATGCTGAAAAATTGTCTAATAAGTTTATTAAACTAGTCAAAATGAGTTAAATGAGTTTTCTATGGAAGAATGAGTCCAAATTCCTGTACAACAATATGAGATACTAAACAATCTTAGGAAGTATTTGAGGATAGTTATTATAGCTACAAATTAGAACTAATTATTGAATCTTAAGGGGAAAATTATTTTTTTTCATTGGCATATCACATTAGATGAGCTTATGAAGTAAATGGAACAAACACAAATATGGTATTTCTTGTTCACTCATACTTCAGTAGAATCCGCATGAATCTTTGATTATATTCTGTGGCCAAAGTGTGCAAAAATAGAGAATATCCACAAAGGGGTGAGATATTCTAGTACACTGCTAAACCAAAGTTTGTAGTCTTGGAATTGAAAATGGAAACCAAGTCAACGAGAGACAAAACTATTTTGATCAGCTGACTGACTAGTCTAAATTCTCCTTCAAATTGAGGACATGATGAAAACCTTCTGTGGATCTTTGTCATGCACATCCCTACTTACCCTGATATGCCGATTCTCTGGCTCTCTTCATTTTCCTTGGTATTGTAAAACAACCACTGGAGACTGGCAGTGGGTAATTTTTGATATTAATTTCCCATCTTTGTAGTCTCACTCAAAGAAGGAATCTTATCAAGGTCAGAGACCATAGCATTTTGTGGTTAAATATCGAGAGCATCTAAGCTATTGGTTTCATTTTGCAGATAAAATTGAGAAAGAAATACTGAATTTGTTGCTTAATTAATTAAATATGAGATTTTTAAAGGCAAATTATCTTGGCAAATAAATCATCAATTTTTTTCCATAATGATTCTTACAATTTAAAATTGAGTTTGCTTTAATCCTGAGCAATTAATTGGACAAGTTCTAAAAACAGAAATATATTAGAAAAATCTACAGACAAATCAGCCATCAGCAGACACAGAAACAACATCTATATACCATTCAAATGAGACAATCAAAAAGGAAACAAAAAACCAGTAAACACCTCACCAACAATCAACATCCAAATGAAGAGCGATTAATGCCAAGATTAACACTAAAACAGCAATCAAAAAGCAAACAATATCCCTGTTAAGAAATTATCAGCTCATAAACTAACAGTAAGCAATAGTCCAATCAAACTGTCAACTCCACTCCCACTAACACAGAGTAAGCCATTAGTATATAAATTGAGAACAAAACCTACTACTACCTATCTCCCTACTAGCAGTAATGATGTTAATCAAGTTTCATAATGAAACATCTGCAAGAAAACAACCAAGTTCAAAGACAACCAAGGACGCCACAAAAATGTATCTAGAAATAAAATTTGGTCAAAAACATTTTATATGTCATTTCATTATTCTAGTAAGATCAATTACATTCTCTTCAAAAAAAAAAAGAAAGAAAAAAAAAGAAAAAAGAAATAGGGGAACAGTTGTATTAATTAATGCTTTAATTTTATACAATCATCCTTTCAATTGTTTCTGTTAATAATTATCATTAGTATTTGGATTTAACAGAAGCTACTTGAGAAATGCTATGACTTATCAATATCAAGGCTATTAATTTACAATGTGATATTCTAAAACCATGTTATTATTTATTTTATTGCCTTTAATTAATTACAAAAACGTGCTTTAATAAAAAGTCTGACATGTTTTTTTCACTTTTTTGCTAAAACTATCTTTTTTATTGTATATGTTTGATAATGATTATCTCTTGCTTATAAAGTTTAAAATGCATTCCTTCAATAGGGCACAACTGTCCTACTGTTTGAATAACTTGTTTTCACACAGTAAATCCAAAATATAGTTTCAGCACCATCTTGTGGACAGATCACTACAAAATAATTTAGGTTGCAGTATATTGTGGTTTCTAGGTAATCCTTGATTTACAACCATTTGTTTAGTGACCGTTCAAAGTTACAACGGCACTGAAAAAAGTGACTTATGACCTTTTTTCACAGCTACAATTGTAGCATCCCCAGTCACGTGACCGAATCCTTGGCAACTGGTTCACACAAATGTCCCGAGGTTATCTGATCACCTTTTGCAATCTTCTGACAAGCTAAGTCAATGGAGAAACCAGATTCACTTAGCAACTATGTTACTAACTAAACAACTGCAGTGATTCACTTAACAACAGTGTCAAGGAAGGCATAATTCATTTAACAACTATCTCACTTAGGAACAGAAATTTTGGATTCAATTGTGATCATAAGTCAAGCAATACCTATATTGAATTAATTGCACATCATTACAAATAATTACAAGCATTATAGGAAAAAACAGTTGATGCCTACTAAAAAAGATAAACAGCTTATTTGCTTTACTTGAGCTTGCTATAACAGAAGGGAAAAGATAGCACTGAAATATTGCATCTGGTACTAAATGCTATGATTTAAGCACAAGTATTCTGATTAAGTTCAGAAAACAATGGTAAACATGATAATTGGAGACTAGAAGATAATATGTTTTACCACTTTTCAAATGTTTGAAAGACTGTCTCAAACATAAAACACTTCTGTTCCATAAGTAAATAAATACAATCAAAAGAAAAGAGAATTTGGTTAAAGAGAGTAAATGGATTATCTCTTTATTTCACAAGTAAACAAGGAATGGGCATCTATTAGTGATATTGTCATGGATTTCCTTAATGGCTGGCAATAGTAATGCTAGATATAACTATCTTGCTGAAGTAAATTTGGCTGTGATGAGTTGCAGACTCCTTGGCAACCTGCTGTTCATCGCCATGAGTTTTTCTCATTGTTATTTTACTTCTACCACCTGAAAGAACTACACAGTTAACCTTTTCTTTGGACTAAAAAAAAAAATCTAATCTTTTTATACAATAGCAATACAATATTAATTCCTATGCAAAATCATTTCTCAGGAAAATATTGCTTGTCACAAATGAAGACAAATATATGTGTCCCAGGATAACATTGTTTTTCTTTATCCAGAGTTTGGGGGGGGGGGTAGATTTTAAAATGACATTCTTTTCCCCTTGAGGGAAGTTTCACTGTGTAAATTTCCTTGAACTAGATTCAGCTCAGAGGTCTTTCTGCTCCTAGCTGACTCAGTAAATGTGGGAAGGGCTTTTCCTGTAACTTCAAAGGCATATATTATTTTGCCCTCCCATTCTACAATAAATCTTTTGATGTCTATGGAAATTCTTAGTCATCCAGGTCACAGTTATCCCAAAGATGCTTTTTTTTCGTGAGGCAACTAGACTTTTGATAAAATTATGCCCTCTTTCTCTGTTTAGATATGGATACAAGTGGCAATCAGCAAAGAAAAATATATTTTTCCCCACCTGGTAACAGACTTTCTTTCATGCATTGTTCAGCAGTTTCCTTTCCCAAGTGCAGTTCTTCAACTCCCAACAGCTTTGAAAGATAAATAAAAAGGGTTGATAGCACAAGTTTTTAAAATGTATATCTAGTGATGGTTTTCATTAAATGCCCACATTTAAAGTGCACCAACAGAAATGCAATAAAGTTTCAGTGATTCAAATTCATCATATTTAAATTAGGGGTCATTAGGAAAAGTTCTTAGGAAAAGTTTAACAATGTGGCTTTGTTTAAATGTCTCATATCTAAACAAGTATTTTAAAAATAAGCATAAATGATCCTTGATAATCAGATGTCTATTAGGAGAAAATAATATTGAAACTTGCTGTAAGATTTGCTTGTACTAAAGATTTAATTATAATGTATGATTAAAAACCAGAAGGCAACACAGAGCTCATCCATAAGTTGGCACATATACTGATAGAGGTGCAGTCCAAATTCAAATGGCAGTCCAAATTCAAATGGCAACCAGTACTACCCCAAGGCAGCAGGAACACATGCACATATTGTGACACATCCATTACTATCCCTGCCACTGCATTCTGGACAAGTTACAGCTTCGGGATGGCCTTTAAGGGCAGCCCCATGTAGAGCACTTTGCAGTAATCCAATCTAGAGGTGACCATCTGAAGTGCTGTGTAGCAAAGTCCTTCAATTACTTGTCAGTTTTGTTAGTAAGTGCCAGCATTCTCTGACTCTTCTGGCGTCTTACTCCTAAGTATCACCAGTAAAAGATTTTTCGTCTTTTGTATGCTGAGCTGGCCGGGGAATTCTGGGATTTGAAGTCCACACATCTTCAAGATACCAAGGTGGAGAAATCTTATTTCTACAGAAAGGTCTTTTCCTGACAGCACATGCTGAAACGGTCGGCGATCCGACACATAAAGCCATTTGATCTATACTTCCTATTTCTCTAATCCGATTATGAATTTCCGCCTATAATTCTTCAAATGAGCGACCTTCCGGCCGCGCTGGCCTACGCACCCATCTTAGTTCTCCACCCAGCACCCCGCGCTGCCTCCACTATACCGGTCATTCTCGCCTTCCCCTCCCATCTCCGACTGCTTCCGGGGGCGGCGCTACTTCGGTCATTACGGAAAATGGCTGGCCGCTGAGGCTTTGTGGAGGCGCCGCTATTCCCACGATTAGGGCCCGCTCTAGTCGGGGCGGCTGCTTGGACTTTGCTGAGCGCGGCCTTGCTGGCGAGATGGCGGCCGAGATCCACTCGCGGCCTCAAAGCAGCCGGCCGGTCCTGCTGAGCAAGATCGAGGGGCATCAGGACGCCGTCAGTGCTGCGCTCGTTATCCCCAAAGAGGACGGCATCATTACTGCCAGCGAGGACAGGTGGGGAAGTGGCAGTGGGGGAAAAGAGGCTTTCCGGAGAGGGTCACGCGGGGTCGGCCGCCGCTTCTTTCCCTTTCTTTTCTCCGAGGACCGGGCGCTGGGAAAGACGCGCTGCGCTCGGCATAACGACAACAATAAGAACAACAACAACTCAGTCATGTGCAAATGTTAAGATCCCTTAGCTGTTTTGCAAACGGGTCTTTGCCTTCCCTTTCTTGCGAAACGGTATGCGACACACCCCCTTCTGGGGGGGATGGCCCATCCCTCTTAGCCATTGCTCCCCTTCCCATGGGTGGACTACCAGTCCCATCATTCTCGCTCAGGAGCATGTTGGCTGAGTGGGGATTGGGGTTTACCAGGCATAATTGGTTAGGCAAGAGGAAAAAGCAGAGAAGGGTGGTTTTCTTAGACAATTGGAAACACGTTCAGGGCCGTAATTTAATTGTTTCTACCTCTTTCTATTCGTGCAGTCAGAAACCCAGAGCAAAGTTGGTCTGTGGGCGCCTATTATAAATGGGAGTGAACTAATACAACTTCTTGTTTGCCATCTTCCCCAAAGAGAAGAAGTTGGACTATAACTTTTACTATTCCCAGGCAGTCTTACTTGATGGTACTCAACTGTGTGAAGTATATTTTTAGTACAATTTGCAAAATTTTGAAAAACATTGGTATTGCAGATTGATATCACATACCGGTAGTATGCCAACTTTTTCCAAAATGTTGAAAACGTTCCATATGCATATTTTTTTCTCTTCAACATTGATCATGGGAAGAAAATACTAAAAAATAACACTGCAGTCTGAAGTTTGTTTTTTCCAGATTACTGCATAATCTGAAGTAAACTCTGCAGTGAAAATATGCTGACAAAGTTATTCATAATACTTAGAATGATACCAACTGGATTTTGCTTTATAATTAATTATATTCCTTATTTCTGATTCTTGAATTGGAAAAGTTCTATTTTTATTAGAACTCCACCTCATAAGAAGAGATGTTTAATCTTTTTTCTCAGCCATGATTTTATTGTGCAGCTGTGTTTATTTAAGCAAAATTTTATTTTGATTTAGAAGGGGCAGATTATAAACAGACATGTCTTGGAATGCTTGTTAAAGTCATCTTACTCCAAGCAAAATGTATGTTTAGAATACTCTCTTCTGTAAGATATAGGCATCTTATAACAATATCCTTTGACACTGATTTGGATAGCTATTAAAAACAACTTGTTTAATTTGTATGCAGAATACTTCAAGTTTATATTATCTGCAAAATTGTTCTTTAGATGTTTCTTTGAATGGTTCTTAAATATCTGCATTTGATATTCTCAATAAAGTTACAATTTTAAAGCAGCTAATAGAGTATTAATCTTTATAGAGAAACTATCCTGTAAATTTCTTAAATAATTGGATAATGATCTTTTTCCTCAGATCAAAGGGTTAATTGTTAATAGTTCACAAGAGCCTTCAGGGAATACTGCATGGGTTGCATTAATTACATTGAAGCTAGAGGAATAATGTGTATTTTTTTTCACTGGATGAACTATACTGGTGCCCTGCTGTTTTTTATTCTCAGTTCTTCAAATAGGGATTGGAGCCATGAAAAGGTTAAATTGGTTTTATTACTAACCTGCATTGTTAAGTACTACTGAAACAGATCAAGCACTATAAGGTATAACACTACTTAAGGGTCCCCCTCCCAGCACATATATCATTTCATTTGTCAGCTGAATGCTAAGGTGTAATAATCACTATGTGTCAGGTTAACTACTAGTTCATCTATTTATAAACCTTTTAGAAGTTTATCTTTCAAAACGATCTTTGTAGCTTAGTATGGTCTTTCTGGGCAAGTGAACTTTCTGTTTTTATTATTGCTTTGATTCTTTTAGTTTCTGTATACAGTGAGAGCAATGCAAAAAGAAAAAGAAAAGAAAAGTAAACCTGTAGCATTCCAGAAGATAATAGATTACAGCTCACAGCATTCCTCACCATTGATCACACTGGTTGGGGCTGTTGGGAAATCAAGGTTTAGAATATCATAATTGCCAAACCCTGACATGGAATATTAGGAATTTTATCTGTCTGTGCCCTTATACTAGAGAAACAGAAGTGACAGCTCAAATGTTCTACAACCCTGTGTGTTCCTCTTATCTGCCCAAAGTTTGAGATAACCTCATACATAACAATTAATAGAATTTCCTGGTGTGAGCAAGAGTTGATTGCAAAAACATCATTTATCCCTTTTTCCCCCTTGCATTACAATATGTCATGTATTTTGTATTATATTGACTGTACTCACCTCTCAATTGCTTGTGTGAGATGAGTGGCTATATAAATTTAAATGAATAAGGTGGGATTTAGTATTTGCAATGTTATCTCTTATAAGAAATATTAATATTCTAATGGATGCTATACATATTAAAAAATTACTTTTCAAGCCATTTGGTATCAGAATACTGCAAATCTTTTGACCTGAGTAATATACTGCAGGGATAAGAAGAATTACAACAGATCATGCCTGATTTGTTCTACCTTCTGTTGATAGTTCTTAGATGTCTGTGACAGCAAGTGTTGATTTTTTTAACAATAAATGCTGGTTAAATAAGCCTATTTAGTATTAGCATGTAAAAGATGCATCTGATCCACTTGAGGAGAACTAAATAGACCAACTGTGATAATTTCCCTAATCTTTCCCCCCATATTTATATTTACAGGACAATTAGAGTATGGCTGAAGAGAGATAGTGGACAGTATTGGCCCAGCATCTACCATACAATGTCATGTAAGTACACTCAGATTCAGGTATGTTGATATCAGTCTCTAATATGAATTAGGAGCAGAATTTTTATGATTTCACATTTGGTTATATAAAATCATTTCTTTGCTTTGATAGACAGAAATTCAATTCACTGTAATACTGACTTTACAAATCAACATTTCTTTGGGCAGCTCCTTGTTCAACTATGGCTTATCATCATGACAGTAGACGAATATTTGTAGGCCAAGATAACGGAGCCATTATGGTAAGCATTCATTTTTAGATGACTGTACATTTAACTGCTGCTAAAAATATTTGCATTGCACATCAATATCTAGGATTCATCAGTCCTAAGCTTTCAATGCAAATCTGCACAAATAAACTTTGATAAATCATTGTTCAAGAACATTTTTTGAGGTCCCGCAATAACCCATTATGGAATACCATGCTGATTTTGTATAAATTAATTTGATGGCATCAGTTGATCTGGGGCTAATTTATTTGGCCTTGGTTTTCTGTTTAATGAAACATCTGTGAAGTTTTCCAATAAAATCTAGACAATAGTTTTCTTTGAGGTGAATGCAGTTTCTAGTAATTTCATGTTCATATTTATGTATTAATATTGTAATATTTATAAGGCCTTCTTGGATGTTTTCTTAATTTCCTAATAGTGTTTACAGTCTAATATTTGTGATTTCCCATCCAGACACTTATCAAGTACAACTCTACTTAGCTTTGTAATATCAGCCAAAGTCAGCTTGATGTCAAGTCTGTCCTATAAAGAGCAGTGTGATCTCTCATGTATCAGTTATTGTGCTGTGGGAGGCTAACAGGAAAAGAGTTAGATTAGAATTTTTTTCTTTGACATCTATTTCTGAAAATGGAAAGAATTTAAACTTCCTGTTATTATCAATATGTTGAACATGGTAGATTTTTCTTTTTTGTACTTGGGCATCCATCTCTTTTTAGGAATAGAAGTACAAAAGCTTCTACTTCCCATTGCAGGTATTTTTAATGAAACAGTGTCCAAATTGTATCTTTATCTCATTTTCTGGTGAGAAGTATGAGATGCTTATATAATGTTTGTTTTAATTTGGTAAGCTATGGAAAGCAGTCGTATTTACAAGAAACATAAACTTGGCTTTGCAGAAGGGAAAAAGAAAAGATTGTATTTTAGACCAGGAATAATACAGTTATTATCAGGTACATTTCTTTATACCTTTGAGGTCTTTCCTGACTTTCATGGTGAAAACTAAAGTTCATAGTTAGAAAAAATATGAAATGAACCTGTTTGTGAAGTCAGAATGCAGGCAAAGGAATATTCTCCAAAGTTCTGAGATGAATACATCTAAAGAGCAAAGCTAATATGTTCAGAAAAAGCAAAAAGTTCTAACTTAGCCTAAGAGGTAGTCATTTCTTCTGCAGGTATATTTTTTTAAAAAAGTGACATTTCAGCATATGATTTTAGACATGCTTCAGAAATTTGTGGGAGCGCATCCCATATTAACTGAAGAACAAAAGTGTCTTAACTATTCCTCATTATGAAGTCACAATTTCAATGGATAAAATGTTTCCTATACAACTTTTGTTTCTTTTAATAGTTTATTCCTGTTCCAGTTTTTCAAAGCATAAAACATCTTTAGAGTAAAATCTTACGCATTCCTGACTGGAAATAAACTTTATTGATTGCAGTGAAACTTTTCTTTATAAAAGTGTAGAGGTTTTCAGCGTCAAAGTAAAAAAATATGAATAAATATTGCTATTTTAATATAAAGGCCTTTCAGACATATTTAGAGGATAGAACCATAGCATCCAGATACTGTGAAATACACTGTAGTCTTCTTTCCAAAAAGTATCCCAGAAATATCTGCCAGAACACGTTTTTATCCAGTAGCCATGCCCATCTCTGTTTCTAAATGAAAGAAGTGTAAACTTGGACATTTTAATTGCAAGCTGACAGAATCTGTTAATCATTCAATAGGAGTCAGTGGTTCCCACATTTCTGTTTGTTTTGGGTTATGAGGTTATTTTTTTCTACCATCAACAGGATTTCTAGATCATGTATCTTACTGTTTGTTTATGATTTCAGGAATTTCATATTTCAGAAGACTTTAATAAGATGAATTTTGTCAAGACTTATCCAGGTAATGAGACAGTGAAATATCCCTGCACATACAAGTAGCCTTCAATAATTTATATGGAATGTTGACTTAATTTTAATTCACATAGATAATATTATTTTCATAAAATAAGTATTAAGCATATATATATGTGTGTGTGTGTATGTGTGTGTATATGCAATTCCCTTTATGGCTTCACCTGAAAGGAAATGCATTCCAGAACATTATTTTGTTTCCCGTAGAAATAGTAGTAGTAATAGTAATAGTAGTAGTATGTACATGTGTGTATGTGCATGCACACACACACAGGAAAACCAAAATATTAGAACAATATGTTGCTACATTCGTAAGAAACTTTTAACTGAACTGCCAACACAGTGTAAGAGGATTCTGTTTGCAACTAAGCCATGGATAAGAATGTGGCCTTGACATAAGCCTGATATTAAAATAACACGACAGCTTTATAGAAAAAGTATTGGCTTTTCCCAAAACAAGACTTCTATTATTTCAAACTAATTTTATAATGTCTCTCTTTTTCATCATGTTATTCTCATTTCTTCTCATTTCTTTCACAGTGTGGTATATTTACAGTTAGGAATATATTTTAGTTCGCATCTAGACTTCTCTTTTGCATTAATGAAAGGTAATGTTTTATTTCCGTTTGAAGAAAATGAGTAGTGAGAAAAAATTAAATGAATGGCTGGAAAATACCCAAGAGAAACAAACCTAGGCTTGATCATATCCATTCCATTTCATGTATAAATATTTTTGTCTCTGTGTTATAATTTCTTGTCTGTCTGTACAGCTCACCAGAACAGAGTGTCAGCAATCATTTTTTGCTTGGAAGCAGAATGGGTGATTAGCACTGGCCACGATAAATCTGTCAGTTGGATGTGTACCAGAAGTGGAAATATGTTGGGAAGACACTATTTCACTTCCTGGGCATCTTGCCTACAGTATCCTTCAAAGTAGTTGTATCATAGCAGATGTGTAATTTCTTAAAGTTTGTTTAATCAGTCTTAATATTTCCCACATCTGTATTTTATGCTGTGTTGGTTCTATCAAGAAACTAATCACCTTTAAAAGTTTTTGCTATTACTGTAAATTGTAAAAGTATTATAAAAATGTTACCGTATTTTCTGGCATGTACAACTCGGCGTATAAGACAACCCCCAATTTCAGAGAAATTTGCATGCTTAGAAAGTCGTCTTATATGCCAGAAACTACCGTATTTTCCGGCGTATAAGATGACTCGGCATATAAGATGATCCCCGACTTTGGAGACAATTTGCATGCTTTAGAAAGTCATCTTATACGCCGGAAAATACGGTACTTGGTGTGTTACCATAAGGAAATGCTGGAATTTGAGACTAATACATTATTTGCCACTTAAGTCAAATAGGTGGTTGGTGATACCTTTATCAAATGATTTTGAGGAGAAGAATGCTTTCTATTGACTAGCCAACATTTCTTACTATTTCACATCCATTTTATTTAAAGAAATGGATAGATAAGATCAGAGAACAGTTGTTCCTGATTCTACCCAGTCATCTTTATTTCTCAGCCCTAGCTGCTTTTGCAGAAAACAGCTGAAGAGAATTAATTTTAGAAGACAAAGAAGAGTCTTCCTTTGAAATGATTGAATAATATAACGTCTAGTCTAGGAAGTTGGAAACCTGTTTGTTGGGTATTACATACTGGCTGTAGTTATTTTAATGAGTTATTTCAGTTGTATATACATTTATTTGTAACCATAGGTTTAGCAAAATTAGTGTAATGCTTTTTCTCCAGCATGATTGGATGGAGAATCCACTAGTGGGTTGTCTTAATCTTTCTGCTCCAAATAAGACTAAGTCTGGAAAATTGCCACACCTCTGCTGTGCAGAACCCCCAGTTTATGACTTAGTCTCTTGCTCATCAGACGCGTGTTTTGTGCTCCCTTCCAGGATTAGCAGCAGGTTGTATCATCCCTAGTGGATTTTCCTTTCTTAATTTATTTCACAATAATATTACAGGGATTGGGGCTGAGGGTGGTCTCCTTCCCAATTTCAGGGGTTGCTGCAGGCTCTGCCTGCCGACGATCAGGGAGGGCTAGCTTCATGGACGGCAGCTGGCGTGAGCCCTCCCGTTAGTCTGAATTGAAGCAGCTGATCGGCGCCAGGTTGGAAACAACCTTAGAGGCCGCCGATCTTCCCCTCGATCCGACGGAGCAAACCGCAGCCGGAGACAAACTACCTCAGCTGATTGCTTGACGATCTCCTGAAGCCCTCGTGGCCATTGTCCATCTCCCACCTTTTTTTTATATATTGCTCCTCCCAGTTTTGTTTTATTTTTAGAACCTGTGAGCCTTTTGGCATCGCATGAAATAGTTCATAGCCAGACTCTGTTTCAGAATGATGTCAAATGCCTCCAGTTCAGGGTTACTAATCAGCTGGTTAAGGCAAGTTAAATCTGATGTGTTCCAATATGGATATACATATACATACATACATACATACATATACACACACAAACACACGCACATGCACATATGTATATGTGCCTGTACACACACACACACACACACACACACATTTAACTGAAAATATAAATATTATATATATATAATATTTTCCACTGTAGTAAAGCAAACAATATTCTCAACATGATAGAATAATGTTGACAAAAAAGGCTGGGCAACAAGCTGACTTAAGTGCATATGTTCTTGTTCTAGCCATGTTATGATCTAACCAATTTTATTTGATTTGTTTTGACTCATTGTGTATACTGATCGGCCTGTAATGCCTGTTTGGGGAACAATTTTTGGAGAACAATTTTTGGGGAACAATTTTTAAATTGCTTGTTTTTAATAATAATAGGGTTAATGCAAAAAAATAAATAAGTAAAGAATTTTTATGTAAATGCATATGCTAGGAAATTGCTTTTTCACAAAAGTTTATTAGATTTATTATCTATAAGATGACTGTAGAAGAGATGGTAACAAAATAAAAGTATAGATTTAATTACATAATCAGTAAATGTAGATTTTAGCTGAGAGTAGAGATATTCCTTACAGCTGCATCGTCACTTGTATTTCTCCTTTCAGTTCTCGTCACACTGTTTCTGCTGGTATTCCATCTCCTGCATAGCAGAACTGCTGTTACCTACAGGGGTGCAATTTGATATTTCTGTCTTTCTCTTTTTTCTTCATTGTTTACAGATGAACGTTAAGCTGGACATCTGAAAAAAATTCTATCACTAAAAAATGTGCATGTTTCAGCCCTGTTAACTGACAGTGATTTTTTAGACATCCATAATATTTTACTTACTTTCTTCAAAATAAAAGTAGACTCACTAATTCTGGCTGCATGTTACTAACTATTTTCAAGACAAATTAAAATAGATTACTTTTTATACTCAGTCTTTTGCCTTCTACTGGAACTACTGAGACTTGAAAACATACTCCTTGACTTGGGATTGTACTAAGATATGACTTTGAAACCCAGCATGCCTTTATCGGAGACTACTCTGGACAGATTACTCTATTGAAGCTAGAACAGAGCACGTGTTCAGTGATCACAACTCTCAAGGGTCATGAAGGTAATTTGTTTTCAACTGATCGAAGCTCAAATTTTTCTTTTTTATATAAAAGAAAACATTAGATACAACTTGATCTTTAATGTTGGAGTGAGATATCCACTATGTTCTCTCAGTCAAATTATTGTTGCCTCACTTTGAAATTTTGGTTAGGTTAATGAAGGCTGTTTCAAAACTTTTAGTATTTGGCAGCCATAATCCCTATATCCAGTACATTTTTCCAGTATAGGTTTGGATCAAGTGTAGCATCAGGTCCGTGACAGTGCGTTCTAATATTGAAGAGAAAGATTATCAAAAGATGGATAATGGTGGCCATACTTTCTCCATCTGATAAGTGGCTGGCATAGCTCACACTGATCAAGGCAGTTGCCTCTTTATAATATCAAATCTTCATTCCAAATGGGTTACACATCATTCCAGTGCTTAAACATGGAAGATTTATAAAACTTTCAAAACTGCAGTATTTCCTCATAATTATTGAAATTGTTAGTTCTTGTGGGCTGCCATGAGGAAATATAGCTTGACATTTTAATTAAGTATGCTAATTAGTTATTTGATCATTTTTTAAAAAAATATTTTAAAAGCAGTAAAATAAATCTAACCAAGTCTAAAATGAGTGTTTTATTGAATAACTTCAGTAAAATCCTAACATACATAAATGTATTGATATTAAAATATTTTACATTTTAAATGTTTGCATAAAATAAAGCAATAAATTAGCTGTCCTGTAAATTAGGCATACAATCTTGAATCTTTAAAAAAATTCTTACTAGATTTTATGCACTTGTCTTCCAAGGTAGGCAGTTAATTTTGAATTACAACGAATGTTCTTTTGAATGAAGGCAAATATAGATGTGCTAAGATAATGTATCAGAATCCAATGTGGGTTGGTCACTGGGACCAGAGGTTTAGTCTTCCAACTTTTGGACTCATGCTGGAGCCCATCCTCAGGGAACTTCTTTCTACCATTCTGGTAACTTGTTTCTATCAGAATGGTAAAGAAAAGTTACCAGAATGGTAGAGAGAAGCTCCCTGAGGATGGGCTCCAGCATGAGTCCAAAAGCTCAGAAGACTAAACCTCTGGTCCCAGTGACTGACCCAATTGGATCCTGTATGTTCTTTAAATTTTAGAATATATACTATTTTTAAATACTATTGTGTCTAATGTTTTAATGTGTTTTATGCTATAATATTTTACCCAGTAATCGTTAAAACAAAGTTTTCAGATACGTTTGTTAAATGTTGAGTAATATTTCAATGACCTTCCAACCATTGGATAACTTATAAATTTGAGACATGGACTTTATTCCTACTTCATACCTCTCAAGATTATTCAAATTAGGTTATTCATTATTATTTTTTGGCATTTATCTTCTAAAATTCATCCTCAGTCTGATTGTGACTTTAAATGGATTGTATCTTATACAATTATTATTTTTACTTAATTCAACAAATTGGATTTTCCCCATTTTATGAGCCTCTTCGACACATTTAGCACATACTATAATTTTTAGTAGCATTTCAGAAAATTACAAGGCAAATAAACCAAATACTGTTTTAAAACATAGCAAAACTTTGACCTGGAGGTGAATGAGCTTTCTTGTTTTTTATCAAGACTCCATTGTGTCTTGAGCAATCTTTAAAAGCAATCCCATGTTAGCAGTAATGAAGTCTGGATGTAATAAATGTATAAATAATGAAGAGTAGATCTGAATCCAGTCAAGATCATATCATGATTATCAAACTGAAACAGAACACCCAACCTATTCCTAGTACTGATGTTCTCATACAAATCAAAATCAGGAAGAAATTCAACTAAGAAATTCTTTTAGAAGTAGTATAATCCCAGCCAGAACTGGTTCCAACTAGTACTAGTATCTATGTCTGAATTAAATTTTACTTTCCTACAATTGTGTAAATATTTTTTATTAGTTTCTCTGAAAATAGTGGGTAGAAACAAGATCAGATTTGTTTATCCCCATACTGATGACACTGTAACTAAGCCCATTGTGTGACTTCATCATTTGCAAATGGCTGCTAAAAACTTACACAACCCTGTGAACTTCCATCTTCTTTGAAAAGTTCATTACCATATTCAAACATTGATCCAAAACATTTGATTACTTAGATTATTCATATACAATTGAAAAACATTTTCTCCTCCAAAAACAATTTCCACATAAATTTTTATTCAGTTACCTGTCCATTTTATCTTTGCTAACCTAACTGAGTCCCTCTTACAGTTCCCTACATTTTTTTTAATGCGGGCTAACCCACTTCGGCCCAATATAAAACAGTTTGTTCCCACTGGTTTTCTCCAGGGTCACATGTTCTGCAACACACAAATACTTACCTTCTGTACATATATACATACGCGGGGGGGGGGGAGATTTGTATTTTGCTTCACTATAAACCTTAATATTATTTTTAATATTTTGTCAGTGTATTATGCAAATCCAGCCAATTATAGTTTATTTAGGAACTATGTTTGGTGGTGTGGTGGTGCAGTGGTTAGAATGCAGTACTGCAGGCTACTCCTCACAGTTCGATTCTCACCAGCTCAAGGTTGACTCAGCCTTCTATCCTTCCGAGGTCGGTAAAATGAGGACCCAGATTGTTGGGGGCAATAGGCTGACTCTGTAAACTGCTTAAAGAGGGCTGTACAGCACGGTGAAGCGGTATATAAGTCTATGTTTGTCAAGCCATATCTTGGTGTGTATGTGAATCTAGCCTCAGAACATTTACTTATTTTACTTATTTTTCCCTACAGTCAGAAACTTGGGTCTTTCAATTATCACTCTGTAGTGATTTTTTTTTTTAAGTTCTACACTTTAGTGGGGTAGCAAAGTTTTCCTTGAAGCTGCAGTTTTAAGATAGCAGGCAACTAGAGCCTTTATGCAATTGTCTATGGAGATTCTCAGTCATCTAGGTCATGGGTATCCCAAAAGTGCTTTTTCAGGAGGCAACTGGACTTTCTTGTTTTTTCTTCGAAGAGGTTTTGCTTCTCATCCAAGATGCTTCTTCAGCTCTGACTGGATCCTTCCATTTCCCACCATCTAGTCAGAGCTGAAGAAGCTTCTTGGATAAGAAGAGAAACGTCTTCAAAGAAAAAACAAGGAAGTCCAGTTGCCTCCTGAAAAAGTACCTTGGGACCTTTATGGAATTGTTCATCCAGAGAAAGAGAAAAAAAAAAAGTTTAATGACATAAAAGATCCTTACAGGGGATATATGAGCTGGAGTTAAATCATGTAATTCTAAGTAATGTTTGGCTGTATGATTATTGAGATAACCACTCAAAAATTTACAGAACTAAATTTGTGCCAGGAATATTAATATTAATAATAATACCAGAAAATATAAACCAATTTTAAACTGTAATTTTTAATTAAAAAGTTAAATGTCCAAATAAAGCCAAGACTATTCTCCCTTATTTCAGAGTACAGAACACAAAATAATGATTTAAATCACAGGAAGGCAAATTTTGCTTGAATATCAGAAAAATGTATTTATAGTAAGAGCAGTTTGATTTCAGAATCACCTATTAAGTGAAGTGGTGGGATATGTTCAAATGAAGTTAGATAGCATCTGTCTAGGATGCCTTACTTTGGATTCCTGTACTGAATGGGTCCAGTGGCTCAAATAATCTCTTGTAGTTTAATTATCATTTCATTTCATTCTAAATACTTCTTGTGCTTTGAAAGATTTAAACACTAGATGTCAGACTTTCAAATGTTGAGTCTCAGTCAGTTTTCATGATAACTGATGTATTAGGTAGTAAGCAGTATCAGCTTTGAATTCACCCAATTTTTACTGTATTATTAAAGACTAAATAAAGATATTTGCTAATTTCTGGGACTATTACTTCTTAAGACCATCACATAACACAGGAAGAAATTTACAAAGGATTCAGAAAATCTTTGGCATTCTTAAAATGATTTCTTCCCTATCTCGCCTTTAACATCCTTTCTATTGTTTTCTTTTATTCATCTAATGAATTTTATTCATCTTTATCAGATTTTTATTGCCATGTAGTGGCATTACCTTGTTAGGGCAGTTAACTTTTTCTGTTCAGATAGGATGAGCCATACTTAGCACAAATGGGTTGCAGAAGATTCGACTAGGCAATCTACCAGTAAAATGCCATTCAGATACAGCTTTTGTTGCCAAATGTTGAGACACAACTATCCCATACTGTGTTGCTGATTACCTGTTTTTCCTCTAAGGAATACACAGTGCTTTATTTATAGTTGCTATGTGCATTTTTATCCATTTCAGTTACATTGAGGAAAAAATTATTTGATCCCCTGCTGTTTTTGTACATTTGCCCACTAACAAAAAAATGATCGGTCTATAATTTTAATGGTAGGTTTATTTAACAGTGAAAGACAGAATAACAAACAAAACAAAACAAAAAAATCCAGAAAAAAACATTTTAAAAAAGTTATAAATTGATTTGCATTTTAATGAGTGAAATAAGTATTTGATCCCCTATCAATCAGCAAGATTTCTGGTTCCCAGGTATCTTTTATACAGGTAATGAGCTTAGATTAGAGAGCACTCTCTTAAAGGGAGTGTTCCTAATCTCAGTTTGTTACCTGTATAAAAGACATCTGTCCATAGAATCAATCAATCAGATCCCAAACTCTCCACCATGGCCAAGACCAAAGAGCTGTCCAAGGATGTCATGGACAAGATTGTAGACCTACACAAGGCTGGAATGGGCTACAAGATTATCACCAAGCAGCTTGGTGAGAAGGTAACAACAGTTGGTGCAATTATTTACAAATGTAAATGCTCAAGAAAGCCCATGTACGGGCCCATCTGAAGTTTGCCAGTGAACATCTGAATGATTCAGAAGAGGACTGATGAAAGTGTTGTGGTCAGATGAGACCAAAATCGAGCTCTTTGGCATCAACTCAACTCGCCATGTTTGGAGGAGGATAAATGTTGCCTGTGACCCCAAGAATACTATCCCCACCATCAAACATGTTATTCTGTCTCTCAATGTTAAAATAAACCTACCATTAAAATAACAGACTGGTCATTTCTTTTGTCAGTGGGCAAATCAGCAGAGGATCAAATAATTTTTTCCCTCATTGTAAACCTGGGATGTGCAAATCAGGATCATATATAACTTTCAAAATTCCTGGTACTACTGGCTATATGTTTTGAGGTGAGAGTCATGTGGCATTCTAATGTAAGCACTAATATAGATTTTACTTTATTTAGATAATGTAAGTGTACCCTTAACTTAAGAAACTCCCCAGTTTTTGAGTTTTCCCACATATGTCACAATCTTTTTAAAATGTTTTTATAGATGAATATAGTTTTATTTGGCTTATAGAGATCTAGCTTGCTTAAAATATATTCATTTAAAACTATCCTATCTATCTATCCATCCATCCATCCATCATCCATCCATCCATCCATCCTTATACCTTGCTTTTTTCCATGAGGCATAAGGTAGTTTATGTGGGTCTCCAGTTAATGTTCATAACAATTATGTAGGGTAGATTTCAGCAAATTTAAATAACTTCTGAATAATTTAATAAACACTAAGGATTTTAAAGTGGAGTTTTCTTTATCTTAATTTGGCTCTTTAACCAACATAGCACTCACTTCACATTCTTCAGTTTATTAAAAAAGATAAGGGAAGGAATGAAGCTTTGATAAGGTGAGCATTAATCTTGCATATGAAGGTACACTTCAACTTCCACCATCATGAATACCTTGTTTCAGTTGAAATGGATTGAGATAAATTGTATTTTGTATCCTGTATTTTAGTTGATTTTAAGATATGGTCAGGAAGTAAACAATTTTTCCCATGACATTTAATTTGTAATTCAAAGATGCTAAAATAGTTTAAGTTTAGCAGCTGAAGAACATTGAGATCTCTGTTTTCTGTGAAGATTTCATTTAAAAAATGTCCCAAGGTAAAAACACAATTTCAACATAGACTTTTTTTTAATCAGGATGGGGGGGGGGAGAATCTCCACTTTGTTGTACAGTTCGGTAAATGCTCTATCGTGCTTTCAATAAAAATAAAAGAGAGATTGCCATAGGATTTCTATTTGTACATACTCATCTAGAAAGTGTACATTGTCAACATTGCACCCTTCTCCTCTCCCCACCTTCACCCCATATATATAGGAAGTATTTCTTCTTTGTGGTGGGATCCTGTTCAGCGATTACTCTTCTCTGGAGCGTCTGATAATAGCATAATCATGTGGGACATTGGTGGAAGAAGAGGTCGGACCCTGCTTCTTCAAGGTCATCAGTATGTAGCCATTTTGTTTCCTAGCGTGTATTAATGCTGATTAGCTTTTGGTGTTACATAGGAATAAAGGGTTTTATTTGGTTCTATTTTCTGTCAGCCACAATCAACTAAAATTTTTGTATAGTGCTGTTTCTGAATGTGTATTGCAGTATGTTATTTTGATATTCTTCAAAAGCACATGGAGTTTGGGATAAAGATTTAAAATCCGATGCTTTAAATCTTTCTGTTTGTTTCCTAGTTTTATCCAGCTGTATCTTACACCTTAGTGCAGACACATAGCATGCTGACAGAAGAGCAGGAGACACATGCAAATAAATTGCAGTGGTCCAGAAGAATGGATTTCTTCTGCAATTAACAAGGCAGTTGCTGATAGAAGATACAGAAAACTTGTTCCCCAAGTGTCAATAAAGACTCTTGCTTCATTAGAGTCTTCTATCATTAAGGAACAGTGCAGTGCTAATGACTGTCCCCAGGCTCCCCAAAAAGACTAAATTCTTGGAAGTTCTGTTTATGCAAAACCCTTCTTTTACAAAACACATTGTCACTATTTAATAAATACTTCATTCTTGCAAATATAACAGTACTTTAACAAACATTTAAGATATGTAGCCACTTAATATTTTTTCTTGAGTATGAATAAACAGTATCTCCACTAAACAGCAGGAAAAAGAATGATTATTTTCTTTGTTGTCTACAATGGACACTGTTTTGTAATGTGGGTTTCCTAGGAGTGACATGGGGTTATTACTTTTGATTCCAAATTGCCATTGTCTTCAGTTCAAAATACTTTATCGAAAATTGTAGAATTTGAGCCAACATCTGCTTTTACTGGATAATTTAACAGCTGAAATTTGTACAAAGAATTACAAAAATGTATTCTTCAAAAAGCTATTCTATCCTTTAGTACCTGTTTATAATTAACCCTGGAACATCTGGAAAGATGACAGCAATATTTTTTTTTAACCTGGCTTTTCCCCAGTGTGCTAGACTATACCTTCTATAACTATTGGCCATTCTGACTTGAGTTCCTGGAGTTTATAATTGATATTTTGGGAAGCAATATGTTTGGAAAGATGATTGTACATGTAAAGCTGCAATCTATGTAATATAAAACTGTCATGCAAATTAATATTTTTTTTTAAAATCCAGGTATATGCAGTTTGATATTTTAAAATGTTCTTAGCAAGCATTCCCCCCCAAAAACCACCCAAGATTTGAATGGTTTCAAGTCAAACATGGAAAATACCTATGTTACATATCTTTATCACCTAGCTGGTTTTTTTTTCTTAACAGTGACAAGGTGCAGGCCCTCTGTTACCTCCAGCTCACACGACAACTGATTTCTTGTTCAGCAGATGGAGGGATCACAGTCTGGAATATGGATGTTAGTAGAGAAGAGGTAGGAACAAAAATAAAAGTTTTTTTTTCATATTGAAAGGACAGATGATCAGCTAATATTCCCTAATTATAGCATTCCTGTATTCTGTTACCTCACAGCTAATCAGTCAAATTTAGCAAATAGCCAGAAAAGTCATACTGGAGTGATATTTTAGAAGTGGGAGTGAAGAAAATGACTCAAGTATGCTCTCCTTTGGAATTGGAATCACCTTCTTCTAGTTGCCTTTTAAGAAGTTTTTAATGTTTAAGAAACCTTGTAATGTAATGTAAAAGATAAAATTGTGATTGTACTGAAGTATAACATTGACATATCTCTTAGTGTCTTGAATTTCTAGCATGTAGGTCAAAACATGGGTTGCATGCTGTAAAAAATACAATATACAATCCTGCATACTTGTCATCATCCCATTAATAGAAACATTTGAGAAATGTTGGTATCTGGAAAGAACAACCCTAGCTTTCTATACTAAATAAAATTTTAAACAAGAAAAATATTAAAAGTTGTAGTGCCATCACACTATTTAGGTTAGTCTTCAAGGCCAGAATAGTACTGAAGATGCGGTTTAGTGAGGTCACCATTGTGTTAGTTTATGGTAACCAAAAATCAGAAGGAGCCTTATTTCAGACTAACATATTTTATTCAAAGACATAAGCTATAACTCCCTTAATTAGAAACACTGTGTATATTTAATGAAATTTGTAACAGCTTGTGGAATCTTATGTCTTTGAATAGCATTTGTTAGTTAGATTACCAAGCATTCAAAAATGTTTGCTGGCTGCACCTGTCATTTCAGTTGCCCAGCCATTTTTCCATACATAAAAAATGTCTATTGAAAAAATAATTGGTTACGCTACTTTGGAAGAATTTATTTATAAGACAATAAATTATGGAAAATCCTAGTCTTTACATGATTTTCCAAAAGCTCTGTTCACAGTGAGACGAAGAATGGAAACCAGCCCTTATAATGGTTTGATTTTAGAAAATCTCAGCTTTTCAGTTATCCAGAACTTTTTCTTAATCATCCACATTGAAAAATGGAAGCCCTTAACCTCCTACAGGAAGCTAATTGTTGAAGTGTAACAAAAGCATATTTCTCATTAACGTGGTGAAGTGAAAACTGCGTCATACCAAGTTAAGTGTAGGAGGCATCTGAGAGGCAGCTTGAGTGACCTCATCTACACCATTTAAGACTATATTGCACTAATTATATCTGAGAGGAAGCAACTTTTATAACACATCCTTGCTTTCAAGGACACTGCTGTAGTAGCCCTTATCTGTGAACTGTAGACTTTTATCTATTTCTAATTGTATCTGAACAAATAAAAAAGGTTATACTTTAATTCTGCTTACATTTTTAAAGCTGGGGAGTATTTTTTATTTTTTCGAAATGGCATATTTAAGTATGTTTTTGTCATCTTTTTTTTTCCAGGCCCCACAGTGGTTAGAAAGTGATTCCTGTCAGAAATGTGAGCAGCCGTTTTTTTGGAATATAAAGCAGATGTGGGATACAAAGACCCTGGGTCTGAGGCAGGTAAGAAGCCAGCAGTGTTTTATTTATAACAGTATGAAAGCTAAAGAAGTTAATTAGGATGTCTCTTTGAATTAGTTTCTGGTTCCTGTGCATACTTCCTTCTCATCTTCCATGACCTTTCAGCAGCAACATAGCTCTTCTGGATTTTAAGTTAACCTTTTCCCAACCTAGAGTTCACTAGATGTATTGGAAATGTACTTTTCAGAATTCCCAGCAAGTAGGGCTTCATCATGCTAGTGGACGCACTAAAAACTGCACTCCTGAGTGAACTAAATTAGGTAGAATTGTCTTGAAGTCTTTCTTTATGCATCTGAGCACAAATTAGTGTTCTGCATTAGATTTGTCTAGATCAGGTTATGTGCAAATTAAAATGTTCATTATGATTTTGCTTATTAATTGAGATTTTTATCTGGGACAGATTTAGACTGCTGTTTTTAGGAGATTAACTGGGATAGGCCTACAGAGATAGTAGGCTTCTTTGATGAATGCAACGGTGAACTCATTGGCTGAAAACATGAGAAATTTATTGCTTTATTCTTAATATTTGGATTAATTTGGAATATATTTCTGATTGCTTCTCATTTTCATTTCCATTATCCAGCATCACTGTAGAAAATGTGGTCAAGCAGTATGTGGCAAATGCAGCACGAAACGCTCCAGCTATCCTATAATGGGCTTTGAATTCCAAGTCCGGGTTTGTGACTCTTGTTTTGAGTCTGTCAAAGATGAAGAGTGAGTACTATAGCTTAGAGGACTCTGACTTACTGCCCTTTAGTTTTAAGTCTGAGATTTGAGGCCAAAATAATATATATGTTAGATAAGAACTATAGATATCCTTCCTTTCATAAGGTTTTTTTAATTCATTTTCTTTAAAGTTAATGTATGCAGGAAATAAAATTGGCTTCAAAGACTTAGGTTTTAATTTCTGCTAATTCATTTCTAGTAATATATCCAATACTATTATAATACAACAAAGGAAAAATAGGTTTTCTTAATTTCTTTCCAAGAACTAATATTTATTTGTAAAGATAGTTCTAGAGAAATATCATACACGAAACATACTATAGTAAGAGTCATCTCCATTCACAATGATATCTTACCAAGGTTGTTTGGAATAACCGGGTTTTAATGGCTTTTTAGACAGTTAATAGGGAGAACACCAGTTATAGTAAGGAAATGGTTGGGATACTTTCCCAAAGAATGGAAGATGTAATTGAAAAGTCTTGTTCCCTGTCTGTAGATGAAAATCCTTTAGGTTTTCTCCCAGTTTTTACTGGACAGGCAGAAACCATTACAAATAGCTGGTCTGAAGTTATTTAAGTCCCAAACCATGTAAGAGCTTATAAATAACAATCAGCAGCTTGAACTGCTTTCAGTTCATTAATCAGTTCAAATCCTGTAGAAAAATGAAATGCCCTTTTTTCCCAAAAAAGGGAGCTGATCCAATCAGGTCTTAGTTTCTAGGAACAAATCCAAAATTTGACAATATACTAACCCTAATGCAGGGATTATCAGAAACAAAATATGTTTTTTAAAAAGTTATTCCTGTCATTTCTGATTAGCAAAAGGGTAGGATGGGAATTTTATCAAGTTGAGATCATAAAACATTGCATAATTTCTACTTCACTCAGTTACAAATGTTTAATCTTCAATATTATTTTGAAGTTATAATATACATACGTATTTTTCAGAATTCCATTAATTACATTCAAGCGTGCTTTGGATAAGCATACATAAATCCAAACTATATTTTTCTCTTCATTTTTGCAAAGGTGTTTTACCATTTAAATAGCTGGCTTGCAGTAGAAGTTCAAAGAAAAAGGTGAAGGAATTCACCTCCATTGAATGCCCTCTTCTTGCCTTCATTTTAGTTTTTTATTGTAGTTCTTCCAGTAGTTTTAGTGTTCACATACTTTGCACATTTTTTCACAGTGAGTCTTTTAGACTCCAGCCTGAATCAGCTTTCATTGTTTCGGTCTTACTTTTTTATCCTTTCATGCTTTGACATATTTGTATTGATGGCTAAAACAAGCATTCTCCTATATCAGGAGGGAGATATTTTTGATAAGCTCTTTACAAATTATCTGTTATAACCTCTTGCAAGCTTCTGTTCTTTTTCTGGCAATCCTCTAGGAGGAAAATAGCAGAGAGAAAGAAAGAGGGGACAGAGCAGAAAGAGAGAAATGATCAAAGTTCATGGCATCATTGAAACTGCAGGAGAACTCATTATAAATATTAGCTACCAGATTATCATTTGTTAAATAAATAGACAATGAGTCAAGAAGCTTGAAGTTTCCATTCATCAGTCAAGATGTACGTGCTATTTACTTTGCCTTGACCCACCCTAGGTGTAGTCCCAAATCCTTGAGCCCTTCAATGATTTCTCATGAAATCTATACCTAGTTTATGTTCTAGATATTACTTGCCATTCTTTCATGGTTGCTGTGTGCCTTACTTCCTGCCTATTAACTTTCAGCCTAGTAATTTGGGTCTAGAGTTTGATTTTTAATTAACTATTAGGCAAAATTATGATTTTGGCCTAGTTTTGTTTTTAATGTGGGTGCCTTCAAGTTAGTTTTGACTCCTGGCAACTGTTTGAACATGTCCATGCAGTTTTTGTGGCAACATTTTCAGAAATGGTTTTCCATTGGCTTCTTATTCTGTAGCTCCCTTTTTTCCCCCTTCTGTACAATTATGTCCAATTTTCAGAGTCTGCCTTGACAGATCCCTGCAGTTCTCTTGGCAAGGTTTTTCAGAAATGATTTGTCATTGCCTAGGACTGAAATAGCTGGCTTCATACCCAAGGCAGGACTACAACTCCAGTCTTCCAGTTTCTAGTTGATGTCTTGACCACTACACCAAACCGGATTTTGTACTTTAGCTAGCATTTGGTATATTTTACTCTGGCACTTAGAAATAGGGAGGCTGTTTCTTCAGGCCCCCCCCCCCAGAAATAGGGAGGCATTTCTCTCTTTCTGCTCTGTCCCCTCTTTCTCTCTGCTATTTTCCTCCTAGAGGCTTCAGCCGTCAAACTTCTTTTGGTCTGTGTAGCATTTGAACCTTAATTTCCCAAGCTCCAGTTTGAATTCCCGATTGAGTAATACTGGTTCCATTTCGCCATCTTTTTTTTTTTTTTTTTTACTTTTAAGCTATGTTGCTGTTTGCAGTTTGTGGTGGCACAATTAGCTATGATAACATAAATCTTCCTTCACCCCATGTTGCCTCACTGTCATCCCATATGTAAATAGCCTTAAGATGTCATTAAGTGGTCTGGTTTCTCCCTTGAGCTAATATTGTTCCTCTATATTATCAAGTCAAATAAAATCTGTAATGCTTTGTCACACATTATCTTGGAGGTAAGGTCATCGGACCTGTTATGAGTATCAGGGGAAGTATGTTATGTGACCGTTGGACATGTATACCCATTTCCCACTAAGTAGCCTTTAGGCAAATATTTCTCTTCCATTGTTAGCTTTTCCATTTGCATTTTGTTTCCTGAGTTCTTACATACCCGTCACCAGTAATTTTCAACATAGCTTATCTCCAAAAAAGGAATGTTTGCCACTTCCATAGTACTCTAAATTTCATTGTTACCTTTGATTACAAATATCCTTGCTTTTCCTAATCACACTTTTCAGAAAATAATGAGGGTTGGTTTTGATAGAAATTTTATTAAATTAAATTATAAATACAAATATAAAACTAATATAAGCTAAAATAGAATAAAAAATATAAAGTGCAATAAAATTGAAAATAAAAAATAAAAATGTAGTAAATAAAAATAAAATATATATATAAAGAAATGACTTCCTCCTTTATGACAGCAACTATCAACTCATCACCTTTTCATAAAATACAACAAATGATCTTTTTCCCATTCTTCCCAGAAAATAATGAGACTTGTTGAATTAGTATTGTTTTGTACCAACTCATGGATGGATAACAATATAAGTCAGATATAGAAACAGTGCAGTGCTGTATTAGGAAACATCCCGCTTAAATTAAAGGTTAAATCAGCGCTAGGAGGAAAGCATGTCGACTACCATTTTTTTCTTGTAAAACACGGTATGTTTTCCTGTCTGTGGTTATATATAACATTGTTAATTTGTTAGAAGTTTAATATCTGTCTGATTTTAAGTGAAGAACATACTTGCTTTAATTCTTCTCCATTGCTTAGTGTATTTGCCAAATTAACTGTTCTCGCTTATGAAAATACTGAATGCAGAGTTGAGCTATCTATTTCCTAAAGCAGCAGGTCAAAAGCATCCATTCCTGAAATAGAAAAATTATTGTTAATTAGATCTTCCGTGTTTGCATTATAATTTGAAATGGTGTTTTAAGTTCTTGCCTCTGTGTGTGTGTGTATTTGTGTATGTATGTATGTGTACAAGATTGCAAACATGTTGGAACAGAGCCTTTAAATATAAATCGCCTGGCATGTGGATTTGTTACTATCTTAATGTTGGGATTTGATTTTTGCTGTTGTTTTTATAAATCCTTTATTTCATGCTTGCACTGTTCAGATTCAACATGATCTTTAGTTAACTGGCTGCTTCTTCAAATATAATTATGAGGGAGTTAGGTGATTTCTAAATTTGATACATAAATAAAATAATTCAAATAATAAAATTGGTCTTGAGCTTAGCATAATTGCTTTAAAGAAGCTTTACTTTGCATAAGTGCTTTTGTATTGCTGTCTTTTGCCCCTGGATTAAATAAGATCTCAAAGGTTGCTGTTACTTAAATCCACTTTTCTCTCTCTTCCAGTCGTACCTCTTTGGCAACTTTTCATGAAGGAAAACACAACATATGCCATATGTCCATGGATATTTCAAGGGGACTTATGGTGACATGTGGAAGTGATCGTGTAGTAAAGGTAAGCTATTCTTTTGTTAATTACATAAAATACATTTCATACTAGCTGTGCTTTATCATCCTCCAGTTCTGTTTATCTGTTGTTGTTTTTTTAAGAACAGCAAATGGAGGAAAGGAAAGAGGGAGAATAATCTTTATGTTTAGGTTAGAAGGTTACATATATTCTCAAGGTGCAGCCTTGTTTATTTGGTCATTTCTAAATCCAACCACTTTCAGACTACACCCTTGTGAAAATAATTGTAAAATCTCATTTTAAAACATTTGTAAACATTAAGTATATATTTATATACATTAAGAATGCACTCATTGACCAAAGGCACAAAAATTTTGGAATTTATTAAAGAAATGGCTGGAAGAAATTTTGCTAATAGATATAGAGGCCAAACCGGAATTTTTTTTATTGGGAATTATAAAAAGAAAATATAAGAAAGATATAAATTATTTATTACTGTATATAGTAACAGTGGCACGAATAGCCTTCGCTCAAAAATGGAAAGAGAAAGATATTCCAACCGAAGAGGAAATATTACTGAAAATTTTCAATTACGCATAAATGGATAGACTTACATTGGAACTCAAGGATAAAAATGAAACTAAGTACTACAAAATCTGGGAACAATTTTATGATTGGATAGATAACAAGAGGGTAGCCAAGACAAATATATAGTGTTAGAATAAAATATAGGTTATGGACAAATGTATATTTAAAAGATAAATAAATATACAGAAATAAGGGGGAAAAGTGTTTATATGATATTATAAATAGCAAGCAAGCTCAAGAACTATATGTTTATATGAGTATTAATATTTCTGTAAAGTGACGGAAGATGTATGGAACCAGTGACGTCATATCTATGTCCGATGTGTTTTTAATTTTGTATTATTGATAAATTAATAAAAAATAAATAAATAAAAAAGAATGCACTCATTGAGTGGCATAGTGGCCTAGAGGTGAAGATGCTCACCTCACACTCAGGAGGCTGAGAGTTCAATCCTAGGCAGCAACAGATATTTTTCTATTAGGGCACAAAAAGTAAATATCTTCTGTGAATTCCACATAGTCATCAGGAAGGGCATCAAGCCAGTAAACGCTCACCTCCATCAGTTGCCACAACTCTACTCTGATAAAATGGATTTCAGGGTTGTAAAAAGAAAAAAATGCACTCATTATTATAATAAATCAAATATAATGTCTATTGACATTAAATTCCATTAAACTACTTTTTTGGAGAACATCTTAAGAAGTGGAGCAAGACTGCTAGATCCTAGAAAAACAGCAAATAGCTATTATGCTAGGTTAAATATGGTAGTTTGGCTTTTTTGTGTCGACCAGTTACCATTGATCAACATGTCTTCTATTAAATGTAAATTTATTCATAATACCTTTCCTATCTGTCAAGATCACCTTTAAAGTATATTTAATCTCCTGAAGTAACCTGTTTTTCCTTCTTAAAAATAATAAGAAAAAAGCCCCCATGATTTACTTCAAATAATTTTCTCTCAATTTCTGGAAATACAGTTTTTTCCAGTATTTTACAAAGAATGTATCCTATGTGTTCATTATTTGTATAAGATGATTTGTAGTTTTTCCTTAGAAATATTCCTAAAAACATATTTAACACATTGAAAGTCGCTCCGTGATCTGTTAGCATAAAGGAAATTCTTTTTTCTTACTTGGTATTTTTTAGTTTTGAAAGGATTAGTCTCTAAACAAGGCCTCTATCGCAATCTTGCTACTAGTTAATTAAATCCAATGTAGATTTTTTTGTGTAGTATGCAGAAGAATATGGTAATATACGGTATATTTGTAGGCAGCATCTGTAGCAGACTTCCATAATCTGATGTTTTTCAGATCAGCTGTGCTACAATTTCCATAGCCAGTAATCAAATGTACTGAATAGGACTGTAGGCATGGTAGATGTCTGGAAAGAACCATGTTGGAGAATGCTAAGATGCTATGTGGAATAATAGGATTAAAGAACTAACATATGGTGAAAAATGAATTTGCAAAATTCATGAATTAACTTTTGTATAATATGAGGGGAATCTCAGTCTGCTATTCTCAGAAACCCTTCACATTCTGACCTTTATTCCTTGGTGGAGCTATTTGTAGTTACTGCTACTACCATCTACTTCTACTAAACTGTGATGTATGGGGCAGATACGGATCCCACAACCTGACCATCTTACTGACAAGTGGCAGAAAAATAACCACAGCAGTAGTAAAGTAAAATAAACTCTGAAGCTGTATTTTGACCCTTTGATCTTTAGAATGTGTCTCTAAAAATCCTCAAAATCAACTTTATTAAAAATAAGAAAAAGGCAAGTGTTTCTGTTCAGCTTAAGGCAAGGGTGTCAAACTGCTGGCCTGTAGGCCAGATGCATCATGGTGAAACCGCACCCATCCCATTGCTGGCAATGGTAAAAAGGTCGCAATATGTCACGTGACGTTACAAGTTTGACATTCCTGGCTTAAGGTAATCATTCAAAAGCCATTAATGGTACAAGAAATAAAAATGCTAGACTCTAGACTCCAAAGGATTTACACAGCAACAATATAAAATCATGGGCAGATCCCAAGGTTGTGTGGATCAGTAAATAATTTGGGAAACACCATAGTACCATTAAATCAAGTTGTTCAAATAAACTAATTTTTCATTGAGAAATCTGAAATCAGGAAAACTAAAATCTAACACAACTAAGTAAACTTTTACCAGACTAACCGAATAACTATTCCATGAATCAGAAATTTCTAAGTCAACTTTATTTGTAATTCCTTTCTGTTTTCTGAAAATTACCAGATTTAATCTAAAACAAAAGATAATAGTTTTCCTTCTCACTACCCAGGAGATATATTTATTTCTCCTGGAGATTTTTTTCCCCCACTTTCAATAGAACACACACTTTTTTACATTTACGGGTTGAAAACAAACTCATTCTTCATGAGGGGGAAAATGTCTGAGAAAAAATGTTGATTATCTGTTTTAGAAATTTACCAGGGAGGGTTTGAAAGGGGACTTATACACAAAATCATAGTTGAGTTAAATCTTTATTAAAATAATAAAACAGAAGATGATGCAAATTTTTTTGGTTCCTAGAACCATTATCAGATATTATTTTAAAAAGCAAGAAGAGAATAAAACAAAAGCCTTAAATATTAGCTAAATGTAAAAGCCTATGAATTTTATTGCTCATATATACTCTTAAGAAAGTGTAGTAAAACATGGACTTTTATTTTATTTTATTTTTTGTAGTGGGTGAATATGGCTTTCTTGTTTTTTATAATATGAATTGCCTGCCTGCATTTGGTAAATTATACTACATTTCTAATAATTAATTTTTACTTCACTAAGTTACAAATGTTTAATCTTCAATATTATTTTGAAGTTATAATATACAAACGTATTTTTCAGAATTCCATTAATTACATTCAAGCATGCTTTGAATAAGCATACATAAATCCAAACTATATTGTTCTCTTCATTTTTGCAAAGGTGTTTTATCATTTAAATAGCTGGTTTGCACTAGTAGATCAATCAAAGAAAAAGGTGAAGGAATTCACCTTCCATTGAATGCCCTCTTCCTTCTTTCTTCTTTTTAGTTTTTTGTTGTAGTTCTTCCAGTAGTTTTAGTGTTCACATACTTTGCACATTTTTTCACAGTGAGTCTTTTAGACTCCAGCCAGAATCAAAATTACAGCTTTCATTGTTTCGGTCTTGCTTTTTATCCTTTCAGGCTTTGACATATTTGTATTGATAAGAAGGCTAAAACAAGCATTCTTCTATATCAGGAGGGAGATATTTTTGACAAGCTCTCTATTATCTGTTAAAACCTCTTGCAGGTTTATGTTCTTTTTCTGGCAACCCTCTAATGTAGAAGAAAAAGAGCAGAGAGAAAGAAAGGGGGGACAGAGCAGAAAGACAGAAATTATCAAAATTTATGGCCTCATTGAAACTTTCTAAATTTCTAATAATTAAAAGTCTTTCTGCCAAGCTTTTATAAATTTGGGAGACAGTAGAGAAAGATTCATTTAAACACATTTTGTTGGGAATTGGGGGATAGACTGCATTTATGTGGCAGCATAATAAAGCTGATGAACATTAGTGATTATCCTGTCTGCTATCACCATCAATTTTATGGCATTGGGGAATGCCAGGATTATAGATGAGCGTTCCATATTCTTCTTATGGCTTCGCTGTATCTTCTTTCCCAGTTAGGAATTTTATGAAAAACAGAGCTGTTTTAAGACATAGCATATACCTTTCATAGCTTATGAAATGCCACATTTTCTACACAACCTGGGGTTGGGATTTGACTACATGTTTCACAGATTCAATACAGATTGCCTTACAAATGAAGGCAAGTATATATGTCCCAGGATAATGTTGCAGGATCCAGTCTGGGTGGGTCACTTGAACCAAAGATTTAGTCTTCTAAGCTTTTGGACTTGTGCTGGAGTCCACACATTCTGGTGAGAGAGAGGTTCGCTGAGAATGGGGGCTCCAGCACAAGTTCGAAAGATCTGAAGACTAAACCTCTGGTCCCAGTGATCGAACCAGATTGGATCCTGCAATAGATTGCCTTTTTATTTATTAATCAGAATTTAGCTAAATACATTGCATATTGCTTATTTGCTGAGAAATTCTATTTCCTATTTTATTCTACTGTAATGGGCTATCTTTTGAGTCCTTTCTGGAAGTCTACACATGACAGAAGGTAAGATATAAATGTTTTGACATTTCCTTCAAATGGAGGATCCTTATTCCTCATTGACCTACATTTACATAACATAGCTATCACCATGCAAATATATAATAAACATAAATTTTAAAAATGCTTATTCAGAATGTAGATCATGTGTCTTTTTTTATATCTTATTTTTTAGATTTGGGACATGACACCAGTAGTGGGTTGTAGCCTTGCAACTGGATATACTTCCCGTTGATCCGGGCTTTCCAGAATAGTATACTGTATGCATCAAGTGGATATCTTCCTTTTCCTACTCCTGCCACACATGCCAGCTGCTTGACTTTGAGAATATCATTTTCCTAAGATAGACATTTTCGTTTAGGGCTTACAAAGAATGGTGGAAGTTGATGGCCTGTGGAATGAACAGTAGGAAGGTTTACATACAACAAAATATCCGGTCTAGGAAGACCACTCATAGCTTGATTTTACTTGTAGCATTCAGTGTGCTTTCTCTGCTGAAATGATATTGTACTGTGGCTAAGGGTTAAAATGAGTACAGTATACTGTAGTGACAACAAAACATGTTCAAAATAGCAGTAATATATTCTTTGTAAACTGTCCCGGTAGACTAGTTTTGTCTTATGAATAGTCACTATGAATAATGGTGCACAGACTTTGAATATAACTTTGCCAGCAGGAGGGAAAACATTTCTTTCCCAGCAGCATTGCAATAGGGGTGGGGGCATTGATAGTGTGTTTTGGACTGTTTTGTTTCTCTGTTACATTTGATGTTGTTCCAGTTTTAAATTGTCTATTGCAGAAGGGGTGGATAGATCCCTGGCAAAACACTAAAAATGGTTTCAATAATGGCTGAAGCTAAATGAGGGATTTGAATCATACTTTTTGTATGTAGTAAAATGGTACAGTTGAGGTTTGGTGAAATAGACAGTAAAGGTATGTTGAACAAAAGCCTGATTTGTGGTGTACAGGTATCAAAGTTCTCTAAAGCCAGTTCCAAATCAGATTTTTAGTTCAGTTTCAGCAATAACTACAATTGTACCAGAAAAGCTTGCATGTGGACTGCTGCAAGTAAAAATGGTAGGAATAAGCAAATTTAATAAACAGATAGATACATAATTAAGTGAAATAACGGGAAAATGTGTACATTAAAATTTGTCATTATTTTTGAAAAGTACTTTTGTTATAGTATAGAGTTTTAAAGAGAAATGGTAGGTTGCGGTTCTTTTCATTTTGAAGGTTAAATTGTATTACTAAATGTACCTTTATAAAATCTGGTGTAGAATCAACATCAATGAAGTTAAATAATTGCTAATTAAAACCGATGGGAAACATTTGTTTCAAAGTGTTGCACAAATAGACTGTTCAATCTGTCCTCCAATTAAAACTATTTTTTGTATGCAAATAGTGTAATCAGCCACTTCTTTTAGGGGATATTTAAAAGTAAGTGAAGAAAAACTGCTTTTCCATCTTTCTCAAAGAAAGTTGTTTTAGGTTAATCATGAAGCTATATCATCATGTTAAAATGTAAGCCCCAAAGAATTCTTTTTTAAAAAAAAAGTCTTCATTAGGGCAATACATATGAGGAAGGGAATTATATAACCTGAGGGATTATCCCATGGTAAATCAGTATTAGTGTTGGTAAGTCATATAAGATGGGTATAATCAATGTTATTGTTATTGAGTTATTGCTCCTAAACCTCTTTGATAATAATTTTAATGGAGGGACAGAGATCAAAATGAAAGAACCGAATATTTCAGCAATATCACTATACAAATAAGATAAATCATTAAATGATTTTGTTAGAATTATTACATTATTCTACTTACCTGCCTTATTATACTGTATAAAAAGGAGAACTTTAACCTGTTTGAATTAAACCAGAATTAATTATTTCACCTCAGTGTCCCATCTACAGTGAAATGTAAATCTGGGTTAAGAAAAGCATCACCTTACACAAAAGCATTTGTATTTTTCCTCTCTAACCCTCTTAATATTCTCTTAAACTTAGGATAACCTGCTGGTGCCAGAGAACAATATTCTCAGGTCTCAATATTTCTGCATATAGAGGAGACCGTCTACTATTTTCATCTGTTAATTGTACAAATTGCACAAAAATACACTGAAATATTTGACAGTTCCACTCAAAATTATCCATCACTATTTTGCCAGATTTGTTCCATTTGAATAATTTACTAGTTGGGAATAAGGTAGATAGCAAATATTAATATTAAAGTGGACGGTTCAAATAGATACACAAAGAAATGTTGGCAAAACATTATATTGTTTCTATATCCAATGTTGAAGTTCTTCTGATAAGATATAGAACTGTAAAAACTCTGTTGCTTGCTTTGGATATAAATTGCTTTTGTGTGTGGGGAAGAGAATAAGGATTATGCTGTACTTGGTAACAAAATTGGCCCTGTATTCTAAATGTGCAATCATTCAGATTTGACATATTTACTTTGTTTTTCCCCCTGAAACCTTTCTTCATGGGGAAACCAGAAGGACTAATGTATTTTTGTCTGATGACCCTATTCTCGTGAAACATTGTATCTTTCATTATCTGAGAAACTGTTATTACTGTTTGTTGTTCTCTTTTGTCTTAAAAAAATGAAAAAAAGCTTTGACTATTGTATAATAAAAATATTTCCTGTAAATTTTGGTTCTTTATTCATAACCTGTAGGGACTTTTCACTGTACACTGTGTGCATCAAGTGTAAGGAGTAAGGAAAAAGTAACTAAAGAAATTCAGAAATTGTAAAAATTTCCTAATTTAAGGAACTTCTGTTACTCTGGAATTTGGATGAGACTTGCAAGTTGTATGTTTAAGCAATGGCAGGAAATCAAGTCCTTCAAACTATTGGCTGGCATCTGGGATATTTCCGTGCTAGGCAATAGGAATAGCAAGCTTATCTATGCCAGAGGTTCCATATAGTAATAATAATAAAAAAGCTGATGAGGAAGAAAAATCTATAGCGGACATAGTAAATTGCAGTCATAAAGGAAAACTTCGAAGACATGCAAATTGAAACCGGCAAGTCTAGAAGCACACAACCATTATTGTGCCAATAAGACACAAGGCAGCTAGGGGATGTTTCCTCAAATAGGGAATTTGCAATACCTCTTCGTCCTGTTTTTACCATACCTTTCCCAGTTTTATTCTCTAATCACATGAAAATTATGATCACACAAGAACTTTGGAGGAGTTGTCAGAAGTCCACCCAAGGCTTTGTGAGGCCATATGCAGTCCTGTGCCTTGGATTGCATTTATCCCAATTTAAACTGACTCATTTTCATGGACAGCTGAATAAGAGTGGGAGGGATTTTTTGTATAAATTGAAAGAAGCTTTTTCATTTGTTCTGTAATTAAATGGGATATTTTATTCCAGGCAAAAAGGATTTGAGGAGGAGCAAGGGAAAAATAGCAAGAATATAAGTGACTGAGAGGAAGGCCATAGGAAGATCAGTGGCCAAAGACACAGAGAAAAGAAGGTATTTGGAAGATAGGAGTGGATTCATGGGAGTTGTCCTGCTGGGGCGTGGACAGTAATGACAACTGAGAACAGGGAAGACATTAGGAAGATGGGGGAGGGGAGAGAGAGTCATGAAATATGCTGCACTGGGAAATGTTAAGGAGACTCCAAACTACCAATGTCTAGATTTTTTTTTTCTTCACTCCAAACCCATATCAGCAAACATTCCAGGTTTGAGTTCTGCCAAACTGTAAAAGAGGCCAAACAAACTAAAAACAACAGAATCTCCAATTTTGTTTCAGGTCAGAAGCAAAGTATTTTTTCCCCAATAGATGCAGTTCCCTAATAGATATTCCTTTAACATTACTACATGGCATGTAAGAAGTGGTTGGAATTTATGGCCTGAATGCTCCCCCACCTTTATCTACTTGACTGTGAGTTTAAGTAAATAGGAAGTTTGCCTGCCACAAAGCACCAGCTCCAATGCTGTTTTTATTTTTCATAATGAATTTGGGTTCCAGAGTTATCACAGGCATTCTTAAACAAAAATAAAATTGGTGGCTGGTTGAAATTCCATGCTTTGTCTGAAAATGGGTGCAACTAGCTGAAAAGTATGTGGAGTGGGGGTAGGGAGATAAGCTAAGGTAGTTGTGAGCATTCTGTGAAATAGAGTAATCTGACAAGCTTGTTTGCTTTTTTGCATTAAGTAGCAACTATTTTAATAACCTCTCAAAGTTTCAAACATGCCCACCAGCCAAAAGGTTGCTTAGTAATGCAGAACAGTTTCAGCTATTTTTAAAATGAAAGGAATGAAAAAGAACACTTTCAAGAAGGAAATCAAGTTCAACTAGAATATCTGGAACTGCTTGGCTTTAAAAAAATAACATTTAATTTGAAGCAAAACCTTTTACCTTAACAGGCTTGGCCATGTGGCATAAGCCCAAATAAAATACAGTTGTTATTTTGCACTTATCAGATGAATTGTGCTAAGTCCACACACAAATTGAACTGGCAAACCCCTGATTGTTTATGTTATAGAGAATCATAACAGACCTTCTTGCATTTGCTAATATGTTTTTGAAATACCACTAACTGGATACCCAATGCAACAGTAAAAAATATAATATAGTTAATCACTTAGGATGATTATCTTCACAAAATGAACAAAATATAAATATATTTCAGTTTCCATCATTTCAGCAGGTTTAGGTAATAATCAAGGGACTATGGGAATTGTAACCCCAGGTTACCAGATTCCTTACTCCTACAATTTAATAGTTAAATTTCAGATTTAAAGCAATAATCAAGTGTCCATAATATATTATAGTTCTTTATTGGCAAAATCGGGACTTTTGAAATAGTGAATGTTTGTAGGATTACATTTGGAAATTTCTCAGTTATGTGCATTTTTTTTCTATGAAGCTGGTTCCAGAAATATTGGTCCCCTCTTAAAAAGTCCCCATTTTTGGAATTTGCCAACTTAACTTTTTTGACTATAACTTATGTTGCTGGATTGGGCCCCTGGGCCACCTAGACCAAGGTCTGCTGTCCTATGGCCAGCCAATTGCACAAGGAAGCTCTCTATAGTCTAGATAGTAGATAGCCTTCAGAAGCATTCACAAAGCCATAAAAACTAATAGCCTTTGATCCTCATTACCTCCAGGAATTCGTCCAGCTCTTTTATGAAGCTAGGACTAGGCTAGAACTACCAACGAGAAACTCAGGTAACAGTCTTAAAGGTTAAAGCAGGTGTACATGGGTATCAGGAAATACATCCCAGGATGCAAACTTTAAATTATCTCTCAATGTCTGGAGCAGGTACCTGCACCTGCATTTCTCTCTCCCGCTTATCCTCGCCCTGGAACTAAATCGATCCTGTAAGTTTCTCTGGTCCGAGGACTTGCTAACAGGTGTGTTCCGCCGCACAGCGCCCTGAGAGAGAAAGTGAAAACTTTCCCTTGGGGAAACTTGGCTTACGAACAGTGGCAGGCAGGCGCCGCTCGCAAAATTTCCATTCGCCGACTCGGGAGAGCGCGGAGCGTCCTCTCTCGCGAGCCCCCCAAATGCCCGTGGGGCGGTTGCCCGAGTTACACGGGAGGCTGGGCGGGAAGGAGGAGTCAAGAACTTTCAGTTTAGGGCATGATGGGAAAGCGGAGCGAGCTCTGGAAATTCACCTGTGGCGCCGGGGGGAGGGGGGAGACCCGCATCTGGCGGGAGGGGGGAGACGAACCTCCGGGGAAGCGGGTCTGCGGCAGCCATGGTGAGTGGTGGGAAGCGACGGGCGGGAGTGGGAGGAAAGAGAACCTGCTTCGGGGCTCTCAGGGCAGAGGAGGGATCTACCTGTTGAAGTCAGGTGAAGCAGCAACCTTGCGAACAGAGCGGCGGGGCGAGTAGGGCTCGAGGCTTACCTTTAACGTCCCGCAAATTCAGCAACTTCCACGGGCTATTCGGTTCGAGGCGGCTCGCTGAGATAGCGATCGGTCGCTTGGGAGGAATAAGACAAATTTTAGGGAACTTGATTCGACTATTGGTTCCTCCGATTGCTTTTCATTGCCCTTCCTGTTCCTGCTTCTTTGTAGCGCGAGGGTTAATTCAATTCCTATCTGGACGCTGCAGCCAAAATCAACAGAAGAGAAGGACGGGGGCAAAAGTCGCTTATCTTTGAAAAGCCTCTCTTTACCTGTTGCTTAGTCAATATCGGGAAGAAGAAAAAAAAAAAGAATCGTATCCGACCTCGTACAGTTTTAATTTCTTAAAATTTCCACTTTTCTTTTCATGGGGTTTAGCCCAGGAACGTTGCAAGGCACAACTTAACCCATGGCAGTATTTACTAAGTACATTTTAAGCTAAAACATATTATATTAAATTAGCTGCGTGGGATGAGCTGCATCATGCAGCACACAAAGCCAGAACTGGTTGGTGAGTTCGTTGGTTGGAGATTATGGAAGTTATATAGCAGAGGAGAGGGACATCAAAAGTTTAGGAAGGTATGGGAAAGATCAATTCTACTTTGAATCAGCAAGTGATGACCAGGTATTCAGCTAAGCCATTCATCACTTTCAACATTGGGGTGGGGATGGAGGATCATGAACATAAAAAATACCTTTTACAAGGTTGTGGCTTGTAAAAAATCATTGTCTGTGGTTCACTATATTCTTTGAACCCAAGCAGCGTACTATATTTCTGATGTCATTCAAACTAAATTTATCTCCTTTGAGAAAGTTATTAGTGTAATGCAGGGGTCTTCAAACTTGGCCCTTTTATGTCTTGTGGATTTCAACTCCCAGAATTCCTCAGCCAGCATGCCTGGTTGAGGAATTCTGGGAGTTGAAATCCACAAGTCATAAAAGGGCCAAGTTTGAAGACCCCTGTTGTAATGGATGATTGGTATGCTCCAGACATAATATACCAAGACTTTCAAATAGTCTATTTCTCTTTTATAAAATGGTAAAATAAGAGCTAGGTGACACTATTGTTAAACAGATTTGCAATTGGCTGAACGACCAATTGTAATGGTTCCACTTAATTATGGGGTTCCATGGAGCTTTGTCTTGTGCCTTCTTACATTTTTATTAGTGACTTGGATGAGGAAGCTAAATCAATGCTTAAAGAACCTAAAAGGTAGGATGGTTAATACTTAAGAGGAGGGAAGGAATTAAAAACAAAAAACTTAGACAATCTTGAGTGTGCTGAAATGAATATGATGGAACATGATTGAACAAACTTCTCCATCTGGATAGGCAAAAGTATAAGATGGGGAGACTTCATAGCAATTCATGCGAAAGGAATCTGGTTCTTACTGATTACAAATTCAATATGTACCACTAGGGTGAAATACATGCTAAAAAGGTAAATGACACTTTAGGGTGAATTTGCAGGACCTAATGTCCACGTCATGGGAAGGAACTGTCCCAACTCTGTTTTTCCTTGATCAGATCCTACTTGGAATACTGTGTCTTGTTCTGGTTAAAAAACTAGTTTGGTCTAGTGATTAAGGCGCCAGGCTAGAAAGCAAGAGACTGTAAGTTCAAGTCTTGCCTTAGCCAGCTGGATGATCTTGGGCCAGTTACTGTTTCTCAGCCCATCTCACCTCACAGGGATGTTGTTGTGGGGAAAACAGGAGGATTTGTTTTGGATGTGTTCACTGCCTGGTGTTTGTAAAAATAATAAAGGTAAGATATAAATAAACATAAAAAGGGCAATTATAAACTGGAGCAAATTTAAAAGAAAAGTATCACAATGGTGATTGATCTGAAAACCAAGCTATATAAAAATCAATTTATGGATATTTTAATATATAGAAGAGATACACAAGGAAAAATATGGTAATAGTTTTCAACTATGTGAAGGGCTGTCACTTAGAAGATAACATAGGATTTATTTTCTATTGACCCAGTGGGCAGATCCAAAATCAATGATATAAGGAGAATATTCAGGCTTCAGATGATTCCACGTATAAGCTCTTGGTCAAGGTTGTGCTTGTTTTTCTTCATTGGAAATCTTTGAACACAGATTGTATGGTCATCTATCATATAGGCTGTAATGGATTCTGCACTGAGTTGGGGGTTGAACTTGATGCTATTACTCAGCTATGAAGTGGAGAATGACAATAGGGAGTGGTTTGAGATACTTACAATGCCATTATAACGTCAACAATGACTCTACCACCAGGAAAAAGAAGAGTTTTATTTCCAAGCAAGTGAGGCTTGCCTTGACATAGTACTCCTTGTTCATTCTAGGTGGAGTTCATTCACCTAGTTCATTCACTCACCTTTGCTAGAGTTTTGTGCTATGGGATTACCGGTAATATATTAAGATGTCCAGGAATTTGTACTTCCTTAACTGATTTTATGATGTTTATTTGGTAATGTTAAGCAAAGCTTTGTTTTGCTTCTCCAGAATGGGAACAGGAAAGTTGGTAAGACGAAGTATGGAAGCAGTCAAGGAGAGAGAAAGGAAAAAAAAAAAAAAAGAAAACAGGGATGTTGAGTAAATGATAAATAAGCTCAACTCTAGTCAGTGGTCTCAACTCTTAGTCCAACTCTTGGTTAAATTCAGTTCAACTCTTCAACTAAGTCCACTCAATTGGAGAGTATTTGCCTTAAGGACAGGAAATGATGGATTTTGACCTTTGATTTGGATGTTGTAAATGTTTCAATTTACCCTTTTTAAATGGAGCTTGCTATATACAGTAGGGTTCACATACTTTGTGCAGTTAAGAAGCCCAACTCTGTCTTTTTCTGAGATAGTACAGTTGCTGTGAAAGGAAAAGACACAACGGCAGTCAGGTGTTCCATGTGCACTTCATTTCATATTTTGTTCTTCAAATTCCATTTTCTGCATAGCTGTAATAATTTTATTCTTTCATCATTTTTGGGAGAGGATGACAAAAAACTTATTTGAAATGTATATGCACACACATAAATGAATTGAACAAAACATTACTCAGATTTAAAGCTTGTGAAGAAATGAATGGCACTTACACATTGTTCAGAGGACATCTGTCAAAAGTGTTTCGGTTCTTTCTAATGAACAGTTAAAAGCTGTGAAGGGGAGCCACCCATACTGAATACAGTGAAAGGCCTGCCCAACCAGCTTGCTGGTTTTTTCAGTGTGGCAATTAAATTTGAAGAAAAAAAAAAAAGCAGTTCCACCTGAGCCAATTTTTCAATTCTAATTATATGTGTGAGAATGTATTTTTAAGAAAGGGAATTGCTGACTTTAGGATTTACTTAGATTTACTTATTAGTGTCACACATAGCATCTGGCACATAGGCAAATATTTTCATCTACTAAGTGTTTTTCCTTCTAAGCTAATTGATGAATCAATTAAAATCCTGTAGATCAGCTTTTTGTCCTAATCAGGAATTGGCCAAGCTCTGCCTGAATATGTTTGCTTTCTCCCCCAATTGAAACCCATAGCAATTTTCCTCAACTTGATTCCCTTCTGATATGATGGATTACAACATGCTTTTGGGGATATTGGAAAGATTATGGGTTGTAACTTAACACTTCTGGAAAGGATAATTTATTTAAAGCATGTTCTAATTTGAAGGCAAACCATTTTTGAATACAGAATTTCAGGGAAAAGCTGGAGAAAAAAATATTTTAATTCACCACAGGCGGTTAGGCCTAGTTTTGGTCTTTTTGCATATCAGTCTGCCTTTTGATTATTAAAATAAATTCAAATTGACAAGATTTCAAAGTCCTTAACTCTAGGGAACATATAATCTCTGTAAAAGACTAAACAGAATAAACAGCATGCCATATTTGTGGGGAAGGAGATACAGCATAATGCTAGCTGAATAAAACAAAAAGGATTAATTCTCCTAGATGTAATAATCCAGCAAAAGAAATCCCTGTATTTGTGTCTTCAACTATTTGATCCCATTTATCATATGAAACAGCTGATTATCTGAATTCTCTCTGTTGTTGTATCCATCAAGACTTTTCTATCTATCAAAACATATATTTGCAGAAAAGTTATTTTTTCCCTTCCTACCCATTAGTCTTATCAACAGTATAGTCCTTCCTCTTTTTTGATGTCATAATTGGTTTTGTTCCCAATCAAGTAGGCACTTTTATTGAAAATTTTTAATACTTAGTATTTTAATAGTAAACCCCGTGATGGCGAACCTATGGCATGCGTGCCACAGATGGCACACAGAACCCTCTCGCCATTGCCCCAGTCCTAGGCTTTCAGCTGGGTTTTATAAAACCTTTTCGCTTTAGGCCTCCACCATTGTGTGCAAAAAAATAAAAAAGGTTCAATCAATCAATCAATTTCAACTTCTTGCGGGAAAAAAAAGATCTCGCAAAGTTGGAATTGATTGATTGAACTTTTTAGTCCCACCCAGTCTGCCATTACCACCGCAACCATGCCCTTCCAATGGGCTATGCCCACTGAACTGGCAACACCCACCCAATGGGCCACACCTACCCAATGGGTCATGCCCATCCGGCACCCAACAATACGTAAGTGGGTTTGGGGTTGCAGTTTGGCCACTCGGTCTCTAAACCTATATTTTTAAGATGGATTATTTAATGAAAGAAGGGAACAGTTGTATCTTGGGGTTAGAATGTGGGGTTCTCGGTGCTCTTTGAGCTTGGTGATTTTCTTGCAGGCATTTCAGTAGGTAAATCATCAGTGCTAGCAAGTCTGTAAGAACACCACTAAGCTCTGAGAGCACCAAGAACTCCACATGGATTACTTAATCAGTCAAAAATATGGGGAGAGCCTGGCAAAAAAAGATCAGCTAATTTTGATATGGATAAAGTTATCTATTTATTAAGGATGCACTGTTTCATCTTCTCAGATATAAAATATAGCACAGCAGCTCTAGCACCAAAAAATAAAAAAAAAATGTTGAAGACATTACAATTTTATTTACTTCTTATAGGGCTTCCCTTGATTATCCATATGAAATAATCTGAAATTAAAACAAGGCAAATTTGCCTCTCCCATACTCTTCCCAGTGGTCGCTTATTTATATCTGTGAAGTGTTAGATATTCCTTTCAGAGGTTCAGAAGCTTCTAATGTTGAGGTTCTTCTACTTAGTTTCTCCTCTGTGTCTCCCTTTCTTCCTGCCAACTCTCTTATTCTATCCCATCAAGGTGACATTTTTGTCCCCGTTCCAGTTTTTTCCCCCTTCTCTCATGCCTCTATCAATCCTTTCTCATACATTTATGAGCCAAAACCTGCACCTTCTATGTTCAGTTTGCTGTAACTTGCATACAATATACTTTTATCTTGTTTCCTGATATTATAGTTTGATTTATTAACTAAACCTGCTTTGAACAAAGAAACATAAATCGAACTGGGGTCCTTTGAAGAGATTCCATTGTTTTCAGACTCAAAATTAAAACAATTTTGAACTGAATCTGAACTCTTTTTAAAGCCTTGTGAGTAATTCAGCAATTCAGAAGGCTAGAGAAAGGTCAAGATAAAATCAAATACCCACATTCCTTTTTATTTTCCATATAGGAAAAATGCTTTGATAACACAAGAAAACTGAGTTACTGATAGGACAATCTTCTAATCAGAAGGGATAGTTTTATAAGAGATCTCTAACTAGAATGAATAAACAGAATGATGCTGAATCATGTATTATATTTTTTCCCCTCTTTCTCTGTTCCTTGTTACCTTCTTCTCATCTGCACAAGAACCTTTGAAGAGTTTTAAAGAAGCCAATCAAAAAAAGGGTTATTGTGTGACACATGTCCTGCTAGTATACCCCGCTGAATTCTTTGTCCCTCAAAAATTGTGAAATATCCAGCAATTCTTACTAGGAAGAGTCCTTTGAAGAAGGCATATCAATGCCATTCTGATTCTGTAGTTCATGGTTATCATCCCATTCTTGTTTGCCATGAATGCTTTTTCTTTCCCTTTTGTAAAAATAATGAGGCCTGTAGGCACAATATTCTACAGGGTTTTTTTTTACTAAAATAAATTCTCTGCAGTTAAACTTGTCATAACTTAATATTGTCTTTGTCTTTGTATGAATTACATTCACTAAATTGATGATTTTTTTCTCTCATCCCACCCCTAATTTCTCAGGGTTATTTGCATTCTTGCTTTCACTTGCATCTAACTCAAGAGCCTTCATTTTAATTTAAAATATTGACTACAATTGACACTGAAAAGCAGGAGCTTAGTAATTTAAACAAGAATTTTAACAGCAAGGATGTTACAAATGTTAAGTCCTTGGTTTAATGGCAAATGAAGAGTACGCCGCTCAGTCTGGCCCCGGGCAGCTTGCAGCAACCCCGGGATCATAGCAATGTCCCGAGCCTGCTTTTGCAGGCTCAGGATACAACACCTCTTCCCCCCAGATGAAACTTTCTCCTCACACATGTGTGACCTCTCTGAAGGGACGTGGTAAAGGTTCCATCAATCAAATGCATGGACTGTGGATGTTGATGTTACTCGTGGATCACACCCTTGTGTGATACCATGCTATCGTTTTGGGAATAATTGTATCTGACACTCCAAAACAAACCAATAACTCCACCATTCATTTATGGCATTCCTGCCTTATTTTTCCCCGTGACTTGACAGCCACTTTACAAACTCCCTAATGTGTTTGGGTGGGTATTTAACCCGTTGCGACCTTCTCGGACCCAGGGAACACCCTTGGCTTTCCTACTCAATTACTGGGTTTGGGGTGCCCCCTCTTTGCTTCCACAGTTGCCCAGGTGACCTTGGTTCTGTTGCCTGGCCTGCTTGCTCACCCACCAGGCTTGGCAGACCAGGTCTTTGCTTCTCCCCATACCTGGTTGACCTGCCTGAGTGTAGGCTGGCTGGACTCTCTGAGTCCTACTCAGTATTTTGCGGACTTGTGGTATTCTCCAGGTCCACAATAGACCTTCCTTGGGAACAAAGATCCAGAGACCTTGCAGACCACAGCTGGAATCCAAAGATGACCGGGCCCACAGTTCTGGGTCCAAACCAGAGCGCCCACTTGCAAACACCTAGGTGCCCGTGGCTGTGAGACTGCAGGCGCCACCCGATCAGGGTGCAATCTGTCAAGTTTAGTTATTAGTCTGCGACCCCAGTGGAGTTCAGCTGGGCTCTTCCCAGTGGAAGTACACGGTGTGGTGCGGTGTGCAAGAAGAAAATCTGCCAACGTGTGATGCCAGTCACCATAAGTCAGTTTCTTGAGGGCGTCCTTGGTGATGCGTACCATTCGTTCAGCCATACCATTGGTGGAAGGGTGGAAAGGAGCCAAAGTCGCATGACAGATCATGTTGGCCTGAAGGAAAGCCTCAGAAGAAGTGAATTGAGGACTGTTATCTGAAACCAGAACACTGGAAGGCTGTGTGCTGCAAAAATGCCTCTCAACACCTGGATTGTCCTGGCAGTAATAGTGGAGGAAACAGGAACAACCTCTAGCCATTTTGAATGGCTATCAACAACAACCAAGAAGAATTGCCCCTGAAAGGACCCAGCGTAATCTATATGCACTCTGGACCATGGTGATGCAGTTTCCTCCCACCTATGAACTGTGGCCTGAGGCATTTCTGGACATGACTGCTGGCACAACCGACACCCATGCACCTGAGCCTCTATATCCTTATCTAACCCGGGCCACTAGAGATGTCTACGTACAAGCACTTTCATTCTGACAATGCCAGGATGTCCCTCATGCAGAGAGACCAAGATTCTAGGTCTCAATGAGGCTGGGATAACTATCCTACTGCCCCACAACAGGCAACCCTTAAAGGTAGATAACTCATGCTTCTTGAGCCATAAGCTTTGGAACTCAGGACCTGGACTTCTGTCAGGCCATCCAGACAAGACCTACGAAAGCATGCGTGTAGGTGTGAGATCCGTGGCAGTTTCTGAAGCCACATCCCTGGCATTGAGGGGAGATTCAGGCAACTCCTGAATGGAGAGGATATTGATGGCAGGAGCAGGGTCTGCTTTTACCAGCTTCAGAGGTCTGCTTAGGCCATCAGCATGGCCCATTTCTTTACCAGGTTTGTGAATTAATGAATAATCATATGCTGACAAAAAATAGACCGCCTCAGCATTCTAGGGAAAATAATATGAGGGGTTTGTTTGTTGGTTGTAAACAATCCCAGCAGAGGCTTATGGTCTGTGTAGACCGTGAAATGTCAGCCATATAAAAAATCATGGAATTTCTTAATTCCCACTACTATGGCCAATGCTTCCCTGTCTATTTGAGTGTAATTACGCTCAGCAGAAGATAGAGTCCTGGAGTAGTATGCTATAGGAACCTGAGTTCCATCAGCCCTCAAGTGGCTAAGTACAGCTTCCACCCCATAAGGAGATGCATCACAGGCGATGCAGACAGGTAATTGTTCATTGAAATGCGCAAGCACATCATTGGATGTTAGCAAGGCCTTGACCTCATTGAAGCTCTTTTCGTGGACTTTTGTCCACTGCCAAACTGCCTGCTTGTCTAAAAGCCTATGTAGTGGTTCTGCTACAGCAGCTTTGTGAGGTAGGAAAGCATTGTAAAAATTCAAGAGGCCTAGGAAAGCCTGCAGTTCACTTTTAGACTTGGGGCTAGGAGCCTGCTGTATAGCCTTCAATTTAGATTCAGCAGGGTGAATACCTTGGGCATCTATTCTGAATCCTAAGAACTCTGTAGAAGTGACTTACACTTGTCTTTTTTTAGTTTTAGGCCTGCTCTTCGAAAATGAAGCAAAAGAGCCCTTAATCTCTCTGCTAAATTCTGAGTAGATTTTCCAGCAATAAGGACATCATCAAAATAGGGGCAAACTCCAGGGATACCCCTAAGTGTACTCTCCATGACACTTTGGAATATGCCAGGGGCTACATTTACCCCAAATTGCAGTCTCTTGACCTTGAATGCTCCCCTATGCATTACAATGGTCTGTGCTTCAGCAGCTGCTTCATCAACAGGTAACTGTTGATATGCCTGTGCCAGATTAAGCTTTGCAAAAACTCTCCCCCCTTTGAGGGAGGCCAAAATATGGCTGACTACAGGTACAGGATATGCATGCTGTTGCAGTGCCTTGTTTAGTGTGCACTTGTAGTCTGCACATATGCGTATGTCCCCATTAGCCTTGATAGGCGTAACTATGGGAGTTTCCCATGGACTTGAATCTACAGGCTCTAAAATGCCTTGCTGGATCAATTTATCCAGCTCAGCATCAATTTTACCCTTTACTGCAAAAGGTATTCTCCTAGCTTTAACACTAATGGGTGTGATGGTAGGGTCAAGCCTCAATGAAACTGGAGGCCCCTTGTAGGACCCAATTTGTCTACTAAACACATCTGCAAACTCCTTGCAGACTTCTGCTAGGCTCAACATTTGCAAATATTGCAGCCCAGTAACCTGGATTCCCAAGGCCTCAAACCAATCGAGTCCTATAAGGTTCGTTCGTTCACCCCCAAGAACGAACACATCCAATGGACCTTCAAAATCCTTGTGCTGCACTGTAAGGGTGGCCTCCCCCTTAACACATACCTTGGAATTTTGAAAATCTGTTAAGATTATGTTGGATGGCTTAAGTTTGGCCTGAACCCACTGCTGTTGCAAATCTTTCTAAATGTATGAATAGAAATGATTGAAAGAGTGGACCCAGTGTCCAGCTCCATGACTAAAGGAACCCCTTGCAACCTCACTTAAGTGACAGCTTTTTTTAAAGGTGTTTGTATGTGCCTGTTCTGCAAATACTTCTGCACGACGCGCAGAAACCCACCCTGTTTTGGCTGGGGACCCTGGTACCTTTAAGACACAATTCTTCTCGAGGTTGTACCTTCTGGCGACCCAAACAGACGGATGCTATATGGCCTTGCCTGCCACACACTCTGCAGATGGCGGAACGGAACCTGCAGTTGGCTCTCTTATGGCGACCTCCACACCCGAAGCAGGATGCCTTCCTTCTGCTTCCTTTCCGTGGACTGGTAAAGATGATTCACCTCTTCTTCAGGATCTTCCTGTGAGCCTTCTTGGACGCCCTCATGGTGCACGGAGACTGCTTCTGGGTTGTTCCTGATGGGCCGCATATTCTTGACCGCCCCACCTGCTGCCTCTTCAGCCGTCACCTCTCTCAAAGCATCTTGGAATAAATATCTTCTTTTGCAAAGAGTCTCTGTTAAGTCTCTGTTCCTTAAACCGCATACAAAACGGTCTCTCAGCCTTTCTTCCAAATCTTTGAATTCGCAGGGTTTGCCTGCTCTTCTCAAAGCTGCAATGAATTCCTTGGCTGATTCACTTGCCCTTTGGTCCCTCTGTTCAAACATGTGTCTCCACACAATGACAGACATCTTCGGCTGGAAATGTTCTTTCAATAACTTCTTTAAGTCTGTGTACGTTACAGACTCTAGAGGAGCAGGGGCCGCCAAATTTTACGCAATTTCAAACATATCCTGACCACAGACACACAACAGGGTTGCAGCTTTCAAGCCATTTTCTCTGACTTGGTTTACCCTAAAGTAATTTTCTACTGTAGCAACATAGGACTCCCATCTCTCTGGGTGGGCAACATCGAATTCTGGCAAACGACCTATCTTCGCCATCCTTACTTCTAGGCCTGGGAAGGAGTCTATCAGCCGAGCTTACCTCCAGCAATGCTGTACTGGCAGGCCAGACACTGAGTTTAACGCCATCTTCCTTTACTCAAGGACTCCTTGGGTAAGTCTTACAGCCTTCTTCTTTAAGCCTGCAAGTCATCCCACCTTCGTCACCAGTGTTAAGTCCTTGGTTTAATGGCGAATGAAGAGTACACATTCTGTAACCAACAGCTCTTTATTTCTCTTCTGCTCACTCCAACAACAACTCAGAGACTCGCAGGCCTCTTGTATCCGGATCCCCGGGCAAAATGGTTACAGATAATGGCGCGCTTTCGTGCAAGGCTGACACTGCTCAGTCTGGCCCTGGGCAGCTTACAGCAACCCCGGGATCATAGCAATGTCCTGAGCCTGCTTTTGCAGGCTCAGGACACAACAACAAACATGTTTAAAACTAGACTGACATGAATACAGCCAACTTCATTACATCCTTTATATTCAAATCAAAGTTTTTCACAAAGTTCCATCTTTTTCCATGATTGTTTGGTAGACTGAATTTCACTGACAGCCACAAGCACAGAAAATAAAATTTCATTTGTGCTCCCAACTCAATTTGTAGTGCTTACCCCCAAAATGAGCAAAATAACATATACTTTTCTTTTTGTCATGTGGCATTTTTCCAAACAAGGGACATCTCAACATTATGAGCTATGTTTATCAGAGCAAAAAACAAATAGGACAATTATACAAATATTTTTTTTCAAAACTGCTTAAAAGATCTATGAAACAGGTAGTGACTGGGAGGGGAAATAGAAAACCCATTTTTTGCTATAATAAAACTATGACTATAGTAGCTGTAGTTTTATTATAGCTATTATAGACCCAATTGTGCGTTTTCTCTTTTACCTACCTATAGCACCAAAACATTGTCAGTAATTAGTTTTCCTTCTCTTTCAGTGTTCATAGTCCACATCTGTTGGCCAGAAACCTCATTGAGATTCAAGAGCCTAAATCAATTGATCAGAGGATTACATTTTTTCTCTTTCTTAATTATGTCATTGTCAGAGAGAGAGAGGGGGGGGCACAGTCTGTTCTCCTATTACATCTTTGAACTTTCATATTGGCCCTTGATATACAAGCTGAACAATGTAACATCCAGTAAAGTCTTGTTGAAATGGAAAAGCCCTAAAATGACTCACTCCCTTAAATCAATAACACACCTTGTTCCAAAACCAGTAAATAGAAGCCCAGAACATAAGGCAAAGATAAAATTACCAAAGTTTCACTGGTTTGTTGATAGAAATGTCATTTAGTTATATTTTATGCTCTCGTAGTAAATGCTAAATGAACTGAGATAGGAAGAATTGTTGTAAGATACAGGTTAAATTCAGGTGATACTTCCTCTATTTCTAACTGGCTTAATAGGCAGAATCATAGCAAGAGTTGGGAGAAATGGCAGATCAGTTCCTGAGATCAGATTTTCTGATTCCAATTCTCCATTTTTTTGTCAATTGTCTGTCCCTAGTGAAAGTATAAGATCAGCATATGTGAAATATGGATATTATTGCTTCTGCTGTTAATTTTTCAAAAAATATAACTGCCTTTTCTTCTAAAATAATAAAGCAGTTTTGACAGATGACTGTAGAAATCTGAAAAATCCATCTGTTCCAAATGATATATAAGCTTTCATACGTGTCTCAAAGTAAGATATATATGATTTTGTTACTAAAATCTAATCGTTCTTCTTACAATATTTATAATTGCACTTATTTTTTTTAAAGATTGTATCAAACTAACCTTCCTAACCTACGGATCTTTCAGATATGTTGATTTCAGTTCCTAGAATTCTTAGCAATTGTCATGCTAATTAGTAAATCAGGGGGTTGAACTCAACATATTTAAAGGACACCCAGGTTAGGAGAAGAAGTTTCTATAACATGAAAAATAAATAGATAAATAAAATATCAAGAATATCATCCATAAAAATAAGGATAGAAACAAAAATTAATCTATCATCAGGGCAGATATATTTTTCTTCCCTTGCTGACACTAAAAGAAGGGCCTCCCTAGTAGAATTAGGATATTTCCGGGTCTGATAGACAGAAAAACATCCTCTGATGCTATCCACTTAAGATTTTCAGAATTAAAGCTACCATTTTATATTAGCCTGAGACGAAGGATTTTAGCATTGGTGTAATTTCAACTGGCTATACCTGCTAACCATCTAATACAGACATTCTGACTTGGTTGAAAGCCCCAGGTCATTTTCAAAGACATCCATAAAAACAGTATACTGTAATAATAAAGTTGAGAATAGTACTTGAGGAAGCACTGATAATGTCAGACATCTTAACCCAAATCATATGTAGTTCAAGCCAGTCCAAACTGGTGAAAGGCGCTTCTGGCCACGAATAGACAAACTGGAAAAGCACAACTTTTGCTGTTTCATAGAACTGATATCTCATCTGATAAACACCCAATTTCAATATCTCAATTGTTTACCCCATTGAGATTCATAATTTATAGATAAAAATTATTACTGAATCCATAAACTATATCTGCATCTTTGCAGCTTCATCTATGTCAAAGGAAAAGAAAAAATAGAATTAAATTGTATATTAAGAACAACTTAATAAATTTATAGTTATCTCCCCTAATTAATTCTTTGGCTCCATGGCTCAGGGACTGGGTCTAATTTTGTCAGCTTTCACTGAAGTTGCAGCCACCTATGTATTAAATAATTGTTGGTAATCCAATATCTGTACTCTATAAAGGTTGGGCTATTAAGAGGAAATATAAAATACATGAAATATAGTTGCAAAGGTGTTGAACTAGGAGTGGCAAGAACTGTTTTCACGGTGAATGATACTAGGTGACCTTAAGCCAGCCACCTGAATCAAAAATATTTTATAATTATAAGCTTCCAGTTGGGCAATCTGCTTATATGGTTATCATATAGTGACTAGTTGGAGAGTGAGGGATTAAAATGGTAATTCAAATAGACTGGAAGAATTTTTCACATTACATATTGTAACGGCAAGCATCACTTCTTAAAGAACAGATTTAATGGAAGGTGTTCTAATATTAATGATAGAAATAGCATTCTCTATCTTATTTGAAGAATGAAATGATGTTCAGACCCTCTTGAACCCCCAAACTTGTGGTTTTTAATAGTTTACCTAGGTGATTAATGATAGACCTACTGATTTTTAAATACTAAGTTTGCAAACTTGGTAAAGGGATCATTGGAACTAGGAAAATGCCATAGCAGTTACTAGTTCATCTTGCAGCATTGTATCTATTGTGTCTAGTGGGGTTATTTGACATGAATCCGTTATCATGGCAGAATTGCAATGTATAGGAGAAAATGTTACAAAATTAAAAAGATCTTTTGAAAGATTTCCCATGCGACTCAAAATGGAAATAACCAAAAGTCACTGAACAAACACAAATCCTGATTACTGAGTTTGTTGTTGTTGTTGTTAATTGCGAAGTCATGTCCGACCCATCGCGACCCCATGGACAATGTTCCTCCAGGTCTTCCTGTCCTCTACCATTTTCTGGAGTCCATTTAAGTTCACACCTACTGCTTCAGTGACTCCATCCAGCCATCTCATTCTCTGTCGTCCCCTTCTTCTATTGCCCTCAATCTTTCCCAGCATTAGGCCTTCTCCAGTGAGTCCTTCCTTCTCATTAGGTGGCCAAAGTATTTGAGTTTCAACTTCAGGATCTGCCTTCTAAAGAGCAGTCGGGGTTGATCTCTTCTAGGACTGACCAGTTTGAACGCCTTGCAGTCCAAGGGACTCGCAGGAGTCTTCTCCAGCACCATAGTTCAAAGGCCTCAATTCTTTTGCGCTCAGCCTTTCTTATGGTCCAACTTTCACATCCATACATTGCAACTGGGAAAACCATGGCCGGGACTATACGCACTTTTGTTGGCAGGGTGATGTCTCTGCTTTTTAGTATGCTGTCTAGATTTGCCATAGCTTTCCTCCCCAGGAGCAAGCGTCTTTTAATTTCTTGGCTGCAGTCCCCATCTGAGGTGATCTTGGTGCCCAGGAAAATAAAATCTGTCACTACCTCCATTTCTTCCCCATCTATTTGCCAGGAATTGAGAGGGCCGGATACCATGATTTTGGTTTTCTTAATGTTGAGTTTCAAGCCAACTTTTGCACTCTCCTTCTTCACCCGCATCAAGAGGCTCTTTAGTTCCTCTTCACTTTCTGCCATTAGAGTGGTATCATCTGCATATTTTAGGTTGTTGATATTTCTCCCGGCAATCTTAATTCCAACTTTTGTTTCATCTAGCCCTGCTTTTCTCATGATGTGCTCTGCATATAAGTTAAATAGGCAGGGCGAGTTACTGAGTTACATGGTTCAAATGTTTAAAACAGCTAATTGGGTTTGGTTAAAGTTCACAGAGACTGAATTAGTTTATAATCCAAACATAGGTAAATGTGTTTTGTATTTGCTTTAGCTCTGAGATTTTGTATATATTTTTTGTTTAATTTTATTCTTGATGCTTTGCCTTTGCTGCATATTCGCACCTTGATGTTATGATAATACACACTCCAGTGCTGTGTTGTCATTCCTTCCATTGCTTTTCTTTGGCAGCTCAGTTCTTTTTTCAAAGGCCATGGCAGCAGTAAAACTAAAGAAAGCATTAGTAGTAAAAGGCTTGACCATCTCAGATATAAAGTGTAGATGTTGAAGACATAGATATTTGAAGAATATCAGCCCAGGGAAAAGAAGGTAAGTAGCAAAATATAACACACACTCACACACACACTGGTTTTTTTTATACTTTTGTTTAGTAACAAGCAAAATTCTGTATGGAAAATATATGGCTTGGTAACAAGCTGACTTTAGAAGAAAAGAAAAACTTTTCATTTTGAAATTAACTGAATTAGCAGAGATGAAGAAATCAACTGCTTTGATTAGAGATAATGGACTAGATAGTTTTATAAGAGCCTGGAAACCGTTGATGGACTTTCTACATGCTAAATATAATAACATGGTTAACAGAGAGATTTGAAGAGTGGTGTAATGTTTAGCTTAATTTGTTGACTGCTTTTATATGTATGTATGTATGTATGTATGTATGTATGTATGTATGTAGGTCTTTAGTTATTCAGGTTTTCTCCCGCGTAAAATTGGAAGTGTCTTGGCGACGTTTCGACGAAGTCCCATTCGTCATCTTCAGGCTGGTGTTTTCAGCTTCGTGCTTCGAGGAGAAAACCCGGATAATCAAAGACCTACATACAAACACCCACGAAAACCTCAGAAAACACACACATACACGTGCGTGTGTGTGTGTGTGTGTGTGTGTGTGTGTGTAAGGGGAAGAGAATGTACTGCTTTTTCTTTTCTTTCAGCAACCAGCTAGAGTGGATCCCACATGTTAAATATTAAATTTAATTGATCTCTTTTCCCTCTTTTTTTTGTACACTATTTTTTTCTTTTTTGTTGTTGTTAGGGTAGAATGTATGCTTTTGTTTTGTTTCATTTCATTTGTTTTTCTATTTTTTATTTTTTATGATAAAACAAAAAATATATTAGAAAAAGGAAAAAAAAGTTGTGGCACTTTCTACACTCATGTCACTATAATCAACTTATTTTCTTTATTCTAGATACATTTTATCCTGCTGTTCAGCCGACAAGGGAAATTAAGACTTCAGAAATGGTTTATTACACTTCCTGAAAAGGAAAAGAAAAAAGTCACCCGAGAAATTGTGCAGATTATTCTGGCTCGAAATCAAAAAATGAGCAGCTTTGTTGACTGGAAAGATCTCAAGCTTGTTTACAAAAGGTATGGGAAGTTTTATAAATCAACTTTTTATATACAGCAGATCATTTCCGTATGTAATGAAAAGGAAGAGGAATAAATGCTCTCTAAGTCACTGCTAGAATGCTTATAAATAGCAATTGACTGGACTGAAGAACAACCACATGAGTTCAGGTTCATTTTCTATTAAAAAAATATTGTTTTTGTAGAAAAAGAAGGGAATTGTATCAATATACTGAACATAAAACTACCTTTGGGGGCTTCTGTTAGCCGAAGGAAGGGTTGGATAACATTTTCAAATCAATGATACACCTAAGCAACCAGTTTTTCTCAACATCAACAAGTTTAAAATGCATGAAATTCAACTCTGAAATTGCATTGCTGGCTGGGGAATTCTGGAAGCTGAAGCTGCTGAGATTGAGAAACACTGACCTACCCAGCAACATTTTTTTCAGGGATATGATGAAAAATACTGGTTTTCACAATCATTTGAGGACTTTCATGTATGACAATTTCTCTCTTGTGTACATATTTCTGCTATTATTTCATGGTTTTTAATTTGTACTTTCCTAGTAATTACTGCTGCTACGCTTGTGAGATAAAATCTCAGGGTAATCTGAGCTGCCCATGAGCAAACTCTGGGCTGCTCAAGAAAACATTTACCTTAAAGCAATCCATTTATTGGACTAACTCAAGGTCACAAAACAGTGTGTAAACTTTCATCATGAAAGGGACGAACAAAAGGGCTACTGGAACATGAATTCTGGATTTTTTTAAAAGAGACAATTGCCCTTTCTTTTAACAAAACAAGCTGTTTACATAAAAACTATATCAATATGCAAACATTTGAAATATAATTTGGGACCGATATTGATAAAGTATTAAGATGTATGAAGATATGTTAAGAAGTAAAAAATAGGTTTGCATACCATAGACCTTAGAGAAACAGGGTGAGATTTTATGACAGATTGTTGTGCTGAATTGTAAACTTACTTCATATCAACATAACTGATATGGCACTTCTTATTTTCATAATCATTGATAACCACTTTTCAAGGTGCTTTTAAGACAAATTATTTTATGATGTACTGAACAAGCAAAATTGAAGAAAGAACAAAACTGATCTTTAATATATACTAGTGGTCAGTGCTTTTTTTGTAAGAAAGAAGGTGCCGGAACTCACATCTCGTTAATTTTTTATTTAAAAAGTTATATGTTCAGTTCTTAGCAGGACTAGTGGTTGAGAAGTAATTAGTAATTTTTTTTCATTTTTAAATTTGGGGGTCATACTTTTACACTAAAATTAAAAAAAAATTCAATTTATCAACAATTTTTTAAAATAGAGAAATTATTTACCTTTCGCACATAGTCAAACACTGTACACCCCCTACCCACATGTCAGTTGTGTAACGAAACATAATGATCTCCGCCTGCAGTAAGCACTCAGATTGCGATCACTTGACCAATCAAAAGCCGAGCATTACCACAAGCCGAACAGTGCCATTATTCTGGATCTTGAACTGAGTTGCCTTCCAATTCAGACCCAGATAGATAATGCGACAAAATGGATTTAAACAAATATTTAATCCGGGAATCCTTAACAGAAACTTATATTCCTGAAGATGCGTCCAGTGGAGAAGATTTGTCACTGAATAACTAAACTACATTACCCATAAGCCATCTCTTAAGGAGACAGCACTTAACCCAATAAATGCCAAGTATTCTAACATACTGATCTATCTAACTGATCGGTCCAGATCAGCCATCACAACTAGCGCAAAGTACGCATGCATCAGACTCAACACACAAGCAGCCTGCATGCATCATTTTAATGATTTTGCTGCTGACCTGCTATGCTTAACAGGGCGATTCAAGTCCATGTGGACCAAACATCAAATTTTCCAAAGTTACTTTTAAAACTTGGAAAATCCATTGAGAAAAGGTGCCAGAACTTCGTTCCAGTGCGTTCTATGACAAAAAAAGTACTGCTAATGGTCATGGTTTTTTCTCCTCATTTTATAATTTAGATATGCTAGTTTGTATTTCTGTTGTGCAGTAGAAGAAGAAGATAATGAACTTCTGACCCTAGAAGTTGTCCATCGTTATGTAGAGCTATTGGACAGATATTTTGGCAATGTAAGCTTATTTCTTTATTATTGCTCCATAAATAGCTTTCTTTGCAACTGATAATGTGTTTAACATAATTTTCTTTGCAAATTGTGTTTTATGGTTTGGAATAGGGGTAAAATATAATCAATTAGAGTGTATTCCACAAGCCTATATGTGAATCCAATCATGCTATTTTTTTTCTTTAATGGAAAAATGATATAAAGGCATAGGAACACTAAGTGCTTTGGAATTATTTTAATTCTGAGATTTCTGACAAGATAGAAATATGTTGGTGTATTATCTGTCCACTTGAAGAGCTAGTTTAGTTTGTTTGCAATTTATTATGTTTTAACTATGTATTTCTAAGGTTTATTAGTTATCCAGTGACCAGGCCAGTATAACAAAAATATATGCCAGATAAAACTATATAAACCAAGTAAAAATTAGTAGATGAGCTTCTGTTTCCCTGAAGGATTATGTGTGAGCTCTTTTTCACCCAAGTTTTCATAGTGTCAGTAGGGTGGAATATGTTTGACCAACTGAGATTCATGGTCCTGCCTGCCTGGAAAGAGGCTACTGTGTTTGGTTGCAATTATTTTTCATTGTCTTAAGAATAGACTCCCTCAGTGGGTAATTTCTGCAGAAACGCAAAATCTAGTTAGGAACTTCAACTAGTTCATAATACAGCTGCTAAACTTCTTGCTAGCAACAATCTGCAAAAAAACTTCTAGCTAGTTATGAAATAGTAGTTGCTGGTTTATATTCTAAGATAGTTCCAAGTACTAGTAACCTGGCTATTGAGATTCTCCATTTTTTTATTGTTCGAAGAAGTTAAAATGTTGCGGAGAAGGTAAAGGCTAAGAGAAGACCTCCCACATATTTCCATCTTAGAAAATGGTATGGTTTATGGTATATTGCTGGTGAACTAATCACCTGTCATATAAAGTTTTTGATAGCATATTGTACAGCCAATAGTTTCACACATTGCAGCATTAAGGAATACAATGTAACGAAAGCTTCAAAGGAACACTACTTCTTATCAAGTCTATCTCCTTGATAAGGGCAAACTGCTCATTTACACATGTGATTATTTTGTGTACTTTAATTCTTAATGTAATGTTCTGTTCTACAAACACTCAAAATAGAATAGAGAAAATATCAGAATACTAAAGGGCTTACTCATTTAAAGCTTTCCTTTCCCCTTCAGAAATTAATTTCTGGGACAAATTTTATTACTGGTATAAATTAAAGAGAACTGCTCGGGCTTCAAGCTAGTGTTAAGATAGAAATACATATAATTGTATATATAATGTATTGTATAGAAGAATACGTTTATTTAGAGATTAAGAATGATGTATTAATTATACTGTATGTATAAAGAGGAACAAATTGTTAGGAATATTTATTCTGGAATGTCACGTTATGTCCATTTTTGTTTTAACTGTATTATAAATAAAAAACTTTTTAAATTTCTGTATATATTTCCAATCCTTGATAAAACAAATACATTGCATAATGTGTTTTCTTTTCATTTGGTTTATTATGACAATGTACCCATGAATGAATTTGAAGAAAGGCCAGCTTGCCTATAAAAAGGCAGAAATAATAGCCAGTGCACACCCTTTAGATGGTTTTTTTTATAAAACCCAGCTGTAGGATTTTATTTCTAGAAAAGTGTGAAAAGGATTGCAGTCTGTCAACAGTTAAGACATAAAATGATCTTGAAATGTCACTTAGTCTTAAATTATTTCAATTTGAACCATCGGGATACATTTAATTTTATATATCCTTAGTTGGCTGTCCTAGGAGTGCACATTTATACAGTATATATGAGTACATATTAACATATTCAGTAGCAGGATACGGACTCTAAATATTTATTTCTATAATACTTAACAGGTATGTGAACTGGATATTATTTTCAATTTTGAGAAAGCATATTTTATACTTGATGAATTTCTAATGGGTGGGGAAGTTCAAGAGACATCCAAAAAATCTGCGGTGAAAGCCATAGAAGATGGTGATATGTTACAAGAGGTAAGTCAGAAAAGAGAAGAAAACAAATCCCTCACTTTCTCTCCTTCTTTAAAAATATGATTGTCCTACTTATTAAGGTCAGTGTTTTTCAATTTAAGCAACTTTAAGATTTCAGCTCCCAGAATTTCCCAGCCAGCATTCTGGGAGTTGAAGTCCACCCCTCTGCATTGGTTTAGGCCATCAATCATACTCTAACAATATTATTGGTATAAGGATATAGAAAAGCTCACTTATAATAGAAAAGATATAGCCAGGGGCTGACTGTAGAGCTGTAGTGGAATGTGGTCCAGATTCCTAGGAGGGAAGGAGTTAAACTAAAGCTGAAAAAGAAAGCCAGCCAGCTTCTCTGGTATGATCTTGAATATGTACTCATCATTTTCAAGAACATCAGAAATCATTTGAAATTCTATACCTCACAGATCTAGCTGAACAATGGAATGCATGAAAGATGTTGTTAAATATAAATATGAGAATAGGCTATCAAAGATCAGGAAACAGAAAAAGCACACTGGATGTCAAAATAAAGGTGAAAGTTGCAAAGAAGAAAAAAGAAACCAAAGACAAGGAAGACAAAGATCTCAAGGAAGAACTCAACAAAGAATTTCCAAGACATATCAGAAAGGACAAGAAACACTATTACAACAGTAAATATGAAAACAAGAAAACACATGGAAAAATAAGGGTAGTCTTCCAAAAGATTTCCTAACTCAGAAGGAGGTTCCAGCCTTGAATTGGCATGCTAAAACAACTATCAATGGATAGTGAGAATTAATTCAAAGAAGATCAAGTAAAGGTGGAAGCAGTATACAGTAGTCTGTACTATATGTGTTAACATCCAGAAGGTATCCTCTATATTTACAAAACCACTAATACTGGAAATTAGGCCAGTACTCAAGTCGGAAGGCTATTGGAGTTGATGAAATAACTAAAGAAATATGGCAAACAACAGAAGAATCTATAATGTTTGTAATCAAAGGCCAGCAAATTGGGAGAAAGACCCAGTGGCCAAAAAATTGGAAGAAGTGAGTCTACATATCAATATCAAACAAAGGAGGCTTAGCAGAATGAACAAATATTCACACAATATACTTAATTATACATGCTAGAAAAATAATGCTTAGGATCATCCAAAACAGATGAGAACCATTTAGCAGAGGTGCCAGATGTTTGACTAGTTTTAGAAAAGTCCAAGGAATAGGAGAATAATTGCTGATGCTTGCTATATAATTGAGAAACCCAAAGATTAATAAAAAAAGGTCTACAAGTGCTTCATTGATTATAGAAAGGCTTTCTTTTGTTTCAGTCATGTTATAGAATGTATAAAACATGCACACAAAAACACAAAATTCTGTAAGATGTTATGGGTGTCTAATGTTCAGTTCAAACACTAAAATGTATACCCTACTCATTAACATATCTAGTGTTTTCAAATACTTGATTTCATGGCCAGCATTAAGTAAAAAGGAATTTAAAAGAGGCAGGACTATTTTCCCCAATCTGTCCAACATGATAATTGTAATTACTATCAGCTGTATAAATTAATACTTGGACTTTGTGCCCTATTTATCCCTAATAGCATGTACCTATGATGTTATGGAAAAACAAGGTATGATTTGTGAAACAATCTTAAGTCTCATTTGTTAAACAAATTAGCTGAATAAGTAGCATAGTAAAATTAGTCTCAATGGGACATAAGCACACCATTGAGACTGGTTTGTGCACAAGTAATGCTAGAATTTTAAAAGTATTGGGAATGACTTTATCGTGATGGAAAATTACTAAAGACTTCCATAGAAGCATCTAAAATGAACCCAGATCAAACCAGGTCAGAACAAACAAATTTTGTTGACTAAATGCTAAATATGCTGCTAATCCATTTTTAATGCAGAGACAAGGAGATATCTTGAGATTCTCAGTGTTTCAAGAAAAGCTTAAGTTGCTAAACTGCATATAATCATAGAAAACTGACATCAGAAAGAGACCTAATGGTTCATCAAGTACACCCTTTGAGGTTTTTTTGTTTAATTTATTCATTATATTTTAATTTTTTTATTTTTGCTATAGATGTTGTTATCTCAAGCTTGATTGTAGATTGGTAAAAGAAAACACTAGAATTATTTGATTGAAAGATTATGAATTTATTAACAAAATAATGTTTCATGTTCATTAGCTTCATGATTTCAAAACTATTTTATTTTTGTACTGAAAGTAAATAATTTTAACATTCAGAATTAGTCTAGGCTACAAGATTAAGCTAGTGAGAAGAGAATGAGTCTATTAATAATGTGATTTTTCTTTAGTTTAGCAAATTAGTTTCAGTTATCTGCTTTTGTGTAGGTTGATTGTTCTTACATTATGAATTCTATGGGTAACTTCTGATTATAACTGAGTTATTTTCTTGATTGTTCTTTGTTGCAGACAATGGAAGAATATATGAGCAAGCCTGCCTTTTAAATCAAAACTATAGAACCAGCTAAAGGGACCATGTAATATGGCATAACATCTCTTAAGTGCCAGATTTTGCTTAAAATACATATTCCCCAAAGTTCTAAAAGTGATATGTTATCTATGCAACTGTCAAGATGAAGGTCAGCCACAGTGCTGTAAGTATAGCAGCACATGTATATTATATTTTCTTTGAGTTTATTTTAATTTGGCTGTCTAGATTGAAAGTTTTATGGCAAATCTTACTATAACTTTTTACTCTAAGAAATTGATACTAGAATCTTTGAAGGATATATTTATGACTTTGGACCAGTTTCTGATCAATTCAATATAATTTTGTAAAAACAAAAATTGTTATGTGATCATTTCTTCTATATTAATAATACTTCTACAAAATGTATGGTGTTGATAGATTTAATTTTTAAATTGTTTTGACAGCAAGTGTCAAAGATTATAGATTATTTAATACATTATAGTCCTTTGTGTTGGGGGTAAATCATTTTTTTACAAGATTGAATACAAATTTTGCTAAGCATTCCTTAATCAGCATTTCTGCAAGCTGAAAGAGAATAATTATATCCCAATTTAGATAATTTTTTATCCTGGCTTTGAGCTTTTTCAGTGAAGCAATAAATTGAAATGGCTGAATTTCATTCTTATAGACCTACAAACATATAAATGCGGTTGTACAATGGCTAGAGGCTTCTTTGAGTTATTAGTCAATTTACTGCATCAAGGCCTTTTATAGATTTGGGAGGTATAGGGATTTCATCTTATTAGAGAACCCCCTTTTCTAAGGATCCCCATGGTAAAAGGTTGTCATGTAGTATAACTACCAGTCAGAACTTCCTTACATACAGCAATCTAACTAGCTGGAGTATTTCAAATACTATAATTTGATGATGGGAGGCACGTAAATTTAACAAAACAAACATTTTCTAAGAATCTCTCTCTTCAACCCTGGACAATGAAGAGTGAAAAGCAATATCTCTCAGATTATCATCAGATTCTGAGGGTGAAAGCCTAGAAAATAAAAAACTGAAGAAAATGATATAAAATACTTGAAAACATAAGAAGCACTTCTGTAGCCATGCAGTCATGCACATGTTGTAAGAACTGTTTACTAAAACTCATTTTCAAAGGAGTCAGTTCTCTAATTCTGACAAATTACTTATTTGGGAAAAGAAAAACATGGGAGTCCGAAGTTATTATGCAAAAAAATACCTGGCAGCTGATTTCATCATTTTAAAAATTCTCCACTTGACTAATAAAGGCACTGCCCAATTCTCATATGGTACCTTGGGGAAATATTGTGTGAAATGAAAATAAATAAAATGATGTATTCAAGGCTTGTCAATTAAATTCCAATTGAAAGATCTATATGATAATGGTTCAGATCATACCCATTACAATGGTGTCACAACATCACTGACTACACCTGCTGCAGTCTCCAAGCCATAAAGATTGTCAAATCTTGTCTATGCAGAGGGGTTCCAGAGTGTTTGACACAATGATGCTTTTTGTAGTTTGTAGGAGTTTGTAGGAAGACCTGGAAAAAGTAATTTAAACAATGGATTCCTACCAATGCCATTAGCAGCATCCATTTGTTTGTCTGTTTTTCACTCCCAGTTCATTCTGAGAGAGAGAGAGAACCAGGATATTGTGCATTTATGTTTTGTCCTTCAATTGGTTTTTTGGAGAGGAGAGATGAAGAGAAATCAATAACAAAAAAGAATAATAACAGAATCAGAAGACAGTATGGCATGGCTGCAGAATTTCTGGAAAATAACTTCACCTGCTAGCAATATTTGATTCAGTCAGCATTTCAAAGCAAACAGATTTGGTCTGCATCTATTCAACTACTCCCTGGATGAGAACACAGTGATTCCATATATTTTTCACACTGATGCTGTTAGCTAAGAAAAATGCCTCAAGTTGCACATAAAACTCTCTGTTTTAGGATTCAGTCCATTTAGAAATGTGTACTCTCAAGCAAAATGCCTTTTAAAAGGTGTCCTTATGTATGTATTGTGTGTGTGTGTGTGTGTGTGTGTGCGCGCGTGTGCACATGTGTGTGTAACATAAAATACCCTCCCCTGCAACACACAAACTTTTATAAGAATGAACATTGGTACTTATTTTTCTAAAAAAGGAAACAGAATAATGAAAAAAGGATAGTTTGAACTGCTGACTGAACATATACAGAACTCATCAGAAGAGGAAATAGGAAGTCATCTATCATGACTATTGGCCTTCACTGATTTTCTTCTCTCTTCCCATTATTGCCCTCCCAAGTCCTTTCTTTCTGCAACCTTCCTTATGGCTCTAAGAATAAGTTAGAGATATAGGATGTGATTCCAGCATTAATGACATTTTGTATCTTGAAAAAATATGCACAGATAAAAATTTAATCATATCATGTACATTTTTCTGTTGGGTTCACATACACACATTTATGTCTTATTGACACCAATATCAAATATATACAGTACTCGATCATATATATGTTTGATTTAAACTTTTGCTGCATTAATTTCAAGATATATCTTGTCCAGCATTCTGTTTTCATAAGATGACTATGAAAAACTCACAAGCAGAATATGGCTATAGCTTCATTTTCTCAGGGTTGGGTTGGATTGGATTTCTCAGCAGTTATTCTTCAAGAAAAAATCTATTTCTTAACACTACAGGTAAAACATGGCTAGTTGAACTATTGTCACTGATAGCTTGCCCCATGAATTTGGATAATCCCCCTTTTATAGCTAGGTAACTTGATATCTTGTTGTAACAAATGTCAGAATTTTATCTCTGCATTTTATGAAGTGCTTTTTGGGGGGTCAATGTCACTCAATTTCATTAGCTCAATATGATTTTTCCTTTTTCTTTCTTAATATATATATAGTTTCAGATTAGTCCTAAAGACACTCAAGCTCAAATTTCCATTCAATCACGATGCATCTCACAGGATTTTCAAGAGGATAAAAAAATACTATGAAACACAATGTGTATTATTTGATTTGCTAGGTAAAGAATTGACAAGTGGCTTTATACGGTCCTAAATTTAATTTACAAAGCCCTTTGTAAGTAATTGGTTCAGAGTTCTGCAAGGATAATCTGCCCCTTTCCTGACAATCTTCTTTGTGAACAGGACAGATTGGCAATCATCAGAAAAAAGGAAAAAGGTTTTAGAAGAGAAAATAGGATGCCAGATCCATCAATGGAAGATAAATAAGTAACTTTGGAGGGATTGAAAATGCTTTTCAGAGAAGCCTGGGTCATACCTTAAACCAATAGGGAACAAGGTGACATACACTTACCCTGTTATCAGTTTTTTAACTGCCTTCTGACCCCAACTGTCAAAAATTATTATTTCCTGATGTTTTGAGGTGGAAAATACAGTGTAGCATAAGCTTTTAAATAGCATAATATTGTTTGAAAGAGTGAAGAAACATTGCATCAAAATGTCCAGATTCTGATCCTCAGCCGGAAGGCAGTCAGCTGATACCATTGCTCTCACTGGATCCACATTCTACATTAATCTCTAATGCAGTGATGGCGAACCTTTTAGAAACTGAGTGCCCAAAACCCGCCCCCTTCCCTCCTCCGCCTTCCATCTTGCTGCTCTGCCCCTGCCCGCCCCCTGCCCCACCCAGCTGCAGGACCACGCACCGCCTCCTTGGCCCGCCATAGCAGATCACCCAGGCAGCCCTGCAGCGCCATGGCAGCCACGCCCTCCACCCACACCCCGCAGCATCATCTGCATACTATGAGGTATGAGGACGGAGTTTTGTCCCTGCTGCCTGGCTATGTCCTTGGCTGCACTGCTCCGTGTAGACCGCACCCGGGGGTGACTCACCTCCAGGAGGGCTGCTGGTGAGGAGGGGGGCGTGAGGGGGAGGTGGGGCTGGGGTGATGGCATGCGTGCCCTCAGAGAGGGCTCTGAGTGCCGCCTCTGGCACGTGTGCTATAGGGTCACCACCACTGCCCTAATGTGATTGATCTGATTTTCATTTAGGGTACTGAATGTACCAGCCACTGTGATGTATTCAGTAAAGAATGATTAAATAAACTGTGTGTGCAAATCCAGTGAAAGGAACACATCTGCTTTTATAAAATCTTTTCTGCCAATCTTTCAGTTTGAGCTACAAGATGCCCAGGCCACATTGTTGTCAGTTCTGTCTTCACCACTATCTTCGACCTCATGTTTTGATTCCTGTGTTGAATCTTCAGAATTGACTTCCCCAACCTCTGGTCCAGTTGAACTTCTCATTTCATAATTAGAGTTCATCATTAAAAAAACAAAGCCTGAAAAGGGAAGGCAAAATGAGGCAGCCAATTCAAGTAGGAATCTTGGGTTTCTGGTAGTGCACAATTTCTCCGAATCTTTGCATACCTTTTCCAAACTATAAATAACATTCATCATTTGTGATAAACTAAGTTTCTGACATTGATTTGTGACTAAGTTTTTTTTTGCATGTAAGCTTTATATATATATATATATATATATATAAAAATCCTAGAAACAGCCTGAAGGGGAAGCTAGAAAATCTATTGGTGTGTCTTTCACATCATGCAATTTTAAACAGATTTTTTTGCCCCAAATTTATCTGTTTACCATTTTAACTCTGGGTGAAGAGCAGTAGAAGGAGCTATGTCTTTGATTTTCAAAAACACTTTTATGTGTTGCATTTTCTTATCCATCAGCAATTATTTGGGTAGTTCCTGTGAAAAGAGAAGATGTAGTAGCAAATTTTGTTTCTAGCAAAACACTTGCAGCACCCTCAGAAATAACAAATGTCTATCCTTACACTTCACTCACTATCTACAGATTACAGGTTGCAGAATAAAGTTTCATTGTATCTTGGTGAAAAAGAAAGGTAAAAGCCTTCATGTGAAGTACTGCCTAAGGGAATTGTTATTTATTTTATTTATTTATAAATATATAACAATGAACCTAGTTAATTATTTTGCAAAAAATAAAAATAAAATTTGAATAGAGCATTTATTTAGATGTGTATAATTTCTTTTCATGTGTTTGTGTGTATAAAGTTTTTATTGATTTTTCAATACAATTCAACAGTGCTTATTCAACAAACTTGTTGTCTGAGTTTATCATTCTCTAATACAAATTAAATTCCTAATCCCTAGTTCATTTCCCAAGTTTGAAAATGTTCTCTTTCTTCTTTTTCTTTCAGTCTCAAAGTCAATCTGTCCATTTCTGCACAGTCTAGTATTTTTTAATTATTTCTTCTTATTATTTAGATGTGTATAATTTCATATTATTGGTCATCATAGCTTTCAGGCAGAAGTTTAGTTATTTTATTTTGGTATTCATACAATCACAAAGATGCCCAATTAACTTTGGTATGTTTTACTATTGGCAACTATATTACAGGCTCCTGGACTTACAACCACAACTGAGACCACAATTTTCATTACTAAGCAAGGTATTTGTTAAGTGACTCATATTTTGGTTGCCAAATGCGCTAATTTTGATCATGGGAATGTGGCAATGGCTGTGAGTGTGATGACTGGTTGTAAGTCACTTTTTTCAGTGCCGTTTTAACTTTACATAGTCACTAAACAATTAGCTATAAGTCGACTACCATTAATATATCATAATGAAATTAATTACATTAAATGTATTTGAAGGAGCCAAGGATGGAGAAGAGTAACCTATTCTGCCAATTTTTTATACCAAGGCTTAGTGGCCTAGAGGTGGAGCTCTCACCTCACAATGAGGAGGCTATGAGTTCAATCTGAGGTAGCAGCAGATATTTTTTTTTTATGGGTGTAAAGAAAAAATTTATGCTGTGAACTCCGCATAGGCGTCAGGAAGGGCATCGAATCAGTAAACACTCAGGTCCATTCAGTTGCCCTGACTCCACCCCAATGCAAGGAATTATAAGGTTGTTAAAAAAAAAGTGGACTGAAGACCAAAGCACAAAGTGTTCACAATTAGGTTCTGGTTAAAAGTTGTAAATAGTGTTGCAACCATCCTTATTGTTTTATTTCCTGGTTTGGAAGGAGTCCCTAAACCAGATTTCTCCAGTTCAATTTTCACAGTAGATCAGGGCTTTTTTTGTAATAGAACGCCCAGAATGGAGTTCCGGCACCTTTTTTGGATGGAACCTTGTAGGACAGGCAAGGCAGGTTGTATGACGTGTGAGTTCTGGCACCTTTTTTTTTAACAAAAAAAGCACTGCAGAAAACTATAGATTAATGAACTAGGATACTAATGTGAAAGCAGGCACAAGAATATTTTCTACCTTCAGCCATTTGATGTCAGAAAAAAGACTCCACAAAAAATATTGGAACTCTGCTGATATTGGCTAGAGTATGATAGCTTGAAAAAATGCTGCAGCATTTTTCCTTTTCTTCCTTTCCTTTTCAAGGAGAGTCAAGGCAGGGTCAATTTACGTTTCTTGCTAACATTTTTATCTTTTCCTAGGCTGCATTCATTTTTTTGCTAACTATTGCCACCTGATTACTTCTCCAAGGCCATCTCTTATTTTCCTTTTGAGACAAGGTTTAATTTTTTTACGTCCATATTCTTTTGAACTACATAACTATTAAATGGAAATTGCTGGACAATGGAAATAAATTATATGTTCTTAATGGAGTTCTGTAGTCCTTCAACATTGGAAATATAAATTTATGATCTCATATATTTAGTAGATTGAAGCCCTAATGTTACTTGTGATTTATAAAAATGTTGCTTAGAGATGAATATTATGTATGGATGATTAAAATAACATGTTGTCTTGTATTAATTAAAGTGGTTGTATAATATTTCATACATCTATATAAATGCATGAGAATCCATTCTTGTTTTATATTGCTTTTTAAATTTATTTCTGTTGTTTTATTCTTCTGTTTTTGTAGTAGTTGAAGTTCTGTTCTGTTTAAAAGTCTTTTAAAATGGAATGTATACTTTTGATTTTCTTAATTTCTTATATAAAGCCTACTACTGCACCTGCCCTTTTCTGAATCTTCAGCTGTTCAAAAAAATGGGCAAACCAGCACACTCAGTATGGTCCTTTTTAGAATTTTTTTTTTTGGGGGGGGTAGGGCATAATACTGGATCTTAGACCAATGTTTCTCAGCCTAAGCAACTTTAATGTGTTTTTAATTTCCCAGAATTCTGGGAACTAAAGTCCACGTGTATATATGTGTGTGTATGTATGTATGTATACATACATACATACATACATACATACATACGTACGTGCGTGCGTGTGTGTGTGTGTGTGTGTGTGTGTGTGTAGGTCTTTGGTTATTTGGATTTTCTCCCACGTCAAATTGGAAGTATCTTGGCGACGTTTCGATGAAGTCCCATTCGTCATCTTCAGGCTGGTGTTTTCAGCTTTGTGCTTCTAGGAGCAATGTGTGATCGTAGCTGTTTCTTCCTTTTAACTACCAGTGGGGGTATGAACTGATTGGATGAGAGCTTGGCTGTGTTCTGATTGGTTGGGGGAGTGTTCTGTTTGGTGGGGGCTTTGTTGTGCTCAGGTTAGTCTGAATTGCAGGGGATGTGAGATGGTGAACTGCATTGCTATTGTTTGGCTTCGCGTTCGTGGTCGTGCCTCATCTTCATGATGGGTGTCAGTTTGCTTCATGTATGGATTGGAGGGGTTTAAAGTGGCTAATGATGCAGCTGTGGTCTGGCTTCTGGTTTCTGGTTGTGCCTCATCATCGGTGTGGCTTTGCGTTTGCTTTTTGCGTGGATGTGTGGTGGTGACATCCTGTGTGGTTTTTGTGAGTGTGGGTCTGGTGTCATTCTTTGTGTTAGGGACTCGTTTGTCAATCAGGGCAGGTTTTCAGATGGCTGGTAGGCAGGAGGTATCATCTCGTTTGTTCATGCTGTGTGGGCGTTTTTCTATCTCGATGGCTTCTCTGATTATTCTGTTATTAAAGTGTTCAGTTTTGGCGATAGTTCTGGTCTTTTTAAAATCAATTTCATGTCCTGTGATTTTAAGGTGTTGGACCAGGGAAGAAGTTGGTTCCTCTTTTTGGACTGAGTTCTTATGTTCTTCAATGCGTGCACTTATTCTTCTGTTGGTTTGCCCGATGTATGTGGTGGCACAAGCGGTGCATGGGATTTCGTATACTCCTTGATTTCAATTTTGTCTTTGGGGTTTCTTAGGATGGTGGATATTTTTCTGTTTGTGCAGAATGCTGTCTTAATGTTGTGTTTGTGGAGGATCTTGCTGATTCTGTCTGTGGTGCCTTTTATGTAAGGGAGGAGGGCTTTGCCGTTTTCTTGTTCTCTGTCTTGGATTTTAGTGGGGGTTTCTTTTTGGATTAGTTTGGTAATCTTTGGTAATCTTTATATATGTGTGTGTGTGTGTGTGTGTGTGTGTGTGTGTTTTCTGAGGTTTTCGCGGGTGTTTGTATGTAGGTCTTTGGTTGTTCGGGTTTTCTCCCGCATAAAATTGGAAGTGTCTTGGCAACGTTTCGACGAAGTCCCATTCGTCATCTTCAGGCTGGTGTTTTCAGCTTCGTGCTTCGAGCAGCAATGTGTGGTCTTAGCTGTTTCTTCCTTTTAACTGCCAGTGGGGGTATGAACTGATTGGGTGGGAGCTTGGCTGTGTTCTGATTGGGTGGAGGTTTGTTCTGATTGGTTAGGGGCGTGGCTGTGCTCTGATTGGCTGGGGGGTTGGCTGTGCTCTGATTGGCTGGGGGGTTGGCTGTGCTCTGATTGGCTGGGGGAGTGTTCTGTTTGGTTGTGCTCAGGTTAGTCTGAGTTGCAGAGGGGTTTAAGATTTTGGGCTGCCTTGCTATTTTTTGGCTTCGCGTTCGTGGTCGTGCCTCTCTTCATGGAGGGTGTCAGTTTGCTTCATGTATGGATTGGAGGGGTTTAAAGTGGCTAATGATGCAGCTGTGGTCTGGCTTCTGGTTTGTGGTCGTGCCTCATCATCAGTGTGGCTTTGGGTTTGCTTTTTGCGTGGATGTGTGGTGGTGACATCCTGTGTGTTTTTTGTGAGTGTGGGTCTGGTATCATTTTTTGTATTAGGGAGTCGTTTGTCAATAAGGGCGGGTTTCCAAATGGCTGGTAGGTGGGAGGTATCATCTCGCTTGTTCATGCTGTGTGGGCGTTTTTCTATCTCAATGGCTTCTCTGATTATTCTGTTATTAAAATGTTCACTTTTGGCAATGGTTCTGGTATTTTTAAAGTCAATTTCATGGCCTGTGGCTTTAAGGTGTTGGACCAGGGAAGATGTTGGTTCCTCTTTTTTGACTGAGTTCTTATGTTCTACAATGCGTGCACTTATTCTTCTGTTGGTTTGTCCGATGTATGTGGTGGGACAAGTGGTGCATGGGATTTCGTATACTCCTTGATTTTCTAATTCAATTTTATCTTTGGGGTTTCTAAGGATGGTGGATATTTTTCTGTTTGTGCAGAATGCTGTTTTGATGTTGTGTTTATGGAGGATCTTACTGATTCTGTCTGTGGTGCCTTTTATGTATGGGAGGAGGGCTTTGCCATTTTCTTGTTCTTTATCTTGGATTTTAGTGGGGGTTTCTTTTTGGATTAGGTTTGTAATCTTATTTCTATGGAATCCATTGGATGTTAGAACATTGGTGAGAGTGTGTAGTTCGGTTTTTAGGTGTTGTTTGTCAGCTAAGCGTTTTGTTCTGGAGATGAGTGTCTTGGCTACAGAGTTGATCTGTGCTGGGTGGTGGTGTGAGAGAGCGTGCAGATAGCGGTTTGTGTGTGTTTTCTTCTGGTAGATGGTGTGTCCTAGGGAGCCATTGGATTTCTTGTAGACTAAGACATCCAGGAAGGGAAGTTGGTTGTTAGTTTCTGTTTCCATGGTGAACTGTATTTTGGGGTGTAGGCTGTTGAGGTGTGTGAGGAAGTTGTCCAGTTTTTCTTTCCCATGTGGCCAGATTATGAAGGTGTCGTCTACGTATCTGAGCCAGAGTTTGGGTTTGTGATCCGATTTTTCTAGAGCTTGGGTTTCAAAGTGTTCCATGTAGAAGTTGGCAATGACAGGTGAGAGGGGTGATCCCAGGGGTGCTCCTTCTGTTTGTTTGTATTTTTGTCCGTTATAGATGAAGTATGTGTTGGATAGGCAGTGGTTGGTCAGATCTAAGATGTGTTTGGGGGGGTTATATTTGTTTTGAATAGCTGTCAAGGCTTCTTTGATAGGCACTTGGGTGAAGAGGGATATGACATTGAAGCTCACTAGTAGGTCGCTGGGCTGTAAGTTTTGTTTCTTTATGATCTCTATAAACTGGAATGAGTTTTTTTATGTGTGAGGTGATGGATTCTGCATAGGGCTTTAGTTGTTTGGCGAGAAATTTGGCTAGGTTTTGTAGAGGTGAGCCTATGGAGCTGACAAACCAGAAGCCAGACCACAGCTGCATCATTAGCCACTTTAAACCCCTCCAATCCATACATGAAGCAAACTGACACCCTCCATGAAGAGCAGGCACGACCACAAACGTGAAGCCAAAAAATAGCAAGGCAGCCCAAAATCTTAAACCCCTCTGCAACTCAGACTAACCTGAGCACAACCAAACAGAACACTCCCCCAGCCAATCAGAGCACAGCCAACCCCCCAGCCAATCAGAGCACAGCCACGCCCCTAACCAATCAGAACACACCTCCACCCAATCAGAACACAGCCAAGCTCCCACCCAATCAGTTCATACCCCACTGGCAGTTAAAAGGAAGAAACAGCTAAGACCACACATTGCTGCTCGAAGCACGAAGCTGAAAACACCAGCCTGAAGATGACGAATGGGACTTCGTCGAAACGTCGCCAAGACACTTCCAATTTTACGCGGGAGAAAACCTGAACAACCAAAGACCTACATATATATATATACATACAATTAAGTATATAAATTAAGCATATAAATACATACAATTATACATACAATTAAGTATATAAATTAAGCATATAAATACATACAATTCTGTAAAAATTTGGCTAATAAAATGTTTGCTGTTGTGTTAAGCATAGTTTCATCATCACAGCAGGTATGATAATTCAATCACTGGCAAGAATCTTGTGGTTGCACTTCATTAACTGGCATTTCACTCAAAAGAGAATCAAACTTTTCTCCATTCTGATGTAATGCAATGGATTGACATGTGTATCTCAAAAGAAAATTTCAGTAATAGCCAAATCTAACAACTACCCAAATCACAATCAGCAGAACCTGTCTGTATATGTTACCAGACATTCTCAAATCTCACTATCCCTCCATTGTGCATTTCCATATAGTACACCTCAAAAGGAAGCAGCAGCAAGGGTGAGGTGGCTTTCCTGATGTTCTAGCAAGAAAGTGTCCCTGTCCCTTCTGTCAATTGCAATATTAGACATTTAATATTTAACTAAGCACCCTTAATGCATTCAACCAGAATGCTCTGATTTGTTTTCTGCTTTTCTGAATCTCTCTTCCATGCACAGATTTGGAAAGATGAGTCCCATCATAGCCAATAAAGTCTCACTGTTTATTATTGGTTGAAAACCACTGAGCTAGGCTAGCATTTTGGAAAAGTTTGTATTGTGCAGAATGGGTACATCTGAATTGATAAAGAGAGATTCCTATGTTCCAATCTATACAAAGTTGCCCTTGGACATAGTGGAGAAAGCAAACACTGTCAGCCTACCATGTAATCACCCTGGTAAACAGTCTAAATTTATGATGATAACCTGAGGCTGGGAAAAAAACTGGAGGAAAAGAAAACACCAATAAGATTTTCACAAATACACAGAGTCTCTCATGTGGAGAAGTTGAAAGAGCTAAGCAACTGCAGGAAGTTAGTACTGTTGGATTTGGACAGAGAATAGCAGGGAAAAATGAATGAGACTGAGTGCTGAAGAGATGCAAGTTTAAGGTTGATTCAAAATCAGTGAAGATTCACTATGTGAGAAGGACAATGATGCAATGCAAGACCTGTATACTTGGTGTGGACATTCAGGGTGAAAAGATGATGCAAAGTTACCAAAAACAGAGACAGGGGTGGCCTTCAAAGGTTTGCAGTAAGTTTTAATCAACTGGCAAATTTACTGGCAATTACATGTTAAGATGATATTGCAACAGAAGAAAGAACAGGACACTGAAATACTATAGCAGAGACATAAATAAACTCTGAACTATAAAGCAGTTAGGCTGTAACTTTGCAACATTCCAATGAAGGAAGAATTCAGAAAAGAGGCAGAAACTGAAGCTGTCTTTCTTTATATGTATTGGCTGGATGTTGCCTCATAATTAATGCACTTATTATTAACATCTCTCCATTCCTTTTTCTTTTTTAGTTCTGGTTTTCTAATTTTTAATGTTCTTTTAATAATTATTATATAATTGTTTAAGGTTATTATTATTTATTTTATGGTTTTGTTGAATTGTGGTGTGCCACTCAGAGTCAATGTCCATAAGATAGGAGACCACATAAATTTGATTAATAAAAGTAATAAGTAAATAAATATTTCTCTGAAAGAATCAGTACCAAAAAGTAATATCTTTCTATTTTGTTCCACTGCAAAAAAGAAAATCAAAATGATTGATATGAAAGATCTTGCTTGTTGTATTTTGTCTAATCAATTCCTGAGAACTCATAACATATCTTGAGGGGAAAATGTTTATTTTTCCTCTAACCTTATAATGTGCACTACAAAAATGTACTGAACATTGATAGAAAAGCTGTTAGGTGAAAAAGTAAAGCAAGCTTCAAAAATGTAATTATTGTTCTGCACCATTATCCAAACTCAACTGGAAACAATCTTAAGTTAGAGAAACACATAGCCAAACATTAATACTAAAAAACTAAAAGCATGCTATTAATTTCATGAATATACCTTGTTATGGGTGTTTTCTCAATCATTCATGTCTTCCCACCAGAATGTCTTAGAAGACTTTAAGCAACCAAGATATGACTGGAATTTTCCATCACCAATTTCCCAGTCAAAATTAGTTTTGGCCAAACTTCTGTTCATGCTAGAGCAGTTGCTGGGGTTCTTGGATCATGATATTTGGTTTTAAATTTTCCTTTCTTAGCTTTTCATAGCTTTGACATCATGCCAAAATGAGTCATTGCTCTTAATAGGGCAGCAAACAGAAGTTCTGAGCTTGTTTGCAGCATCTGTTCTGTTAGTCATTCATGAAAACCTTGCCTAAAGCTTGAGGGGAAAACTTGGGTGAAAAAACAATTTTCCATTTTCATTATAAAATATAATTTTAATTAGGTGCAAAGCATATAATAGTGCCTTTGCACTATTATAAATAACTTTTAAGAAGACACAAATAACAAATGGCATGACAAAACATTACATAACTTAGAAAAGTTGTGGTTCAATCTAATCCCCTTGATCTATTCATTTGATAGTTTTCCACAAGCAAAACTAGGCCCACTGCCCAAGCCTTTCTCACCTGGACCCTCCAATTTATGCTGACTTTCAACTTTCATAAACTGAAGCAAAACGAAGTCAATGGAAATTGAAGTAAAAAAATATCTGGAAAGTATCAAACGTAAGAAAAGTGCCTGAAGAATTTTAAAGAAATAGGGAAGCAGTTCAGCAAAATCTCCAAAATTTATAACAGAACTCCAAAGTACTATAGTACAAATCTATCTCAATCTTTATACCAAAAGAAAATTAAATTATATAAAATAAATCACTAACATATATGCAATTTAACTGAATTTATACACATTATTTATGCAGGTTATATCATTAGCATGACACTAAAATTTAGAGAAAAATGTTAATTCTCCAGAACCTCATTATCAAAAGTAGCCATCAAAAGTTCAATTTGTTCCATTTATTAACTTTGAATATATGGTCACTAATTAGCATTCATTTGCCAATCGTATCAGTGTCAGGGAGTTTAAATAATTGCTTAGTCTTATGAAATCAGTGGATCATGTATACATTTCACTGGTTATATAAGAATGATTGTTATGAGGAAAAGCTTAAATTCATGTCTTTAGCTCTCATTTTGACTCTCATAGGTATAATATTACTACTCTAATTTACATTAAACCAAAAGAAGAGAGAAGAATCATTTCCCTCCAAAGGCAATAATTGTCATCAGAAATAGCCCAACTGTAGTGGAGTCCCCCTTGACCAAAAAAAAAAAAAAGGCATAGTGTCTGAAACAGCTGCAGAGCATCAATTTGCAGTAAGTTTCAACTTTTCTTAAAGCTAAATTTCATTATTTAGAAAATGCAATCAAAATGGAATCTTGTTACTTAGGCTTTTAAACTAAGAGAGTAAATGCATTTTGAAGCACTCAAACTTAAATGACTCATTTCCTTCAGCAAGACTGAGTCAGAACTTTACAACCTCAGGGGAATGAACTTGTCCCTTCACTGAGGATGTTTCAATATATTGTTCTGCTCTTTATTTCACCTTCAGTTGCATTGAGAGAAATAAACTACCCTTGTTTGTGACCATCTGAACAAAAGGCAGTTGAGGTAACTTACATTTGCTTCATATTGAGGCACAAGTTCAAAACTGAAATTTACTCATCTAGGAGAAGAAATGTGATTAGCTTGATGAGAAGAATAAAAACATCCTGTTTTTCATGAAGTATTTTAAAATTTATAGTAAAAGTTTTATGACAACATTGCACCTCATGCTGGTACTTGATATTTGATCATAATTATTTCTTGTTTCATTAGATGAGAAAACCTAAGTTATCTAACAGTTATCTTACGATTTCCCCACCATACTTATTTAATTTGATAGAAAACAAGTCACCATTGGAGAAGAGTCTATGTGATTGGTTCTCTCTCTCTCTCTCTCTCTCTCTTTCTTAGTACAATTATTTTTCTGCTTATCTGTATTCTTCCAGACTTCCCACTTTTTCATTAATTCTGGACTTTTTCATACTATAACAGGCAAGGAGACTATAGTAGGTTGGAAAGATTCATTAACAGAAAAAGTCAACACAAACTCCCTCTGCTTTTAATGGACATTGTGAAGACTGAGATAGAAAAACAGATAGTCTTTGCAATGAAGGTGAATCTCTTTCACCTGAATGAGGACTACATTCTAAATTGGGGGAGATATTGAGGGTTTCTTTTTAAAAGTGGACAACAGAAGAAAAATAAGGAAAATATCATTTCTTTTAAAGGATTTGAATGACTAACACCAATTCAAAATCCTAACTTTATAAGATAATATCTGTAGCTCAGAGTTGTACTGTGAATTTCTTCGTGCGTTCTGAGCTTGGTTGTTTGCTTGCAGAGGTTTCTATACCCAACTAGGTACATCATACCCAAACTAATGATGTTACCTAGTTGAGTAATATCTGCAAACAAGCTCAGAGAGCACTAAGGATTTCTAGCTTTAAACATAAGACAATGCTAGATTTTTCATGTTTTCCAAATTTGAAGCAAGAGATGGATCAGCAAGCCCATAAGGTAATATTGTGCCAGATTTCTGGACAAGCACTGAGCAGAACTAATGTCAAGTGAGCCCTCAGCCCTGGAAGCTCACTGCATTACTTTGGACCATTCACCTACTCTCAGCCCAACCTACCTCACAGGATTGTTGTTGTGGGAAGAAATAGAAGGAAGAAATGGTGTACATTTCCACCTTGAGCTCCTGGAGGAAAAGCAGAAAATGAAAATAATAAAATAAGCAAGCAGGGAAATGTATGTTTAGTTGTTTAGTTTTGGATAATACACTGCACAAGGCAAGAAGCAGATCTTAGCAGCACTAATTCATCTTATCCCCAGAGATTTCTGTTGCCAAGCAATTTCTGCATTGCTTTTCCACAGGTGCCTCATAAGCTGACACATTTGATTTAAAGAGCATAAAATATTCAACCATATTAAATCTGACTTTGGGGGTCACAGAACTCACAGCCCTCCCCCAAAGTTTAGTCAATTATAATTGCTGTCATGAAGTAGTAAATCTGCTTTAAAAATTACAGAAATAGATTTTGACCACAAGATCTCCACATCGTTTACCATACAAATAGATTTCTGAAGCCACAGCATTCAGCTTTCATTGTTCTCCTCTACCATTTCAGTTCTGCCTCACAGTATTTATCAAATGAAGGTATTTACTTAATTAATTTCCCTTTCATTATTTTACTAAGGTAATATGCCCTGAACAAAGCCACTGCTGGGTTACACCGTCATATCATAGCTAGATGGGAAATTGGATTTGAAAATTAGTTGGGGAGAGGAAAGAAATAACCTCTCTAAATGAACTAAAAGACATTATATTTCTGTGGGGGAGGAATATTACTTCCCATGTAAGCATGATTGCTTCCTCTTAGAAGAGTAAACCATGTATCCCATTTCAAATCAAGTTGGAGGATCCTCTACAACAGGGGTATCAAACTGCCAGCCCATAGGCCGGATGCATCACCAGGAAACCGCACTCCGATACATCATGCAACGTCATGTAACGTCACGAGTTTGACATGTCTGCTCTACAGTAACCATTGAGACAATTATAAATTTTCAGGGAACAGAAACATCTACAATAAAATGAGCTGTGCAACTAGAAATCTGGATCCAAAGTACGGTGAATTACCCTATCATTTACCATTCCCCAAATACAGTATAGGATCAAGGTAAATTAATTTCTACACACATACATACTAAAAGGTAAGACTAAGTTTTTAAAGATTAAATTAAGTATTACAGCCTTACATAATGCATGTTTTCAGCCAAGCAGACCAATAAGATAAGTCGACCGGTCTCTTAGAAGAAATTCTCTTTTAGCCATCAAATTTCAGAAAGGCAACGGCCAACGAGTCTTTGAAAATAGCTCTTTCATTGGTTTCTTTAAAAATAAGAAAGAAATGCTGAATTGCATAGATGTGTTACAGTTGTATGTATATTGTACTACAAGGGAACACACACACAAACACACACACACCAAAAATCTGGAAGTTATAACATTGCAGGTTAGCTGACACTCAAGAGATGATATATTTTGCCTTGCTAAGGTACCAAAATCATAGTGTACTGTTAATAGTTATTTGCGAAAAATATTGACAATTTAAAACTGTGTATTTTCATTTCCATCTCTCTTGCTGATGGAAGAGCTGTAACAGTAATAAAATTAGAGGAAATTATAGGATAGAAACAAGGTTTTCAAGGCTCTATTCTACCTGTTCTATTTACACATGCAGTACATACATGATTAAACTGTTGATCTATATATTATTCTATTCAGGAAGCACAGAGCTTTCTAATGTGATCTGTTCATAGAAGGAACAAGCAAGAAATGCCAGGATGACAACTACCATATTTTTACCACATGCCCTGTACTTTTAAGAGCCAATATCCCATCTGCTGAATTTTCCATTTCTGTATTATTTTTAAGAAAAACTCTCATATTGCTTCCATGGTTTTGATCTCTTCAGATGCATCTTATATGACTTTGAGGGAGGGGAGGCAAATAAGATAAATAAAATTTACAAGCAAGTTCTTAATATCTTTAGCATGTGTTATCAAATAAACTTACTAATACTAATAAAAACTATTATTTATTATTTCTATGACATTCTTGATAAATGAAGCACTTCTTATTCCTATTATTCATTTTTCACAAGACCATTTGAGGTAGGCCAATATGATTTGAAGTTGACAGAGGCAAAGGAAAGGACAAAGACAATCAAGTCCAAGGCTATAGAAAGAGTCATTTATATATCCTGTGAAATTTTACCTTACAGAAGGCTTATAAACAACATTTGGAATTCTTTCACAAAACAGAAAAAAAATGCAAGGAAAGGAAGAGGAGAATGTTTCATTAACTTCTTTGAAAGAACAGCATTATAATGATAAATAAATGTACAAATACATACAAAGAATGTATTATTTATAAATTGTATTTATAATAAAGAGTATGACTAAACTGTATTTTAATAACCCATGGAGATTACTTCCACTAAAGAAGGAAGTGAATCATGCAAAGTGGACAAGTCATCATGTAATATGATAAAATTGGACAGGTTTGAGGTAATTTCACTGAATGTCAGCAAAATTTGTTAACTTAACCAATTAAAAATAGAATAAAAATGTCATACCGTATAAACCACTAAGTTTATTATATATATTTCTATATTAGTTCCAACATGTTAAGAATAAGCGTTCTTATGTCCTACAATTTAAAAGATATATAAATATTGCAAAACAGCTAAATATATTCAAGAAACTCATCTATATATTACATCAACAGATGGTCCAAACTAACCCAAGCTGATAATAATTCACACAAGATGAAGTCTCAAGATAATAAATTTTGTATGTTGCTTTCTTGATTTACTTGAACTTCAGCTGCTATTCTCCAAGAACACAATAGTAAATATGCAGGATAATATATGCATTGTATTCCCAATAAGGTTGGCAGAAATTTACCTCTATTTGTTAGTCAAAACATCTAGTTTTTATTTTTATAATTATTTGATACGCTCCCATATGTTTCTTGTTTATAACCTTGTTATCGCGCTCAGTTTAGGGGAACACAAGGACATTCTGCAAGGCTTAAATAAATTTGATATTTATTAAAAATGTTCCTTTTATCACAAAAGATCTTCAAATAATCTGGAGCGCTGTTCCTCCTCACCCACTCCAACACATTTCATCAACAAGACCCTCAAGACAGAGCCATCAATCCAGTGCCCAGCTTTCCATATTAATGAACCACATGCTCACCTTTGGATAAACAGCCCATCTCTTAAACTCTCACCTCTGGGTAGGTCTTTTTTCTCTCATCCATCTCACATGCCATTGGGGGGGAGGGGGAAATCACTAATTCCCCTTATATCCTTTTTCAGACTCCATCCTCCCATCACAATTGTTGCACACTTGTCTTTGGTATCTCCCACCTGCTGCTCTCCTCCAGTTCAGCTCTGTATATTCTTGTTTCTTCTCTTTTCTGTTTTCTTATATAGAACTTCTTCTAGAACAGGGGTAGCAAACTGCCAGCCCATGGGCTGGATGCATCATGCCAAACCACACCAGCTCCGGCAATGGGGAAAAAGTCATGACATTCCTGTTCTAGAATATCCAAATATCCTTTGGACTATTATCATCAGCTGCATTAGATACACTAGACCAGGAAATCAATTCCACAAGAAGGCTAAATCTACTTTTATTGGGAGTTGCTACATTAACAGAATCTTGCAAGTCCGATTGTGCTTCACACCTCCCCTTCTTAAAGTGCAGTGATTCATGGCAATGACTGCCTGAGTTATTTTCAAATGTTATCTTCCTATTCTAGACTTAAAAAGTACTTCAGACATTTTGTTCATGCAACCACTACTGCTTCTTCTGTCAAAGCCATAGTATCTACAATTATTGTAAAGTAACCATCTTTACGACCCTATGTATAATGGCAGCTAGTGCCATACTAGTTCCACAGCAATGGAAAATCTGTCCCCACAACAACCTAGTTTGCTTTCAACCTAATATATTGTCATTCCACCTGAAAAACAATCTGGCACAAGAGCCATTATCAGCAAACAGTATCTTGTTATTTCACTAATTCTTGTTAATTTGTAGGCAGTTAAATATCCTTTATCTTTTCTATTTTCCCTCCTCAAAGACCATTCTACTGCATTGAACTTCATACTCCATCATTTCACTTATCAACTCCTTCAATCATTGTCTTCCACATCTCTTTCAGTTAATAATTTCCACACTTCAAAAACCAGGTTCCCCCAAATGTACACAACACCAGTCCTATACTAAGCTGGACATAGTTTCAAATACACTGAATCTGAGCCAGAAATAAGACAGTTCAGTTGTACATCACTGCTGACATTATGCAATCACAGGTATCTGTAACTGCTTTCAAATTGGTGCAAAATCCATATAAAGAAATTTTTAGGCAAGCTCTTCCCAAATGATGTTCTTTAGATGCTTTAGATTTCAATTTCTGGTATTCCAAGTCCCAGTATATAGGAAAATATTCTGCGCAACCGGAAAGTATTTCAACTTTAAGCACGAGGAAGGTTTTTGAACTGATGGAACCAATAAAAATATTGAGACTTTTTAAATGAGAATTGCCATCAGAAGAAACTTAGTTTCCGAAAAATTTGGTCCATCTATAGGATCTCCTGAACAAACAGAGGGTTGCACTAGAAGACCACCAAGGTCCCTTCCAACTCTGTTAGTCTGTTATTTTTTTTTTCCTGTTATAACTTCCATTATCTTAGTTACCATCTAACAGGCGTCAGACTGCCAGACGGAACAGATGACTAAAAGCGAGAGGAATGTTTTTACTCTTAAAAAGCAAAACAAAGAGGCAAAAGCAGTTGAATTGATTTTGAAAATAGTCCCACTTGCTTTCCAGTTTTAAATTCTGTTCAAAACAAATAATCAAATAAGCACTCAAGGCAAACCTTCTGTTTCTTTGAGGCTTTCTTGACACAAACAGTTTGGCTACATTCCTTTCTATAAAAAAAAAACCAAAATCAGCATATGCTCCCTTATTTTGCAAATGCTGCAAAGATTTTTCTTTCTTTTTATTAGACAAAAAGGATGCTTAAACCATATCACAAACCCCTGACAAAATTTTACTGAATATACAGTACATGTCTTCCGTTTATGAATAAGCTATGAAAATCTCTCTCTCTAGCTGAAACTATAGTTCATTAATTTACTTGTAAAGTGGAAAAGTCATCTGTAAAGAGAATGATAGGTCTGGGAAAATATAGAAAAGTTCCCAAGATCCTTCTAATATAGAATGTAGTCCTTCTCCCTACTTTCAGAAAAACAGTATAATTCAGACTGGACAAAAGAAATGTGCGATTAGCATGTAAATGTACAAATCAGTAAGGAAGATCTTCATTACCTCAGTGAGAAAATAGATAAATGAGCTCTCTTCCTGATTTAGGACACTAGATTTTATACTTGATCATTGCTTCATTATTCTTGATATATTCTTTCCCCCACAAAAATGTTCATAGACCCTTAATTTTTTTAAAAAAAGAAGTAATAATTGGGCATATGCAATTTTCAAATGTTAAACTCACTGATATTCCTGTATCTATAGGAATTAAATGGATTGTGGTTCTTATTTTCATTTTTAAAATGAAATATTATCAACAAACCAATTTGTATATTGTGTCGATCACTAAAGCAATTCTATGTGGCTTACATTACTTCTACAAATATAAAAGTAGCCAAAAGGAGGAAAAAACAGACAATAATATATATCATAATGGGGAGGATAATATAATATAAAATAACCAGGAATGAACTAGGGCCGTGATGGCGAACGTTTTAGAGACCAAGTGCCCAAACTGCAACCCAAAACCCACTTATGTATCATTGGGTGTCGGGTGGGCGTGGCCCATTGGGTGGGTGTGGCTCATTGGGTAGGCGTGGCCCATTGGGAGGACGTGGCTGCAATGGTAATGGCTGACTGGGTGGGACTAAAAAGTTCAATCAATCAATTTCAACTTTGCGAGGTCTTTTTTTTCCTGCGAGAAATTGAAATTGCTTGATTGATTGAGCCTTTTTTTTTTTTTTTTTGCACATGGCAGCGGAGGCCCAAAGCAAAAAGATTTTATAAAACTCAACTGAAGGCCTAGAACTGGCATGCATGGCTACAGAGAGGGCTCTGCGTGCCACCTGTGGCATGCATGCCATAGGTTCGCCACCACGGAACTAGGTAGTAAATCATTGCACCATACCCAGGGCCTGCAAGCAGAGGCAATTTCAGGGCCATGCAAACCACATAGAGATTCTGTTTTTCAGATGTGGTGTACTTACCAAGACAGAGCATCTTCTTTGGCCCATAAGGTCAGTGTTTTATAGTGGAATCTGGAGTATGCCAACTCTTTCAGATTTTACTGATTGGAAGAAATTGTGGGACAAAGACGGTTCAGTATATAACAAATATATATGGGATTTTACTGAGAAACCCAACACCTAGAATTACACATGGAATCTCACTGAGAGACAGTGCAGTTTTCAGAATAGATACATCTGTGTAGAGATATCTTGGTATCATAATACCATCTTCTTGATTTTCTTGAGAGACAAATGAAGGACAACATAGAACAGTGATGGCGAACCTTTTAGAGACCGAGTTCCCAAAACCTGGCCCCGCCCCTGCTCCACCTCCCTGCTCCACCCCCGCTCTACCCCCATCCTCTGCCCTGCCTACCCATAGGACCATTCACTGCCTCCAGGGCCCACCACAGATTGTCCAGGCAGCCCAGCAGCACTATGGCAGCCACACCCTCTGCCAGCGCTCTGCAGCATCAGCATCATCTGCATGGTGGGGTGTGAGGGCAGAGTCTTATCTACACTGCCTGGCTGCCATGTCCTTGGCTGCGCTGCTCCATATGGGCCATGCTCAAGGGCGACTCTCTTCCAGGGGGGGCTGCTGGAGAAGAGGGGGTTGTGGGGGAAGGTGAGGCTGGGACAATGGCATGTGTGCCCACAGAGAGGGCTCCAAGTACCGCCTTTGGCATCCATGCTATAGGTTCGCCACTACTGACATAGAATATAACAATAACCATATAGCAATGGCAACAGTTTGCTATCATTATATTTTATCTTCATTTGCCCTTTCCTAAGCATTCATGTTCCTTGCCAGATGCTTTGGACAAACTTAAGTCTTGTTGCTTCAGCGTATGGGCAAAGAATGAGTGATGATCAGGATGGGTGGTATATTCTTTACATAATTTTTGTTCTCTGGATTGCAACCTGATAGCCCTACCAAAATGGGTTGAAAAAAATTATGCATCTTCTCTGCTCCAAGTATTATCTGATTCTTCACTGAGTATCTCAGGCACTTCCATTAAGCTGAAATTATTGTATTCCACTCTGCACCCTTTTCAAACTCAAAGCTTCCTTCTTCTGAAGAGATTACTGACTGAATAACAAAACAGTTGAACCTGGAAATTCATTTTAATTCATGTTGGAAAGCAATTTAAGTTGAAAAGAATAACTTTCACATTGGATGACATGCTGTTTGTCTTACTAATTAAGCAAAGTTGGAATAAAGCAAGACATTCTTTAATTTCATGTCTCTGGCTCATAATTGTCATTCTATGAAGCAATATTTATACTTAAGATGCTGTAATGCCCCATTCCTATAATCCCCTTGTCCTCTTTTAGAGAAACAACAATGAAACTGAGCAATGGGAAAATAAAAAAGCAGTAGAAATAGGTGCAAGAGAAAGAAAGAAGCTGAACAGAAAAAATAGTTACTCTTGATCAAGGGCTAGAAGAATAGGTCATTTTAAAGAGTGACAGTTTAAGAGATAAGGGGTCAAGGAATAAAGGATAGTAGAAAAATTACTTGTGAAGGTTTCCCCCTTCCCTGCAGAACTGTACTCAGCCAGTCCCTGTAGTTAACAGGAAGAAATGCAGCTTGGGTATACAAGGGAATAAGAGGTGTTGGCTGCCATATAGGTAGTTCTCAAAACTGAGTCCAAAATTTCTGTTGCTAAGTGAGACATTTGTTAAGTTACATTTGTTACCCCATTTTATGACCTTTCTTGCCAAAGTTGTTAACTGAATCACTGCAGTTGCTAAATTAGTAACATCGTTGTTAAGTGAATCTGGCTCCCCTGTTGACTTTGCTTGTCGGAAGGTCACAAAATGGGATCACATGGCCCTGGGGCACTACAGCCATCATAAATATGAGTCAGTTACCAAGCATCTGAATTTTAATTATGTGACCATGGGGATACTGCAACAGTCTAAGTGTGAAACATGGTCATAAATCACTTTTTTCAATGCTGTTGTAACTTCAAACACTCACTAAATGAACTGTTGTAAGTTGAGGACTACCTGTACTCAATCAATGGAGGAAAAGAAGTCTGGCAGTTTTACCAATGAAGAAACTACCCAGTGAAATGGCTGGGGTAGGATCAATCCCTTTAGAGCTAAAAGGAGAAGTGTAGTGGATCAGATGTCTTGAATAGGGAATATCCAATCCAGGTAAGTAGAAAAAAGTGAAAAACTACAATAAGCCTAGGTGTTCATAGAAAGGACTAATAATGGGCATTATGATTCACAATATGAATATATATTTGTATCTAATGTTGGAATGCAAGTATAAAAGGTCAGGTGGTACATCAAGATATCAGAACAGCTTTTTGACATTTTCACACCATCATGATTTATATTGGACATCTATAATTACAAGAGACCTTTGCAGATTCAGCTATTGTTTGGGGGCTTTTGCAAGGGAGGAGAAAAGAGGTTTATTTAAGTAGGTGCTTACCTTTGAATAGTACTGCATCATTTTAAGATGGATTTCTAGTTTTTCAATAAGCTACCTCTATAGAACGTAAGAAGGTTATGGTGAGTTCAGTAAATTGCATGATAGCTAGAAATCCAGTGCCACACTTTTTTTAAAATAAAATTTGACAAAGAGTTAGAAAGATTCCTACTTAGCTATCTCAAGGCTTCTTGAATCTAGGAAAATGTTTGGACTAAAAGAGTAGTTTCATTAGGTTTTGGTTTCCCTTAGTGGATATAGGAACTTATGAAATTATTGTATTATTCAATTCATATAACATTACATACTTTTATTGATAATTATTTGATGTTATTACTATTCATGGAGCAGCAAACAATTAAAACATGTCTACAGATAAAATTCTTGTGATTTCATCAGATCCTCAGATGGTTATATTCACACCAATCCAGGATGTTTTTAGAATTCAACTTTCATGCCATTTATCAGTATAAAAGTGATATTTCTTAATTGTCACTATCACCATCTATCTCATCTACATAGATTTCCCTCTAGGCCTCTTTCCTCAGTCAGTCAACCAGTTTTTCAGTCAAATGTGTAGCTTTTCCATCCCCAATTATCCTCAAAGTATGATGAACTCCTCACATTAGGATAACCACAGAAAGTTATTCTTGGGGGTTATTTATTTCTACTATAAATGTATTCTTCAAGTATCTTACAGGTGTAATGACAAAAACACAAATACTTTTCTACGATATATAAATGCAGGGAATTTACAGAAAAGGTGCACCACTGTATTCAGCAGATGCTATTGAAGTAGCCATTGACTGCGCCTGTTCTAAGTCTTGTCAAATAAAAAGTGAAGATGAAAGATTGAGATCCCACCACCTGTTTTTATGCTACCTACTTTAGTGAGACTTCTTACCTTCTCAATAGAGCCCCACTACTTACTGTATGTTTACCAGGCTTTCTCCATACAATCTGGTGCTATGCCAAGAATGTCCTTGCTTCTGTGAAGAAGATCAAATGGGTATAAATCAAGCAGAAGCAAGGAGGTGGACCCTACCAAAACTGATTCCAATTCTCCATGACTTGATTGGTTGCTTTGCAAGGCTATAAATCAGATTGATTTGTGGTATCTGACAGAAGTGCAGCGGGCAGGCTTGAAACACAACTACTTCTCATTCTGTCACTGCAAGGTTTGATGAATATCATAGCACTGAAGATTATGAATTAATGAAGTTTTCTCTAAAGAAAAAAGAAATAAACAAAAAAGAAATTTCTTATATTAATCTGAATCATCTTGTGCATTTAAAAGTATTTGAACAAATAAAATGCATTCTTAACACTTCATTTCAGATTACTGATTCTGAAGTTATTTGTAAGTATTCACTTTTGTGCAAAATCACCATTCATATTCAGATTAAGTATTATAACTAGTCTCAATAACATAAACAGATGAATGAGAAATTTAAAAAGACAGCATTTTATTTCTGTCAACCAAGACTATTGAGCATGACCTAATCCATTTTATATTTTCTCAAGGCCTCTTGTCAGATCCAATCATCCATGTTAGTGTTGATTCCTGTATTTCATCTTCCAAATTACTATGCACATAGATTTTTTTGTTATTTTTCTGGTATGTATTCATTTAATTTACTGTCTGGGTAGATGTTATCTGCCAATTGGCTGTGTATCAGTCTGGAGAAATTGAGCCATTTTTTCCCCAGTCTTTAACATAATTCTAAGCAACAAAATCCCCATGGAAGAATAGTGAGGATTTCTTTTGTAGTTTCTTCCAAAGCTTTATCTCTGTTTTTTAAATATAGTCATTTCTCTGAGCAGTTTTGTCTTAAATTGGATGCAATAAAGTTGCTTTATTTATAATTAGAAGAATTAAATTTTTTAAAGGAATCTATAAACCTCCATTAACAAGGATGCCAATGGCAGCAAATTGGTGTGAAAACTAGATTTCATTTCTTGTCATTATCTCTTTTCTTGCTCGTCAAGTGCTATTATCACCCTTGTAAAATGTTTTCCTTTATATAGCCCCGGTTGATTTGTGGAGGTCGAATACAGTCAGAAAAGCCCAAATTTTTAATAGCTACAGCTTTGAAATCATTCTTTGTAGCTATTCACAAGTACTTCTCAAATGTCCCATAAGATTTTAAAAGTGACTCAATGGCAAATTAAATATGTGAACATATGTGCACCTATATATAGTTATATAATTACATATGTCAACCTAACATTATAAGGGATTTTCTTTTCCATTCTGATGTACAAAAAATAAATGTTATTTGGATATGAAGAAATGACAGCAAAAAGTCATCCCTCCATTCATTCACATTTACTGCCTTACTTTATTTCCTACATCCTCTCTACAGTATGACTCAGACTTTCTCATTATCTTTTTTCTCACACACACGCATATCACACGGTGAGACTCAAAGCCTACTGTCTGACTCAAAGCTGCCACTGAAATCCCAATTCCTTGTTCCAGTAAGAAGACTTTTGCAATTTTTTGGAAGATATATAAAAATAGCTTTGTATTTGGGAATTTATTTTGCTATCATCTTGCAAAATAATTTTTTCAACTAGATTAAAAAAAAGTTTGGAAAAATGACATGTTTAAAAACACTAGTTTTAAAAAAAGAACAGCCCCATGATGGTTTATGCTGCTTTCATATTGAAGTAGCTGACTTAGTGCATCAAATACCTTATCCAGTAGATTTCTGTTTTTATATACTGAAAATATTAATGTTTGGGATGTAATGCTTCTTTTACTCAGGCCATCAATTAACAATTGTAACTGACAATATGCAACCGACCATTTTAAAAATCTCTTTTTAAAGAAGAGAAAGGGATCATACCTCAGAGGTATAACACAAATAACTTATTTTTAAAAAGTCAATGTAGACTATTTTCCCTGAGCACACCCTGGATATGTTAGATTTTAGTTTCAATAATTTCCTATCAGTATGGGTTTTGAATTTTCATTGTTTTTATTATTCCTCATAATTAAAAAAAATAATGTACCATTTTTAACTTCATGCAAATTATTTTGAACACTGTTCTGAAAAGTGCAAATACATCTATGCTGGGTCATACATATGCATTGCATGATGGTTAATTATTGCTTAAACGTTTGTAAAATATGTCAGGCTAACATAACCTTTCTCCAGATAACTGGGGAGGGAAAGAAAGTATTGACCATGGGGCAGTGACTGAGAAGAGAGCATGTTGGCTGTTTATTCAGGTTTTTCTCAACCATGAATCAGTTCCAAAATATTAAATTAATAATTAAAAAAAATAGTTTCTCTCATCAGTGTCTACTGACCAGAACCAACCATCACAACAAGAATGAGTAATTCATAGTTCCACTCCAGATTCCATTTTGAAGAGGAAATGGAAGAGCATTCATGACAATACAGCAGCAAAACAGCTGATTTTTATTGTGTTATTTTAGAAAAAAAAGTAATAGTAACAGTAGAGCTGAACAAAATACATCTATTGTCATTTTAGAATCTCAACCCCATCTAAGAATTAATGGATTTCATTACTCACACCATGTAATCTCCAGCTCACTGGATCACATCCTCAGTGGTAGAAAAAATAACTTTAAAAGATTGTCTCTGCTAGCAAAAAAGAGGACTTGCTACTATACCATAGCTATGTAATGTTAAAGCAAACAAATATTCATGATCAGATTCCTTTCACCCATGCATGTAAACAGCTGCTACCATGCACTTTTATGAGAAATATAAAAGGCAATATTGTTAGCTCCCATTGTGGCATCTTATTGCTGTCCCTTCCAGGTATTTCCTTGAAAATATGTTTTTCTTACTGCTCTAGTTTTATTTTATTCATGCGAGATCCCTTCATAGTCAATATGGAAATCAGCTATTTAAATCTAAAATTCATAGCAAACATGATTATAACAATATATACAAACAGAAAACATATAGTTTGTTCAGAATTAGTATCATACAAAGAAATTGTTTTGTGTATTAGTTGAATTCTAAAGAAAAATAATTTGAATATGGGATGAATATCAAGTTGAATAGAAGTTGTGTACCTTTCTGGGTAACAAGTTCCGTTGTCAAAATTGATTGTGGGGAAGTTTTTTCCTAATATTCAATCAGAATCTGCCTCCTGGTAACTTAAATACACAGTATGTTCTGCACTTAGGAATGAGAGAAAACTATCTTCACTTTCTTCTTCTTCATATTTAGATGTTCATCTAAAGCCTGGATTGACAGCTGGTGCTTCTAGATGTTTCAGACAAAAAGTTAATAAACTTGGCCCTGGGTTCACTAAGAAGGAAAAGGTTGCTACTTTGATGATCCAAAATAGTATTCCAATAATATGTTATGGTGGCAAATAACTGTGGTGAATAACTACTGGAAAATAAAAGACAGATTCCTGAATCTGAGGTCTTCATGCAAGATTATATTTATGTTTGGTTTTTTTCCACATAAACCTCTCCCAATAAAATTAGAGCTGCTACAGATGGAAGCTTAAAATTTATAGTTTGTTGCAATGATATTAGCAGACATATCATTATAATTACATAGTGAAAACTTATTAGGTTCATTTTTTTTCATTATATGTGTATGTCTCTGTGTGTTTGATTATAATTTCATTACAGACTTTAAGAGCAACTCCTCCAAAACAAATGTTAATCATACATACATGTCTAGACAAATGAATGTAATAGAAAGCAGCAGTAGTAATCAAATCCGTCTCTTGCATTTGTTTTTCCTGAAGTCTTGAGATTCACCAACTAGAACCCACTGCAAAGGATAGATTTATAATTTCGAAAAACCTAGTAATTTGTTTTCAGTACTAACTGTGATCATATATCACTATTCTGTCACCATTTTTCCTGATTATTCTCAAGCTTTCATACTTTCAGCTGCATCATTTGAAAACTAGATGAAAGTAGATGTCCTTCTACTTCAGCAGTTTCTAAATATATGGAAATTCGGAATTCTTGCCAGTTTCCTGTAAATCCCTCTCTGCTCTCAGAAATCCAGATCAACGCTACTTCCTGCAGGTTCCTGTCAAGGAATAGGCAGCAGGGAAATATATAAACTGCTGAACAGACTGGTCATTTTTAAAGGTTTTCAGGAGCTGCCTAATTGCAAAGAAGAATGCAGTTTTCCCTAGAGAAAGACAGGTGGCGTAATCATACAAAGGAAATCTCTTCCTTCCTCCCTTCAAATAATGAAGCCAAACGACGCTTTTTCTGTAATGTTCCTTCTCAAAAGGAAAGTCTTTTTGTTTTTTTCCCCCAACCGGTTGGGGTGACGTCAGTCTGTCAGTAAGAGTCAGGTGATATACACTATAAGCGGAGGGAGCTCTCCTGGTGCTGAAAACAGTCCGTAAACTCGGAGCGAATGGATATAGTCAATATCATGCTTTAGGTTGCCTCAGACACAGGTAAGAATATAGGGTTGTTGTTTTTTTTACTCGACAAATGAAACGGAAGAGTCAATGTATATTTTCTCTGGAAGGAGGGATAAGCTAGAAGCAGCAAATTACCTAGTCAGAAACATATGAAATTGAAACCTGATGCACTTTGCTTACTAGCACAGAAACAGGGATTTTATGTAGATGTTAAATATATCTTTCATACCTTGTGATTTAACGATATATATAAAAAATAACAAGAAACTAGGTGAATGAGAGTGTTGATAATTATATCTGAGAACTATTAATAACCCTTATATTTCAGGATTTTTAGTAGTTTAGTTCAGAAATGAAGCATAAAGCTTCATTTTTTTAGTCTGTGTTAGTGCAACTAAATCTCAGAAATAAGTCACTATATTTTAAAACATAATGCTGCTAACACTTTGTTCTTCCATATAATATGGAATTTCCAATATTCTAATCTGGATAAAAGTAAAGTTTATAAATTTATGGATAATTGTATGTCTTTATGGATAAAATAAGTACATTGCATCTCTACATAATTCCTATTGAATATTCAGGAAAGAGTATATTCTATTGAATATATTAAGAGCTAAAAGCCTCACTCCACTGACTATATTAAGAGTCTTATCATTCTATTCAAGAATATTATTTACTTCTATATAGAAGTAAACTAGAGGGTTTTCTAATAAGCAGTTATTTGGAGGTACTGGAATTGAATTTGGAATTCATTGTGCTTTCACAGGTAGTAAAGTATAAAATAATGCAGCTACTAAGGGGGAGAGTGGAAAGTGTCTAAATATTTTCTTTTTATATTTATCCAATTAAATTAAAAGACGGCCCTTTTAGCATAAAAATATACCAACTGAAGCATACAATAAGATTTTAAAAAAGTTATTTTAATACTGTAAAATGTTGATGCATTTTGCTCATTGTTCATGTCTGGAACTTACCATTATTTTACCTTGCAATAAATCTTCATTACTAAGCACTCAATTGTAATTCATGGTGACTACCAGAGTACAGGATAAAAACAAGAATTTTGTTTGAAATATATAGATATAATCTAAAACAACTAGTAGTCAATTCAACAATTTTAAAATGGTGGTATTAACTTGCTAATATTCCAGTCAACTATTTCCAGTGAAATCCAGATAACTTCATTAAAATCACTAGGAGTTAAGTTTATAAATTAAGTCCTACTGATTTCTCTTTATTGAACTAGCACTAAAATTGGATTCCATACAATAATCCACATTTTGTCTGTTTTTATCTGCTACTCATTTATATTTCTTCCACAGGCTTTCATTGGTCATTAGAACATAAAAGCTATTTGACTAAAGCCATTCAAGCACTTGGGCTGCAATATTTATTGTAAAGTAAGAAAAACTATGCTCTTTTAAGGACCTTGTCAAAGAAAGAATTCCTCTTCCTATTTTGAAATGATATTGAATAGAGTCTTGAGAATTAACAGATTATTAACTAGTATATTTATTAATATAAATTCTTATTTGGAGCATTGTTGAAGAAAAATAAAGCAATTCTGTTGTAGTATTTTAATTAACTCAATACGTAAATTATGTTATACTGTGCTGCAAATCACTCTGCTATTGCTTGAATGGCATAATAAGCTTTCTGTAGTATATGTGTGTTTACTTACAAGAGAGTAAGATAAACTAGCATTACTGAATTTTTTCTGGATCCTCATGAACCACTACTATATCAACAGGATATTTTAAAGTGTAAAAGGGAGGAAGAAAAATGAATGGACTGGGAAAAAAAGTTGAACTAGGCGGATACTATTTTACGTCCTTCTGGATTTAATTTTTCTCTTGTCTGCATATTGCAATCTCTCTCTTAAATTTTAGAATTTCTTTCAGCAAAATTTAAATAAACAGGAGTTCTATCCTTTTAGCCCAGTAACCCAAAATCATTTTTTAAAAAGGCAATCATGTATATATATTGTCTGTATATAAAAGAAGAGGAAAGATTCCATTTCTAAAAAAAACAATAACATTTTTAATATAATGTTCAATTCACTATTCTGCTTTCTACTTTCTCCCACAGATAATACAGCCAAATGTTACAGAGGTAACATTTACGTCGCTGAATAAATAAATATCTCTGATCAATTATTTTATAATTAGAATGGTTAAGTTAATGTTAATATTAATTTCCCCATTAACATAAATATGAAATGCTTATTTACAAATGAGAATGGCCACAGTCTAGCAAATGGTTTACTCAAGCCAGAAGGTTTTAGTATTCTATTCGGTATTGCCTTGTCTTCCTTCCATTTAAGGCTTCTTTAAATGCATTTTAGACAAAATATTTTTTTATTAAAAGCATATATATGATGAAATATTAGGGAAGCACATTTAGCCTCTCAGTCTGACTGATATTTGCTAATCTTTCTTTGTGAAATGTTCTTCTTGAAATAGTAAATGTTAAAGGTAAAACAATAAAATATATTGCAAAATTTAAAAATAAATTATCTCAGAAGTCTAGTTCTTTATTTTTATTAAAGTCTGGTTATTTTTTACTTGGAGGTTCTGTTTTCTGAATGCAACGTTTTGGAATGAGTAAATCAATAGATCATTTACTCATTACTCATTCTGTTAAATGGTAGATAGGAAAACCTATGTTTGTCAATATTTGATATAATATTTTATGGACTTATTTATCTTTTGATTAAGCATTTACCTTGTTCTCTTTATGCACTAGATAAATCTGGCTGCAAATTCAAGCACATCTAAACATTACAAAAATATAATCCATGCTGGCAATTAAAATCTGTATTCTTTGTCAAGGGAAAAAGCTGACTTGACTATCAAGATTGTTTTAATTTTGCACTTGGGAGTGTGTTATAAATATTTAGTGATAGAGACAGAGATTTATTTTCCATAAAATATTTATTCCCATTTGTTATATTTATTGTATTTATTTACTAACACTACTTATCTACTGCTCCAATTACATTACTTTATTAATAAGTCTGAGCTTATTATTTTATTATTTTCAGAATTTGGTCATAACGAGGCACTGTGTTGGCACAAAAGTGTTAGTAATTATCAACAGAACCCAGTTATTTTTTCTGCTTTATTACTGCATTATCATTAAATTTATTCTTTTATCCTACATCAGGTTGCTATAATTTGAGATCATAACAATATACTCATTTTTATTGATTGATGACAACCATTTTGGATTAGTAGGCACATTTGGAATTTTGAAAATTTGCTATGAATACTCCCGCAAAATGGCTGTTAGAAGTGCTGGCTTCTTCATTTAAAAGAAAACAAATGCTTTGGAAGGACATAATCAGTTAGAAACAACAAGTTTATCAGAATCTTGCCATTTCCTTCAAGTCCCCAAACTCAAGAAGAGTTTATTATACTGACTTACTTTGTCCCTTTTCTAGGATAGTAAGTACACTTTCAGACAAAATACTGGAAGGTAACCACTCATCAAATTTATGGATCTCATTGAGGCCCAGAAAAATTCATGAAACTAAAAATAATGATAGTGGCTGATCCTGAATTTTGCAAAATACCAGCTTCTTTTTTGTAACTAAAAGTTTAAAAAAAAAAAAAAGGTAAAAGATCACGTGTTCAGAAAGCCTGGCAAGCATTAAGGCAAATGTTCACAGATATCTTGATGGACCTTGAACCATTTTTGGTAACTAGTTCTAGATTTTGAAAATGTTTTGTCCAAATTTGGAAGTATTAAGTTTATAAAAATACATAATATAAGGAATTTAAGAATTGGTCTAGGAAATCAATATTATTGTTTAATAAATAATAACTGTCCCACATAAAGTATAATTTAAAATTTAGATAGGCTTCATGATTATTTATTGAAGTATCTAAGACTGTTTCCCGAAACAATAATGGAAACAAAACAGTTTGTAGGGGAAAAAGTAGCAGAACCTGGGGGCAGAGTTAAAAGAGGGATTAGCTTACAATCCCTACATAGCCACAAGCAGCCACAAGCCTTGAATTCCGAGGTCCTTATCTAACTCCAAGCAGGTAGTTGAAAATATTTGTGCGCATAGGCTTTTTAGCAATAAATCTGTTTAACTGGACTTTCATGTGTGGACCTGGTCTTTCACAACTGACACTAAGTTACAAGGAGCAACTTCTATGAAAACAGTTAGTTGTAACTATTTGTATAGACTATGGTTAGTTCAGTTTCATTTCCATGATCTCTGAACATAACTAAATAAATAAATATCATTCAACTTGAAGTAACTTATAAGTTACTTTAGTCTAAAGCTGTTATTGCTGTCCATACTTGACCATAGAATATATTTAAAATGTACCTTTCTGTGTTAATTTTCTTTTTTCTTTTCTTTATTTTAAGGAAACATTTCAAATATGGCTGATAAAATATCCTGGCTTGGAATACTTTTGCCTCTTATTCAAGTTTTTGTGCTCATCTCTTATGCCAATTCTGCTTCATTTCAAAGTTTTCAAAACCTTCAGAATGATCCAGACTATCTAATGAAAAACCTGCAGAGGCTTCCAAGCCCAGATATGATCAAAGCTCTGGAATACATAGAAAGTCTTAGAAAACAAACCAGCAATATTGAAACAAGTCCAGATTATAGTTCCTATCAAAATTCTCCATTTGTTCTACAGTCAAAAGAAAGCAAAAACCAACATTATTTACCCGACAACCTAAGGGAGTCCTTCCCAGAAGATGATTCCCAGTGGGTTAAGACAATGTTGGAAACCATAAGACAAAGAGAGAAAGAATCAAAAGTTGTTTCAAAAGAAAATAAACTTAATCCCCTGAATTCAGACAATATCTTTCTGGATGGAATAATGGATGATTATGATGAGCGTACTTGGCCTGCTACAACACATAAAAAATTTAAGGTTCCACATACATACTTTGAAGAAAATTCAAGAGATAATCCTTATAAAAGAACAAATGAAATAGTGGAAGAACAGTACACACCTCAAAGTCTTGCAACTTTAGAATCTGTATTTCAGGAGCTAGGGAAAATGATGGCACCTCATAATCTAAACAAAGAAAGGTTTAATGAGGAACAAAAGCTATATGCTGATGAGGAAGATGATGCTTTTAAAGGAAATAATATTGCTTATGAAGATGTGGTTGGAGGAGAAGACTGGAACCCAATAGAGGAAAAACTGGAAAGTCAAACTCAACAAGAAATAAGAGACAGTAAAGAAGAAATTGAGAAAAATGAAGAGATCAATGATGAAATAAAGAGAGCAGATGCCCTGGAAGATGACATGAAAAAAGAGAATAAAAATCAAGTCCTGGAAGATGTCTCACAGTTGATGGATTATTATTTGAAAAAAATGGTGAATAGACCGGGAGGTGACATGTTAGGGATCAACCAAAATGAAGACAAAAGAGCAGCCAAATATTCTGAAAAACAGCTTGATCCTCAAGCAGTTTATGAGTTGATAGAAATCTCAAGAAATTTACAGATCCCACCTGAGGATTTAATCGAAATGTTGAAATCTGGAGATAAACATCAGAATGAAAAGGAACAAGAACCTGAACTGATTGAAGATATTGATGAAGTCCCTGAGATTAATTTAGAAAAGTCAGACTTATTCAAAAATAAGATGAACTCCTTACATGGTTATCAAAAGCAAAGATTTAATGTTCTGCCAGATAATTTGCCAGAAGACCTGAATGTTGAAGACATTATCAATCTTTTAGAGATGGAAAATGTTGGTAATCAAAAACCTCCTTATCCTGGACATCAAATAAATCAAGAAAATGGATTTCCAAAATGGTACCTGCCTGCAAGGTCTGAACAAAATATATTTTCAAAAATGGCTTGGCTTAACCGTTTAGAAAGACAAATGAAACAAGAATCACTGAATGGAAAGGAAGAAGAGTTGTCAGACTATTTAGCCAAGATGTTGACAAAGTATCCTGAAGTTATCAATACAGGTCTGAAGAAAGAAATTCCACTTGCAGTTTCATCTGAACATGACCATCTAGACCAAATAGGAAGCCATGAACCAGATCAATTCACTTTATTTGGCAAAAGACTGCCAATGGCTAAAGAGAATGATGACACCCAGAACAGACCATATATGGATGAAGAGATGCTAGCAAAAGTTCTGGAATATCTAAACCAGGATAAGTCTGAAAAAGGGAAAGAACACATTACCAAAAGGGCAATGGAAAACATGTAGTGGTTTAAATATTATGTTTCCTCATTGGATTAAATTCTACCCCAGTTCAGTTGTGATTTACTTTTCTTTAAGAAATTTGAGGCATGTTCAGGCATTATACTTAGCTGCTTTTTGCCCACAAGAACTCTGGCACCCCCTTTTTCATGAGTAATATTACTTGTATGAAAGAGGAGCTCATGGACCTCAACTATAGCTGCTCCTGTAGTCTCTGCATATGATTTTGAACATCAGTAATTGCAGGAACTTCCACAGGTGATTTCTGGGAGCTCCCAGCAAGTGCTCTATATTGCTTGTGAAAATGATTGTGCCCAGATGACTCCTTCAGGTGCAAAAGTAGTTTGGTTTTGTGTCTCAATTGGTCACTGTGATGAATGATTTGGCACTGAACAGTCTGTATAAACTCCTATGAACTGTTCTGTGGTTTGTGAGTATCTTTAAATGTTTAAAATCTTGATCAAATAACAAATTGCTTCAATTTTTTTAAGAAACAACTTTATGAAATAAAATGAAAACTGTCAAATAGTAAATCTTGAGATATCTCGATCAAAGCCGATTGGCTTTGGGTTTTTTAAATGAATTGAAATATTTTGTTATTGTCTGTAGTGTTTTTTGTGAAGTACCAAATAAAAAAATAAAGCATTCATATACATATATAATATATATATATATAGTTTTATTTACAAAGCTTTTTCTATTCTGTGTTTTAAGGTCAATGAATAAATATTATTTCTGGACAATAGACTGTGTTTTGTTTTGAGTGTATAATTGCTTATTTTCAAAGTTAGCTTAGATAAAATAATTGTGCTTTAAAGAATAATAACAATCCTAATTTTTTCAATGTAAGCAAGCAACTACACTCTTCAATGATGTCACTGAAGGCCCCTTTTCAAAATCAGCTCATAATCACATTAACAATAGAACACTATGTTTTATAAATTAACAGTAGTCAGTAGAAACACTTTTATTTGAGAATAACTAACGGAAAAAGGACAGATATACATAATTCATCTCTTTAAGCTTCTCTTTCAGTTTCCATTACATTATAGTTATAATTACATTGTATGGAATAAAATATCAGCTCTAAAACTCATTTGTATATATTGTATCAAGGAAAGACAGTTGAAGACTATAAGTTAAATTGACATCCTTGACTAATTATAAATAATACACTGAGTTAGAACCAAACTAATTTTTTTTTCATTCTTTTGTCCTAGAAAAATCAATTGAGTCATCTTTGGTTTAAGTTTCATTGTTCACAATCCAAAAGATACAAAAGGTGCAATGGTCATTAACTTAGATTATTTAAAAGGAGATTAGGCAACCTAGTTAGCAACATATCAATAAGCATTAAGTGACAGAGCAAAGAATATTTCTTTGACTTTGTTTATTGACTATCCAGAGGGAAAATAAAAATTAGGATGATATGTTTGATGGAATTTCAGTCTATTTTAGGTTTTTTTTATTTTTTTAATGGTTGGAACACTTAAAATCAACTGCCATCAATTCTTTGTTGGCACTGCAAAACAAATTAACCCATAAACCCTACTCAGTGTTTGATAGGGAATTCAGGAAGCCACCACAAATTATTGCATGATAAAATGACATGCCAAGTGTATACATTTATTTCTGCTTATGGATAAGGCTCATAAAATAGAGGTGAGGACAGTCACATCTATTATTACTATACCACCCTTGGTTTCCTCTAGTGAATTGAGGACAAGGTGTTTTATGCAATCAAGATGTGTAAGAAGACAGTTCTAGTGTTTGATTTAAATATAGCTTTAAATATATTCTCTGTCAGCATTTCTCCATTTGTTTCAAGTTCCACAATTTTCTGGCAGATTTTATTGAGCATTATGGGTGTGGCGGTGCAATACATTTGGAGAACTTTGGGGAGAAAGTCTAGTTGGTATACTGTATATCAGGACTCCTTATGCTCTTAGTCTACTCATGGAGATGACCACAATTGCACAAGCTCCATTCTTTCCACCATCAGTCTCCAGATTTGAGAAGGCTTGTATGGCTAAGACCTAACATGTTTGTATTTAATTTACTGTACTGTGGCTGGACTGTTCCTTCTTTTCAGGAAAATTATAATGTCATTTCAGGAAGAAAGAACTGAGTTGGAAAATAGATATTTTAACCCTAATCTAGGGCTTTCCAGATGTTACAGATATTTTTTATGTTCCAGAATGGTTGATGATAAAAGAAATGTTTATAGTTCAGCAATTTTTGAAAAGCCAAAAATAGTTGTGGCCATTTTTGGTTTTCCAATAGTTGCTGAACTACAAACTTTTCCAACTATATTTTTCTCTAACCTTATATGTGATCTAATATGCTCCCTTATAATGTGCCTAGTGGAAGTGGGTGGGAGAGAAAGTACTTAATGCTATCATTAAGTGCTATCATACTGGCACAGTGGTTAGAATGTAGTATTGCAGGCTAATTCTGCTGACTGCCAGCAGTTCAATCCTGAGCGGCTCAAGGTTGACTCAGCCATCCATCCTTCCCAAGTCAGTAAAATGAAGACCCAGATCGTTGGGGCAATATGTTGACTCTGTAAACCACTTAGAGAGGGCTGTAAAGGACTATGAAGCAGTATATAAGTCTAAATGTTATTGCTATTGCTACTTTTCTCTCCCTCACATAGCTGTATTTCAACAAAACAAAACATGTTTAGCAATTCAAATAATGGGTAGTTTGAGTCAAACCCTTCGTACAATAATGACTCTTAAGGAATGAAGTTAAAAAGGGCTAAAATAAAATATATCTTTGATCTTGATTACTCATTGCATTTTTTTAAGGTAGCATGGAGAGTTGTAACAGTCAGAGAAAATGCAGTATAGAGTATCTGATTAAAGCCAACCATTTATATAATTACCCAGCCAGTCTAGTATCTTACTTAAAATAGAAACAGATTGAGAAATTTAAAACTAAACCCAAATAATATACAATGTGATTAAATTTAAATTAAACTGCATTAGCATTTATCTCATCTCACTGTGATTTCTAGCTTGGGTAATGAGCCAAGCTGCTCCAATATGCAGCGCAATAGTGTTTTTCTTTTTTTAGTCTTTGGAGGAAGATCAGCCGAAGTTCTCATTACTGTGAACCTGATGGATGGCATCTGATCTGATTAAGACAAATCTTCGAGACTAATTAATGTTGAACTACATGAAGGTCTGGATAAAATATACTTATAGATTTTGATGTTTAATTCCAGCCTGCATCAGTTATAAAAATGTTACTGTCTACTGTTGTGCTTACCTTATAATTTACAAAGTATTTATTATAAAAATAAAAAAAATATTTTTTATAATTCTGAATTTCTGTGATAACTTCCTAGAAGACATAACTTCTCATTTTGTTTTCTGTAATCCCTTCTTTTCCTGCTCTTTCAGCTCTCATGCTTTGAAATTAGCTGAAACACTTCAAAGGGCAGGACTCAACACGTAACTATAGATAAAATCAAGCACTTTGTACAGACTAAGTAGACAGAATCCATATAATACTGCATTATCTTCTTTAATGCATTACCAACTGTAGAAACACCCTCTAACTAATATCAATGAAAACTGTCTGGTGCCACAGTAGGAATCACAGGTTTTCTTTAGGAGAAACCACTGTTGTACCCAACTGGCTATAAATTGAAATCCTCTGATCACCTCAAAATGATATGTAGTAATTTTAGATAGTAATATAGATATAAATTAATTTATATCATTCCCTACATCATTAATAGTACCCTGTTTCTATTTCCGACTAGGAATTAGCAAACTTTAAAAAAATGTTCTTAAACTACTTTGTGCATCAAAGAGGTAGGAAATCAGTTATGATTAGGGGACTGGGGGCTAAAACATATAAGGAACAGTTGCTGGAATTGGGTATTTCTAGTTTAACGAAGAGAAGGACGAGATGGGACATGATAGCTGTGTTCCAATATGTCAGGGGCTGCCACAAAGAAGAGGGAGTCAAGCTATTTTCCAAGGCACCTGAAAGCAGGACAAGAAGCAACGGGTGGAAACTAACCAAAGAGAGAAGCAACCTAGAACTAAGGAGAAACTTCCTGACAGTTAGAACAATTAACCAGTGGAACAACCTGTCTCCAGAAGCGGTGAATGCTCCAACACTGGAAGTTTTTAAGAAGAAACTGGACAGTCCAAAATGGTATAGGATTTCCTGCCTGAGCAAGGGGTTGGACTAGATGACCTCCAAGGTCCCTTCCAACATCATCATCATCATCATCATTATTATTATTATTTAACGATATAAGAGCTATGTTGATATAAGGATTGCTTCAGTTCTATTATATTCCAGATAATGAGAGGACAGAGGAGGAGGTCTTGGAATACCTTCATGAGTTCTGACCTCATTTCTCCAATATGTAGCTTCGCTGTCTCTAGTAATTAAATGAGGGTGAATTACCATTTTGTACAACTCTTCAATCTTGTCCCTGATATTTACATGGAAAATATCACAACTGCCCACTCTTTTTCATGTTTGTGCTTATCTGTATTTGTCTGTACAGTTTATAAAAGCACAAAAGTTTTATTTTATTTTATAACTTTATAATTTTATTTTATTATTTTATCCTCTTTCAGAACAATGGCACTCCTCTTGAAATGTTTATCCTTAGTTGCTGTGAGATGAATTACATGAACATCCACCAGAGCCCAATTTCTCTTCTAATCTCTTGTCTGCACAATACACTACCAGTAGCAAGTAGAAGAAGCATGTAGTGCTGAAAGCAAGCACCTTTCCAACATTGTAATCCAGTAGGTGGACCACACAAGTGATGAGAGATGTATTGCATTGTTGTGATGCCAAGCATATGGCTGATATTCTTGCATCGGATGGATGGGGATTGCATCAAGATGTTGTGACATATGTCTTATCACTTGCCATGATTTGTACCAAATGCCTATTAAATTAAGTTGCTGAATTGGAAGGGATTGGAACAAAGAACTAACATACAGATTTAATAGCTGATTAGAGAAAAGAGACAAAGTATCTTGTCTCCTTTTCAAACTTTTATTTATATTTATATTTCTAGTTAAGCACCATATTAACAAAATGTATCTAAGCTAGAAATGATCTTAAGTTTTTGATTATTTCGAGGAAAAAATATTTCAAACACAATTATATTTTTTTAGGAAATTCCTTTTTAACCCTTTTCTCCAATTTAATAGCAAATGCAGAACAAAGATTTGTCCTGTAAAGTATCCCTGAACCGTTACAGTTATTCCATAGAGATGAGATTCCATAGCATTCTTCTATTAAAGAGAACAAATAAAATAGTGAACAAATGTGGGGAATATTTTTGCTTGGAAAGTTTCATTAAGTAGGTGAATTGTTTTCTTTGAGAATGTGCAAAAAAAACCTTACCAACTTAGGAAATGAACTACAACAGACTAGAGAGAATATTTTGCATCTCTTTTCTGTCATTTTGTGGTTGTCTAGATTTTTGCAGCCTAGACCAGGCGGCTTTATTCTTTCCCACTTTAAATCTAATTTTAAAAATATCACTGGCTATATGATATAAGATTCAAAGTTTATTAGCATAGCTTTCGTAATTACTTACTTTGAATTTATAAGCCAGACATGGGTAAATGAATCTGAGTTTCATCAGAGAACTTCATAATTGAATTTACAGGATATAAAATAATAATAATTATATTATTAATTAATTATTTTTGCTTAATGAAAATGTCCTAAGCTAAATGATTTTATATATTCCCTCCCCTTTAAGTATGCAATATATTCCCATAATTCTTACTAATATATTATAGTATTTCTACTGAGGATTAAACACTATACAGGTAGTATAGTGATATGGAAGAAAGTCTTTAAACTTTCTTCTTCTCTACAGTCATAGATCCAGTGGTGGGATTCATCCAGAACCGGTAGCTAATTTTTTGTTGCCCAGTCCCAGAACGGACTTCTGGAAGCGGTATCCACATAGAGAACTGGTTGTTCACATATTTGAATCCCAACAGTGCATAGATCTAATTGGAGATCCTATGCTTCTTTTCAAAATGAAAGTTCCTCTCAACACCAATATGAACCTTTCATTGATTGCAAATTACCAGCATGCATGAAAGTATTTTGCTAGGAATTACTGCATGATCAATGTACTTAAATATCCTTCCATCACAACATAGTCCAGTTCATTTCAACAAAAGTACTTAAATAAGAAGCTACTTGAAAAACATCATATATGATAAGACATACAATAAATGCGCAAGGAGTGAACTGGTCTAAATTACAAGATCTGTTTCCCTTTTGATGTGTTGGCTTAAAAAGTCTACTTTTCAAAGCTTGAAATATTGACTGGCATCATCCATCTCATGGAGGTGGTATAAGTCTACTCTATATTTGGTCATTTGTTTGATTGCCAGCCACTCCCAAAGACTGTAGGCAGCTCACAATGTCAACTTCTCAAACAATCCCCAGATGATGATAGATAGATAGATAGATAGATAGATAGATAGATAGATAGATAGATAGATAGATATAAACACAGAAAAAAGGCAATCCCTCAGATAATCCAGTCCAGAGCCATATACTGCAGGGTCTTAAAGGTGATGACTAGCAATTTGAATCATACCCATAAGCCAACTGGCAGCTAATGAAGCTCATGAAAGATATATTAAGACACATGCAAATATATTAAGAGATAGCCACCATTCTGTGCTAGTGACATCTACCCAAAGTTCTTCAAGGGTAGTCTCATATAGACCATGTAAGAGTAGTCAAAACAAAAGATGACTAGGGCATTAGAGTTTGTGAACAGTGTTTTCTACTCCACAGGTGGACACAATTGACACAAAAGGTACATCTGTACAAAAACCATTTTAACAAAAGCTGGCACAGGGACTATGTATCTATGTGCGCTTCCACATTGCAGTACAATCATTTAAAATGAGAAAGGAATTGTCTCTGGAACTATAAGGCCCACAACTGCAAAGTGAAGACAGCATGCTTCAATGAATGAGAATATCTATCTCACCCATTCACTCACTCAACTATGTCTTATTTTTCATGAAAATCATCTAGTGGACCTTTTTACTATTGACTGTGAATTGTAATTCAGTTATTTCTCATACTATAAAGATCAAATCAAATTCTCGATTTGCTATATATTTGGTTACTATTGTCTGCAAAAGGCTGGTACTACTGAAGAATGTTTATGGTACGAAGTGGTATGAAAGCTATGGTTTCATGTTTGCGTTTGCTCATTCACTCAAGGAAATTTTTGGCTGAGAATGGTTTGTGAAACAAATAACAAAAGAGCCATTGTGTAGGGGATCAACATAAGATCTTAACCAATTCTATAAATATGACAAGCATAACACAGTACAATTTACAATCTACTTTGTTTTCTCAGTTGGAGATAAGCTGCAAAATGCAGTTCATGTTTTCTAGATCTGACTTTAAAATTTAGTGGGTTAAATAATTCATTTGTAGATGATAATTGAGCTACAAATGTGTCTGATTAAATGTCTTTAATGGTCCTTAAAGAAGATCATTTTAAATAATATAGATATTCTACATTTGCTATGTAAAGGAGTTATAGGAAGGACATTTTCTGCCCAGAATGGGACAATTCATTGTGACCAAGCTGCCATGGCTAATTTGCTACAGGCCAAGTTACCCCAGATAATTCCATGGATAACTCAATGCAATAAATGTTTTGTCAATGGAAATAATGTCAAAGAAACAGTAGATAACATTAATCGCTTTGAGTTATTTTGCTCGGAATTGTATGTGACAAATTGTCCCTCAGCAATTTGTCCATAGCAAGTTGTCCCATAGTGAGCTGGCCATGGTGAGCTGTCCTAGACTCGTTTCTACCTTCCAAACCAACATCTTTAGGCACAGGGCATGAAAAAATCCCTTTCCAACGTAGACTACTATGAATTACTATATTATTACATCAGCATAGCTAATCAGAAGACCTTTTCCACATCTGGTTTATTATGAACTTTCTATATCACAGTGGGAAAGAGAAATTTACTTGAGCAATTGAAAAAGCAGTTTCAATTTTCAAAACCCATGATTGCACTTCCTCAGTATTAATAAAGAAAAATATCTCATTTAAATTCCAGATTTGCTGATCTTAATTTTATTAGACTGCAGTTCTTACTCAGTTACAGAGAAAAATGTAGAATTTTGCTGCATTGTATTTTAAAATACGATGAATTTTGAGGACATTTCAAATCCATTATCACAGTCAATCGTATGAGCCAGTATTGGATTTTCTGTTAACCCGCAATCCCAGAGGTGCTTTTCCAAAAGGCAACTGGACTTTCCTGGTTTTTTTTTCAAATTTTTTGAAATTTTGCTTGTCAACTAAGAAGCTTCTTTAGCCCTGAACTGAAAAGCATAGAAAAAAACAACCATGATCTGGATGATTGAAAATCTCCATAAGCATGTTAACCTGCAGGCATACATAATTTGTTGCTGCAAACCTGTTACTGTAAATTATTTTAGTATTGGTATTCTGATATTCTGTTTTTATATTACTACTATTTGCACTTTACAAGGTGAATGTACAGTTCTAGCCTATGTCTTAGCTATCATAATCATTGCATACTTCTGCCAAGTGACAATTCAAAAGAAGTATGCTTAAGTCATTAAGAGAGTTGTAATGATCAATCCAATACAATCCTTTACAGAGAGAAGTTTTGAATTGGTGACTAATTCATATGTTTCTGAAATAATATAGCAATTGCTTATGTGGTCTCCCATTGCTGATGAGAAATACCACTCTGCAGTCCTTTTATATCTTTTTAATTCAATCAGTGCTGCATCCTATGCAATTTATCCCATCTGCAGTGAAATCCTATTAAAGTTGCATGCACTTGCTGATACATGATGCTATTGATATACCACATAATGAATATAATCTTACCACAGTATCATATACAAGAACAAACTTCCATAACTTTTTTCCGTTTGTCCCTCATCCCAAAAGAAAATTTGGTTTTCAATTCTATGTTAAGCTTTAAAATCTTCTGCATTAGTTTATGTGTTTGTGTCCAAACTTTTCTGGATTTTTTATACATCCCCCAAAGATGATAAAATGTCCTTTTATGTTGTTCATATTTTGAAGTATCCTCATACATTTTAGACAATTTCTCTGGCAACATATATAAAAAATATATCACTTTATAGAAATTCTCTTTAAGGTTATAACATCATGTAAATTCAAGTCCCTTTAACCACATATGTTTCCATTGTTTCATTTATAACCAACCAAAATGTTCAGCCCATTTTATTCTATATTTTTTTGTTATTCTTCTGTTTCATATTTCAAGTTTATACATTTTAACAATTACATACTTATCATTTGTACACAATTCTGTTTCAAATTCAATCTTAGTGTTTAAAGCCATATGTTATTTTATTTACTTTAAATCTTTCTAACAATTATTAATCATTGATAAGCGTATCCCATGCTACTAAATATTCTCTTGACTTTCTTTCTAACATATTACGGAGAGTTAACTATTCATGTTTGCTTACATTTTCCACCAATAAAATACTTTTTGTGCTGATAGTCTCCGAAGCATTTATGGATACAACCTGGATTTGTATCTGTTCCATATTGTCAATATAGTACATCAAACCTAATGAGTTTTTAAATCTACATTAATCATACTACAAATATCTATGTCAACCAAATCTCAGATCATATCTTTCTAGCTCCAAAAGCCTTCTATTTCTCAGCAACACCACTCTTTCATCCAAATTAAACAACAAGTAGCAAAGTATATCTTGCTCCTTTTGTTTTACCCACATTATAAATTTTTCTCCAAAATTCAAATCTTCCTGAAAATTTAAACAGGAAAGTTCAGATTAAATTGTAAAAAAGTTATCTCTTTCTAAAAAGATAAATGTGGCTTGTTTTTCATGTTATCGCAAATATTCTAATATGTCCAATAAGTTCTAAAATTGTCTTTTAGCTGTCTTTTCGTTAAAAACCCACACTGATTGATCCTTAAGAATAAATTCTTGTAAGACTATTTTCAATCTTTTCCTTAAAATTGTTGTAAACAATTTTTCTACTCTCTTCATTCGAGCTCTCAGGAGTTGTTCTAAATCTCAAGCAGAAATCAATCTCTCTTATCCTAGTATTTAATTTGGGCTGCTATCGTTGTGAAGTTTAAATATCAATATGAAGTTCTTAAATATCATTGTGAAATTCTTAAATATCATTGTGAAGTGTCAGAAGACAAAAAAAATGAGAGGTAGAAAATAAATACCCACATTCCACAAATAACTGAATCTTAGTCAAATTATTTCTAGCCATGCACCACCAGAGTTTTTAGAAGCTCTTAACAGTTTGCCTAGTACAGAGGTCCCCAACCTTTTGGGCACTAGGGACCAGTTTTGTGGAGAAAGATATTTCCACGGACCAAGAGTAGATGGTTTTGTGTGCTACCTGCGTCCCGTGGATGGGGCTTTGCTTGTTTCTGCAGACTGGTTGCTGGCATGCTGCAGCCCAGTACTGGTCCATGGACTGAAGGTTGGGGACCCCTGGTCTAGTAATTAAAGAATGGATGTGTTTGTCCTTCCATATAAAGACTAAAGATTATCCTCATCCTCATAGACAATTTGCTCTTTTCTCTTGACTCAGATCACATGGATCTCAGGTTGTATGCAGTCTAGACTCACATCTAGGACAGTTGGGTAGCATATAAATTTAATAAATAAATAAATATAAATCTGCAGCTCTTCTCATATTTGAATTTGTCTTTATACCAATATTTGGCATGAATTATATAATTCAGGCAATAACATATAATGCAACTTGTGATGTATTTTAAATCTCTGTTTAAACCATATCTGTGAAATAAGCATCCCAAAATCAAAATATATTTCTTAACAAATAAAAGCAAAACCAACCTCACTGCCTCACAATGGCAAGAGAACATGGAACTGAACCGGTCTTTAATCTGCTATCTAATCTGGCATCTTCTAGGCAGCTATGCTGATTAGGCTTTAGTAGGATTTGTAGTCCACCAGAAATAAGAATGTCAAATTTGGAAGGTGCCAGAGAGGGTCCCTGATTCCACAGAGCAGCACTTTGAATATGAAAAACATCATTTTCCAGGCATGCTGTCTACACTCAGTAACAGGTGCAAATATATGACATAGATGTGACAAAGAGGTTGATATCACTCTTAGAAAAAAATATTTAAGCATAATAATATCTGCTAATATTCATAGAGAAAACTTGTTCATACTGCAATGTAATCCATCGACATATGCACATAGTTCATTAAAAGTTAAATCCTTTTCACATAACAAAAGAGGAATATTGGCCATGTTCTTAGAAAATGTGTTTTTTTTTTAGTATATTCAGTATTGTAAGAAAGGATAATATAAATTTCACAAGTTCACTTACATATGAATGTTCGCATAGGCCACCTATTCCTGGCATGGATACCATATAAATATTGTTGTACAGTTATACAGTAGATATGGCATTCATTAATTACTAGTGGCCTGTGCTCTTAAATGAGCATCTAACACTTCAAAGCTGGTGCAAACAACATTTTTCTAGCCCTAGTCTAACTTCACACCATAAATTGCTAATTGCTTTCATGCCAAAAAATAGTGGTGTGATTTTTTTTTTTAGACAGGAAGGTGATAAACAAAAAAAAATTACTGCTAAAGCTTTTAAAAAAAAACCCACTTTATAATATGGGTTAGAAAAAAACTAACCCTACTCCTCAAACACACAAGCAGCCCAAGGAAATACTAATTTTCCCCAATAGAACTATATAAGCTCAGTGGTTCCAAGGTAGCGTTTGAGCTTTATATCTTTCCCCTTGATTAAGTTGGTCTTCTCCATTCATGCTTGAGTCACAGAAAATTAATCTGGCACAAAATGTACTAATTTTGCTAATCTGTCTAGCTTCTGTTTTGGCTTCTGATGAATGGTGATGTAACACTACTATTATTGATGGATTATTTTTATAGATGGCTAGAACTACTGGTTTAGCACTCTGTCCGAACCTAGTACTGAGATTCCTGATCCACAGGACAAGATAGTGGATAATAAACTAGCTTCTCCTTCTTTACTGGAATTTATAGCTGATCCATTGATTGATTGGGAACTGCATTATAAAGTAGGAGAGGTTACTTAACTGAGCATCTTCTTTACCATGATCTACTATGTGCATCAGTTGTCCTGCACTCAAAGCAAGCTATACAAATTGTGATGAGTGAGATGAGTGTGTGGTCCCAATAAAATTTTCATCCACCCATGCATTGGCTATGGGGAGGTTGTTTTTGCATCGACTCTATTGCTATTTTGAAAGAATCTTAAACTGTACCTAAAGCAATAAGCCACTAAATAACTGATAAATGGGGTAGAAATATTTCCAGACAGACCTGCTTCCAGATAGATGCTGCAATCAGGTTGTCTTGCTATAGGGTGTAGCATGCTTAATCACTTTATCATATAGCTCTCACACTTTCCTAATCCACTGTGATGACCTACAGGTACCAAAAAATCAGTCGATATGTTCTTCTACTGTAGAAGAGAGGGGGTGTGATGGCTCAGCAGCTAAAGACACTGAGCCAGTCAGCTAGAAAGTTGATAGCCTGGGTTCAAAACCCAAGCACTGCAGGGTAGGGTGAGCTCTCATTACTTGCCCCAGTTCCTGTCAATCTAGAGGTTCAAAGGTATGCAAATGAGATTAGATAAACAATAGGTACCACTAAGATAACAGTGTTCTCTGTGCTTCAGCATAGAGTCATACTGATCACATGACCACAGAAATGGTCTTCAGACAAACTGACTCCCTCAGGTAAGAAATGGAGATGAGCACCACCCCTTAGAGTTGGACATGGCTGGACAGAGGAAACCTTTACCCTTACTGGGGAAGAGAATGTAGTTAGAGGCAAATGCACCAGCCAAATTGACAACTAACACTTAACCAGCCGTGTGATTGGTCCACCACCAAATCACATGGCAAATGGGGCTACTTGTCCTCACTCTTAAATTGTGTTGGTTGCCATCAGTTTAACTATTTAACTATTAAATATTATTTAAAACTGGTACAGCTAAAGATGATTGAAGTTAGGATGATAGGAATGAAAAATTTGCCAAAGCACATTCATGGCATAGTTAGATTCAAGCTTTTCTTTGCATTAGCTGAGCCACCTGTATGGTACTCAGCACTGAATGTTGTGCTTGATCCTCAGTTATTTGTTTGGTAATCTTTCCTGAATGAAGGGAAGAGTTTTCATCTGCAGTACCTTTGGGAACACTTGCAGGATTCTACAAGAATTAAAAATTAAATGCAACTATAAAAGAAGGATTGGAAATTCATTAATTAAAGTTCAGCATTTTTACTTTCCTCTGTATTTTTTTTCTTTCTTTCTGCTGTCCCATACTCCTAATCACTCTTCTTCATCTTAGTTTCTTCTTCCACAGCAAAGGATTGCCCCTGAAACACATTAGAATATGTAGATAAATGCTATGATCTTGGAAACAGATGGTACTTCTCTGTTTTTTTATATATGCCCTATGATTGCATCAATAGACATTTTTTTTTGTCTTTCCATCTGGAGGGGGATAAGATGGATGGATCTGCCCTTCTACATCAGCTTTGGAAGAGCAATGTAACCTCCTCTGTTTCTGTTTTTTAAACTATTTCTGACCATATTAAATGTATGGACTATTGTCAGAACTCTGAATGGCAGGTAATATTTCCCGTAAAACAGGTTGATGATATTGCCATGACCAGTGAGATTTCCTTGACTTTTAATGTCATTCAGGACCATGTTCCAAAAAGCTGAGACAAATGGAATGAAACTTGGGTAAAAACTCAACATTTAAATTAAATTATAAATTATTGATAGTATTTTTTCAAATATATTTAATGATTTCTAAAATATTAAATATATATATATATATAATTTGATAGCAGTATATGGAGAGGTTCTGAAAAGTGTTTACCAGTCAAGACCATATAAATAGGACCTGCTGTTAAAATCTCATGACAAATTATCACTCTAATCTATGTGTTCTAGTATTAAAAGAATGATTTTATTCACAGCTAGGAGCATTGAATCTAACCTCTACGGTGGGTCAATAAGCATAAACAAACCTAAATTACACAGTCAGATAAATATCTGAATTGCCATCATGTTCACAAGTTTTAATGACTGCTGTCCATTATTTCTTTTAATCAAAATATGTTCCCTCGATATTTCAAATATATATAGCTTGTAAATTCAGATTTTTCATCCTGATTAATTCACATTATGAGATTTCACATAATTAGGAAAAGAATTGCTCTAAAGAGGACTCTGATGTGCTGGCATATTGTGATTATTTGCCCTCCCACACAAACTGTGAATACAAAGTGAGATTTACAGTTTTTACAAAAGGTCTTATTTTCACAGGAAAAACAAATAAGAGGAACAGCTTATTTTCTTCCTAATAAATGTCTTTCAGGCACAGTAAAAATAACTTATAACACTGACACTAATAATATCCCCATTGACTTTGCTTGTCGGAAGGTCACAACAGCGCTCACATGACCCTGAGATATTGCAACCTGCTGCAACAGTTGTAAGTGTGAAAAATGGCCATGTCACTTTTTTCAGTGTCATTGTAACTTAGTGAACTAAATGAACTTTTGTAAGTCTAGGACTACCTGTATAGGTTTAGAAGTCTTTCTCAAAAAAACATGTCTAACAGTACCCAAGGACAAAGGATCAGCTTAAAATGGACAGTAAGAATTGACCGGAACCTGCTATCTGACTGAGCCATTAAGAAAATGGTTGGTAAAGCATGCCAGATTGTATCCACAGTAAATAAAAAAAAGTATTACGATAAATATGAAAATAGTACAATAATGCCAAGAAGAACATAAATCTTCTTGAGATCTAGGCTGAAGACTCTCTGAAAACCACATCACAAAGACATATGAAGAAATAGTTTGCTGGGTAATGGTTATGCTGCAGTTTGATGAAAGTGGGCAAAAGTCCTTAACTGCAGTTCTATACATGCTTATGTTATTGAAACTCATTTTTGAAAAATCATGGATTGGATTGGTATGATATAAGCTTACTTTTATGTTTATTACATGGGATTCTTCTTTTACCTTATGTTTTATTCACCATTCATATAGAAGATAAAAAGCTTTCTCTCCCAGGTCTAGTCTTATATATTTCTCTGCTGGAAATGAAATAAAAAAAGAATTCACTCTTGAAATTGGCACATAAAAAAATGGGGGACACAGAAAAAGAGTTTTGATACCATAGATTGCCTATGGTAGGAACTGATGCCTTAGCCAATTGCATCACATAAACAAATCAGTGTGGTATCATGATTATGTTGCTGGATTAAGATGAGTAAGTTCTAGGTTTAAATTTACATCCAGTCACTGTATCTCAAATGGAGCCTACTTCACAAGGTTGTTGCTATGGAAATAAACATGGTGGAAGGATGCTTTACTTATTTATTTTATTAAAAGATCCATGCTCTTCATTTCTCTTAGACAGCTCACAAACATCTACTGTGAGTGAATTTTTGGAAGAAAGGTGAAATTTAAATCTGACCAAAATGTATCCATGATTATTTCTTTATCTTATATTAACCCTCTGGTTTGTGATAACTGTGACATATATACACAAACAAAAATGTCACATAAAAATGTAAAATTTTTCTGGCTTTTCCTTTAGGTATGGTAATATAAAATATTATGGATTCTGAATGATGGCATCTAACCTGTTTTTAAAATGCTGGCCTAGAAGGTAAAAGATCCAGGTCCTAGTTTACTTTCAGCCCTGGAAGATCCTTAGGTGACTTAGAGGCAGTCACTGGCTCAGCTCATATGGTTTGGTTTATGCCTTTAGTTCCTGTATAAAAGGCAAGTTGTAAAATTAACAACAATAACAAGTGTTCAAAGTCAACATGTGTGGTGGTTCTTTTTTTTAGTCTTCTGGTTATCTGAATTAAGGGACATGTTTTTCTGTCTATTCTTTTAAATCATACCTTCCTTCTGCATGGCTGCATCTAAGCTTTTATGGTTCTGATAAGCTTTTATGATTTTAAGGATAAATTTCCTGATAGTAAGGAAAAAAATTCCTGACAATAAGATCAACCAGTGGAACAGCTTGCCTCCAGAAGTCGTGGATGCTCCAACACTGGAGGATTTTAAGAAAAGATTTGCCAACTATTTGTCTAAAATGGTATAAGGTCTCATGTTTGAGCAATGGAATAGAAGACCTCTAAAGTCCCTGTTATTAAACTCTGTCATTCTGTTTCTGTTTCTGATAGAATATGCTATCGCTTAGCACAGCATAATATTCAAATAACCACGTTAACATTACAGTAAATTGAAATTTTATGTGACAACTTTTCTTTTTTAAAAATAAACATACTGAAACCAATAAAGTGGTCCCGGCCTTTCAAAATAAAGAATCTTAAAGAAATTCTCTCTTTTGTTACTAATTAGTTCTTGTAGTATGTGCAAGTTATTCTCTTTCTGCTGATAATATGTGCATTTTCATCTTAATAAAAATAAATATTAAATATTTTTTTAATACACAAGCAAAAGACCAGGGATCCAAGCTAAGTTTTTTTTTCAGTATGTTGATGAAGATTCTCAACCATCCAGGCTGAAATTATCCCATTATCCCATTCTTTTAACATGCTGGTTATGACTAAGTACTTTTTATATATTGGGGGTTTAGTATTGAATCAAACAAATCTGTGCAAACTACCTGGAGGCCTGGTCTTCTTATAGAATCAGTCTTGCCATAAGATGATATAATTCAGTTTGTAAATTCAGGTTATACCATGAGGTTAATAATACAATTAGAAACTTGATACAGTTAACCCACCTTGTTCTTTGGGGTTTTGTAAGTCTTAAATTTGACCTTGGTCTTTTAATGAACCATATAAAGTTAGATATCCATACATTAGATATCCAAATATATTGTTTAATTCTTTATGTTCAATTCTCAAAGTTACCCTGTGGTAAGATGTGCAGCCAATAAATTTTACAAATAAATAAATAAATTCTAATTGACAGAAAGAATATATGAAAATATAAGGGAATGTATCTTTAATTGAATATTATGACCAAATTCAAAACTATTATTCCAATTTGTTATGTATAAATGTCACCAGATGATTAAGCCTCTTTCAGTGTTACCTAAACCCATTATTTTTCATTTTAAAAGGCCTTGGATTCAGTTCACCATGTGTCATCTTCCAGGAGATATTTTTTTTTTCTAATTGTTGAATAAATAGTTTCTGCTTGGTATTTTCTCTGAAAGAAATCTGCTAGCAGTGATTAAAAGTAATATCAGCCTATTTTTTTTTTCAGCACTGACATCTGCAATTTAAATTTAAATCAATTTAAATTGTGTTCTCTCTCTTGTATATCAAGGGCCAATATGAAAGTTCAAAGATGTAATAGGAGAACAGACTGTGCCCCCTCCTCTGTTTACACACTCATTTTTTGAAGTTCTAGTATGCCATATATATCATAAAGTGAAATGTATAGGTACAGCATCTTACAATGTCAGAGAATCTATTTGCTATAAAAAGCATAGTACAAGCAGCTTGATTAATGCTACAGGCTTTATTTGTTCTGAGAAGGTGTTTTACTTTTAAACATGATGTTTTTCAACCATCTTTGTTGCTAGAGTTAATTCTGCACAGGCAAAGAAAATAAAAGGAAAAGGTTGAACTGTTCCTGATTCCAGGCAGTTGCCACAATCTCACTGCAAGAGTATTTAGCACAGAAGGACAGCAGCTATTTAATTCAAAGGTTATCAAGTCATGATGACATTAGCAGGAAGGCAACATGACAGCTGGCCGGAGACTCAGCAGTACAATAGGTATCATGAGAATCAACAGTGAATTCATAGGGATTTTGCTAAAGAAATGTCTCCATTGTTTAACCACTGAGTCACAGATTGAACACATACAGTGTTAAAGATGAGCTTTTTTTCTCTCTTTCAATCTGTTTCCTTTGACGCAGATTGTTGAGTCCATTGCGAAATGGTAAGACACGAGAAACAGTTGTAGTTCTCAGGAAACCTTTTATTCTTCAGTTCAGCTTACATTGGAATATGGCGGCAACGCCCAAAACTCTCGGCCTCCTTTTATAGGCCTTTCCCGGGTCAATCTGCTACTTTTGGCACGCCAGCACCCGCGCATGCGCACACGTACTGGCGACAGCCTGTCTGGTCCCGGGCAGCTTGCACCTGCCCGGAACCGCCTGCAATGACCCGAGCCTGCTTGCAAGGACATAACACCCCTTTCCCCCGGACTAAAACTACGACCAATGCCATAATAATACACAACCCACTCTTAGTACAATGCTCTGCTCCCCCAATGTTCGGAGTTCCCCCGTTTCCATTGCCTTAGTGTTTCTACCTTTCTACTGGCTCTTTTTAGCCAATAGTGTTATGTAATCCTCTAAGTACTTAGAAGATTTCCTTGCTCTCTGTGACCTCCTAAGCTCTGGGTGTCTGACAGGTACCCCCTGACTGAGGGGTGATGTGTGCCTGTTCCCCTTGTTATGCCTTGGTGACTCCCAAGGACTGTGCTCCAATGCCTGGCCTGCTTGCTTGCCCACCGGGCTCGTCAGGCCAGGGCTTCTTCCAGTGTATGACCTGGTTGTCCCGCCTAGCTGTAGGCTCTCTGGCCCTTCTAAGTGACTGTCACTGTTGGGCGTTTCTGTAGAACCTCCTAGGTCTGTCCAAGACCTGTCAGGAGGCTGTCTATCCCCTGAATCCCGTTCTGTGTCCGGGCTTGTGTGGGTTTCAGTACTGTCCCAAAACTCAGGTGTCCCCTGAGTGTAGTCAGAGGTGTTGTAGTCAGGATTTGGTTCCACGACCACCTCCCTGTGTGTTTGCCCCCTTCTAGGGACAGGGTTGAAGTCAGGCCAACTAGGAGGAGTGTGTGCCAGCTCTCTTGCAGGGAATGGATTGTTGGGATGCTCCCGGGTATTCTCTCTGACTGGAGTACTGAGTGATGCGGGTGAAAGTGATCATGCCCCCGGGGTGACTCCCTGGCTGGAGTAGGCATTGATGCCTGAGTTCTAGTTGGGCTCCATGACTTCCTGTTGGGAGCAATTGCGGAATTTTGGGATGGGCCGTTTGTGGCTACCTCATTGGTACAGGGCAGCATTCCATGCCCCTCCCTTTGCCCAAAGGGCTCCCCCTCCCCCCCTGGAAAAGACCGAGGAGTCTCAGCGGGAAGGTCCCATCTAGGGCGAAGTTGGTTAATGTGCTGACGCAGGACACGACCGTTGTCCAGGGATACCTCGTAGGATAGAGGACCTGTGACCCTGGATATAGAAGCGGGGACCCATGTATGACCAGGCCCGTAATTACGAGTCCAAACCGGGGCACCCACAAGTAGTTGCCTTCTGTGAGACAGAAGGAGGTAGTCTATCCGGATGCAACCGGTCAAGCTTGGTAGTCAGTTTGTGCCCCCAACGAAGTTCAGCTGGGCTTCTCCCTGTAAAAGTGGACGGTGTGGTGCGATAAGAAAGGAGGAAGTCAGCCAACCTGTGATGCCAGTCCCCATAGGTGAGCCTCTTCAAGGCGTCCTTGGTGATGCAAACCATGCGTTCAGCCATATCGTTGGTGGACGGGTGGAAGGGTGCAGACGTGGCATGACGAATCATGTTAGCCTGCAAGAAAGCTTGGAATTCGGAGGAAGTGAATTGAGGGCCGTTGTCAGACACAATGACGTCTGGGAGCCCGTGTGCAGCAAAAATCCCCCTCAGTACCTGAATAGTCTTTGCAGTGGTGGTGGAAGAGACAGGTACAACCTCAAGCCATTTTGAATGGCTGTCAACGAGGACCAAGAAGAATTGACCCTGAAAGGGCCCAGCGTAGTCAATGTGCACCCTAGACCATGGAGACTGTGTTTCCTCCCATCTATGCACAGGAGCTTGGGGCATTTCAGGGCGTGAACGTTGACAAAGGTGGCAAGCATGCACCTTAGCTTCTATGTCTTTGTCTACCCCTGGCCACTACAAGTGGCTGCGTGCAAGAGCCTTCATACGAACAATGCCAGGATGACCCTCGTGGAGGGAATCTAAGACCCTAGTCCTCATTGAGGTGGGAATGACAACCCTGCTTCCCCAAAGCAGACAACCCTGAGAGGTGGACAACTCGTTCCTTTTAGACCAGAAACTCTGAAACTCAGGACTAGGACAGTGCTCAGGCCATCCAGACAAAACCCAAGAAAGGACACGTGAAAATGTGTGATCTGTGCCTGATTCAGCGGCTACATCCCTGGCATTCAGGGGGGACTCAGGCAAGGCTTGAATGGAGAGAATATTGATGGCTAGCGCGGGGTCAGCCTCTATTACCAGCAGGGGTAATCTACTGAGGCCATCAGCATGGCCCATTTCCTTCCCAGGCTTGTGAAGTAGGCAAAAATCATATGCAGACAAAAAGATAGACCACCTGAGCATCCTGGGGGAGATGATTTGGGGAGTTTGTTTACGTGTGGTAAACAGTCCCAGCAAAGGCTTATGGTCAGTGAAGACCGTGAATTGCCTACCATATAAAAATCATGGAATTTTTTAATTCCAGCAACAACAGCTAAGGCCTCCCTGTCTATTTGAGCATAGTTGCGCTCAGCTGCAGACAATGTCCTGGAGTAATATGCAACAGGAACCTGAGTTCCATCAGCCCTGAGGTGGCTCAGTACAGCACCCACCCCATAAGGGGAAGCATCACAAGCGATGCACACAGGAAGGGACTCATTGAAGTGTGCAAGTACACTGTTAGAAGTGAGTAAGGCCTTGACCTCATTGAAACTAGCCTCATGTGTTTGTGACCACTGCCACATTGCCTGTTTATCTAATAGCCTGTGAAAAGGCTCAGCTACACTAGCCTTATGTGGAAGAAAGGAATTGTAGAAATTCAGAAGGCCCAGAAAAGCCTACAGTTCAGCCTTAGACTTTGGCCTAGGGGCTTGCATAATGGCTTTTAGTTTGGATTCAGCAGGATGAATCCCAGCAGCATCAATTTTGAACCCCAGAAACTCAGTAGAAGGTACCCCAATTTTACATTTGTCCTTCTTGAGTTTGAGTCCCATTTTCCTGAACCTTAACAGGACAGCCCTTAGCCTTTCAGCTAGAATGTGTGTGGAGTCTCCTGCAATTAAGACATCATCAAAATAGGGGCAAACCCCTGGTATACCCCGTAGTGTGTTTTCCATTACGCTTTGGAAAATCCCAGGAGCGACATTTACTCCAAATTGAAGTCTCTTTACCTTGAAAGCCCCTCTGTGGGTCACAATAGTCTGAGCTATAGCAGCGTCATCATCAACAGGCAGCTGTTGATATGCTTGAGCTAGGTCAAGCTTTGCAAAAACGCGCCCCCCCTTGAGGGAGGCCAGGATATGACTGACCACAGGAACAGGATAGGCATGTTGCTGCAATGCCTTATTTAGAGTGCATTTGTAATCAGCACAGATGCAAATGTCCCCATTTGCCTTAAGAGGCGTGACAATGGGGGTCTCCCATGGACTGGAGTTCAACAGGTTCTAGAATTCCCTGTTGGATCAGTTTGTCCAACTCAGTGTCAATTTTACTCTTTAAAGCAAAAGGGACCCTTCTTGCTTTAATTCTAATGGGAGTGACCGTGGGGTCTAACGACACAGGGGGTCCTTTGTATGTGCTCAGCTGGGGGCTGAAAACGTCTGCAAATTCTTTGCAGACTTCCTGTAGGTCGAGTGTTTGTAGGCTGTTGAGCCCTGTGACGTGTATCCCCAAGGCCTCAAACCACTCGAGTCCTATGAGACTCGTTCGTTCACCCTCTACTACTAGTAGGTCTAGTGGACCCTCAAAATCCTTATACTGTACGTTAAGGGTGGCCTCCCCCTTAACACACACTCTGGAGTTTTGAAAATCCGTTAGCACAATGTCAGAAGGCCTCAACTTGGCCTGGGTTCCACTGCCGGAACAAATCTTCCTAAATGTGTGCATAGAAATGATCGAAAGTGCAGACCCCGTGTCCAGTTCCATAGTTAATGGAACCCCTTGTAGCTTCACCTTAAGTGACAGCTTTTTCTTAATGGGCTTGTGTGTGCCTGTCCTGTAGATGCTTCTTCGCGAAGCACAAAACCCCACCCTATTCTGGCTGGGGACCCTGGTACCTTTCAGGCGCAATTCTTCCTGAGGTTGTACCTTCTGACGGCCCAGGCACACAGCTGCAATGTGTCCTTGTTTTCCGCACGCCCGGCAGATAGCGGAGCGGAACTTGCAGTCGGCTCTCTTGTGGCGACCTCCACAACCGATGCACTTGGGGAGAGCTGAAGAGCTTCCTCTTGGTTTTCCTTCCTTTGTGGGGTGGAGACGGTCCACTTCCTCGTCCGGATCCTCCTCGGAGTTTCTTTGGACTTCTTCCTGGTGCACGGATGCAGCATCTGGACTGTTTCTGATCGGCCGCATGTTCTTGATGGCGCCGCCCGCTGCTTCTTCTGCGGTGACCTCTCTCAAGGCATCTTGGAAAGACAAGTCCTCCTTGGCGAAAAGTCTCTGTTGCAACTCTCGATGCCTTAGCCCGCACACAAATCAGTCCCTCAGTCGTTCTTCGAGGTCCTTGAACTCGCAATGTTTGGCGGCTTTCCTCAGTGCGGCGATGTACTCCTTGGCCGATTCTCCGGGTCGTTGATCCCTCTGCTCGAAGGTGTGGCGCCACGCGATGACGGACATCTTAGGTTGGAAGTGCTCCTTCAGTAACTTCTTTAGATCTGCGTAGCTGACAGACTCTAAAGGAACAGGTGCTGCGAAGGTTCTCAGCGATTTCGAATGCGTCTTGACCGCAAACGCACAGCAGGGTGGCAGCCTTCAAGCTCTCTTCCCTCACCTGGTTCACTTTGAGGTAGTTTTCCACCCTGGCTGCGTAGGACTCCCACCTCTCTGGATGTGAGACGTCGAATTCCGAAAGCCTTCCAATCTTCGCCATTTCATATCAGGAAGGGTCTATCAGCCAGCCTACCCCTGAATGCACGCTGGATTGGTGGGTAGCTGCCGAGTCAACGCCGTTTCTGCCGCTCCGGACTCACTTAGGTAAGCTTACACCTTCTCTTTTCCGGTGTAAGGCATCCCACCTTCGTCGCCAGTGTTGAATCCATCGCGAAATGGTAAGACATGAGAAACAGTTGTAGTTCTCAGGAAACCTTTTATTCTTCAGTTCAGCTTACATTGGAATATGGCGGCAACGCCCAAAACTCTCAGCCTCCTTTTATAGGCCTTTCCCGGGTCAATCTGCTACTTTTGGCGCGCCAGCACTCGCACATGCGCACACGTACTGGTGACAGCCTGTCTGGTCCCGGGCAGCTTGCACCTGCCGGAACCGCCTGCAATGCCCCGAGCCTGCTTGCAAGGCTCAGGACATAACACAGATTATATCAATCCATGATACTATATCATACAGTTAATTGGTGTACAATGATTGAACATCTAGTGAATGCTAGAGATTCAAGCACACAGTCTGTATAGAGCAATCAGCTTCAACTTATGTCAGTTTTCCGGCACCATTCCTTAAATCTCTGATGCTATTTGATCTGTTTCATCAGTTTGTAGGTTAAATTTGCCCCTTATGAGGACTACTGGCATTCACATGAAAAATAAAAGACCTGCTAGATACAAGATGGTCAACTAACTTCGCAACTCAGTGGACAACATTCCAGTATTTGAACTAAAACTTGGCTGCTGCTGCTGCTATGTTGACCTTTGATTCCTTTTGTTTTTTTTTCCTAACCTGACTTTCAGCTACCTTTTATGCACATCCCTTGATTCTGATTCTTATGCACAGAGTTCAAGTTGCAAGCTAGAAAGCAGTCTTAAATATTTGGTCCAGATGTGAGCAACAAAATCCTCCAGATGGTTTATACTTTACCTTCTGTCAGTCTGCTTCACATTCTTGTTATCTCTCTATGGATTAGTCTATGGATTAATCCTTTCTTCAGTGGATCTAACTGAACTCCACATATAGCTAATGGCAGCTTGACAAGATACTTTTATTGGTATTATGACAGAGTGAATTGCAGTAAATCCTGGGCTTGATTTATAAATCCCAACTTCTATTGATTAGAGCAAAGCTCCACTGCTCAGGAAACCTAAAAGTTATAATGAAAGTCCAAATTTATTAAAGCAACCCATTTTGAAAAGCAATTAACAGAGTTAAAGAAAAATTTGAACTAATAAGCCAACATTTCAAATTTCTTTTAAGATTATTAAAAGATACTTGTAAAACTTAAAAAAAATCCAGCTGATCAGTTCTGTGCTGAATAACTGCTTAAGAAGGGCAGCATATCCTAGAAAATACTTACTGATGCTTTAACCTAAGCCAAATTTTAAATATATCTGACAGTAATTGCCCTTATATGCCTTATCTTAAACTATAAACCATTTTTATGGTAATTGATCTCCCTCCTGATCTGTTGTTCATAGAAAGAGCAAGATACTGATTTGCCAAGATTGTTTGGAACATTTACTCATTCACTTACCTGAAGGACTTTGCCATAGGAACCAACCTTAGCAACAGAGAATCACGCCATCAAATTAAAAAAAAAAAAGCTTAAAAGTCATTACTGTATTCCACAAGGAATGCTGCTCCCCTTCCCATTATGCTCGCTCTCATCAGTCACCATGATACATACTGGAACAGGTCTTCAAGCAATTGAAATGTTTATATTCCATTTCACAGTTCCCATATCTCTTTATGATCTATAAACATTAGCATTATAAGATGAAATACCATTGCATGTTATTCTAATTCCAATAGATATGAAACTTTGATATTTTCTCCATAAAATCAGGATTAAGGAAAATGGTATCAGACCAGAAGTCAATATTCTAAGGTGGTCTGATAGAAGAGATGAATATCTGTCTCTTGGGCAGCTATGGGAATTTATTTTATTTTTATTATTTTATTTAAAAATAATGCCCAAAAAGGCAAGAATGGGTTCTAAGAAATGAGAAAATACTTTACCAAAATATAACAGCCTTAAAGTGACTAGACAACCCCACATAAATTTCTACTGAAATGAAACCCTAACATCATTGTTTGTTAAGCTATTCCAACTCTTCATTGGAACAGAGTTCAATATATGGAACAAAGAAGAATCAACCACAACTTTTTTTGTATGAGGTCTTGTTTGGATCAGCTGTTAACTGGGAAAGTGAAGAGCATTGGAAAGATAGAGACTTGAATCAGATCAGTATACAGGAGAACTTGTTAAGTAATTCCCACAAGATAAAGGAGGGCACTGAGAGATATAAGGGAAATCCAAAGGAATATAACACCCAGAATAAAGTTCAGGTGATATTAAACAGAAGATATGCTAGGAGTGGTCACAGTTTTACATAGTAATCAGATTGCTCTTTTAATAGGCAGTATTAATATTAAGAATTCAGTAATAGGAGAGCAGTAATCTACTCTCTGTGTCAGCAATGGCATTGTACATCCCTCATTTAAATAGTCAGTAGTTACTTTGGTTGCCAAATACAAGATTGCACAAAGACTAGTAATTACCTTTGTACAAAATTAAATTCCAAGCAGACCCTGAATATATTTATAAATACTGGCCATGTTCAAAACCTTTCCTATCAGATGTGTCTTCTTGCCAGGAGTGTGGTGAGGATCTCTGACATGGAGATATTCTTAGTCATCCAGCTCATGGTTGTCCCAAAGATGCTTTTCCAAAAGGCAATTGGACTTTCTTGTTTTTTTCTTTGAAAATGTTTTGCTACTCATCCAAGAAGTTTCTTCAGTTCTGACTAGAACTTGAAGAAGCTTCTAGGATTGAAGAAGCTTCTTGGACGAGAAACAAAATATTTTCACAGAAAAAAACCAAGAAAATCCAGTTACCTTTTGGAAAAGCACCTTTGGTACTTTTCTATCAGAATATTTCAAGATATTGTTGCTATTTCCCCATGGAGTGGAACTAAGGAATATATAGAATACATGAAGGAACTCAAGATGAAATTTGAGAAGATAAGGTGTGAATCAACAGAAGAGTCCAAGAGAAAAGTCCCAAATAGCTTATCTTATGAAGAAAAGCAAACAAGTTAATGAATCACAAAGCAGTTGCCTCAACAACATGAAGAAGGAGAATATGTGCTGAAAAAAGAATATTGGCATACAAGAAGAAATGTCACAGTTCACTGAAAGTATTCAACAAATATGCAATAGCCTACACATTTGTGGGCAGGCTGTTCTTTACACTCAATGAAAGAAAAGGCAATTGATTCTTGTCTTTCTTCTAATGATTTTATGTCACCTCTGGAATCTTTGAATGATGTAGATGAAGCTGAGGGACCGGGTGAAGGTTAGTGCCCTAGAGAGCACTGGCAGCAGAAATGGCAATCCAAATTGTTAGGATGCCCAAGCAGATTGGTAGAAGAAAGGCCATTCCTGAAGGTTGAACTAGTCAGTAAACAAATTTTTGTCCCTTTACGATGTCAAGCAAGCAACATGATTTGTGAGTTCCTGGCATATTGACCAGAAACAAATAACAAGTTTTAAAACCCATGTTTTTAAGAATATTCAGAGTACATTGTGTCTGCAGAATCAAAAGTATTTATATAGTGTAAGCACAATCAATTGGACTTTTCTCAGAAAAAAATACATTTATGACCAAACGAGTAAGTGAACTATATCACTTACCCTTCTTTTTCTCTCAAAAATCCCAAAGCAACATGACATTTATTCTACTGAAATTTTCTCCTTTATTTTTCCATGAGTTCTTGTAGAAATAATGACTGAACTTTAAGACATTGTTTTTACTTGGAACCTAAAAACAGTCTAGATCCTGAGATTAATATGATAGAAACCTCATCTTGACAGGATGCAGGCTAATTCTTGTTCAGTTGCACATTCATACGCCCATTTTGAATAGGAAGTAATTTAAGGTTCTCTCCTAAAGGAGACATTACATATTTCTTGTGTGGATGAAACATACAAGATTAAGAAAGGTTTATCTAGAACTGGCTGAGCCACAAAATTCCTTGTACATTATCTCAGGATAATCTCCACGTAAAGTCCAATAGCATTGACTCAATTCATAGTTTATCTGATTCCAGCAAATATAAATCCTCTTATCCCAGTTCAAATATGGGCAGCTGCTTGGTTCATAAGCTCACTTCCACAAATATGCTTGCATTTGCTTGGCTTCCAATCAAGTAGTTTGTGCATGAAGAAGAACAGAACATTATACACAGAGAATTTATTTTTAGTTGGAAAAAAAGGCGTGTAGACGATTTTTAATATTTCTCTTTTGTTGGGAGGTTGTTGCTGGAATGAGGGTGCAATGCTGTTGGATCAATGGGATGGCATTATGGAAGTGACCTCAGTGAGAATAAAAGGACAAAACAGGGATAGGCGAAGACAAAATCAAAGTCAAGACTAAAGGAGCATTGAAAGATACTGGAAGATACTCACACCTAAGAAGGCTTTGTTCTGCAACCAGGGCCAAGCTGAAACCCAAGACTCTTAAAGCCCTTCTTATCTACATGGAGGGAAGTGTGTAGTGGGGTGCCCCAGGGTTCTATTCTGGGCCCAGTGCTCTTCAACATCTTCATCAACGATTTGGACGAGGGGATAGATGGGAAAATCATGAAATTTGCAGACGACACCAAGCTGGCAGGAATAGCCAACACTCCAGAAGACAGGCTTAGGATACAGAAGGATCTGGACAGACTTGAACACTGGGCACTATCTAACAAAATGAAATTCAATGGTGAAAAAAGTAAGGTTCTACATTTAGGCAAGAAAAACCAAATGTATATGTAGAGTATAGGGGGTACCTTGCTCAATAGTAGTAACTGTGAGAGGGACCTCGGAGTCCTAGTGGACAATCACTTAAATATGAGCCAGCAGTGTGTTGCAGCTGCCAAAAAGGCCAACACAGTGCTAGGCTGCATTAACAGAGGGATAGAATCAAGATCACATGAAGTATTAATACCACTCTACAATGCCTTGGTAAGGCCACACTTGGAATACTGCATCCAGTTTTGGTCACCACGATGTAAAAAAGATGTTGAGACTCTAGAAAGAGTACAGAGAAGAGCAACAAAGATGATTAGGGGACTGGAGGCTAAAGCATATAAGGGAAGGCTGCTGGAATTGGGTATGTCTAGTTTAATGAAGAGAAGGACGAGGGGGGACATGATAGTAGTATTCCAATATCTCAAAGAAGAGGGACCCAAGCTATTTTCCAAGGCACCTGAAGGCAGGACAAAAAGCAACGGATGGAAACTAATCAAAGAGAGAAGCAACCTAGAACTAAGGAGAAACTTCCTGACAGAACAATTAACCAGTGGAACAACCTGCCTCCAGAAGCGGTAAATGCTCCAACACTGGAAGTTTTTAAGAAGAAACTGGACAGCCATTTGTCTGAAATGGTATAGAGTTTCCTGCCTGAGTAGGGGGTTGGACTAGATGACCTCCAAGATCCCTTATTATTATTAGTATTATTATCTAGGAATATCCAATTATCAACCTGAATGTACAGACATTTCAAGGTTTGAGTTTTTTTAAACTGCCAAAGCAAAATGATGTTCCATGTTACTCAAAGACTTATCACATAAGACTTATCTGATAAGGCATCTTTATAAGTCATCTGCCAGCCATTCTTTGTTGCTTCTCTAAATCCAGAGATGGGAAGTCTTTTTAAAAAAATGGAAAAGGGGATATAGTAGGAAGAGGAAGATGCAGAAGAATTTGGGGGAGTATCTGTTGCATGGAAATAGAATGGAAGGGAATGGAAATAAAACAAGCAGAAAACAGAGCTGGAATGCAAAATGTTTTAAATTTAAAAAAACCTCTTCCTTTTCTTTTTGTTGTTTGTTTGTGACCTGATGCAGAGGAAGGTTGCTTTTACAAGTGTCCAACCTAATATTTTGCTTTTCAATTCTTTTATGCAGGATTCTTTTTTTTCCTTCCCCAGTTCAGTTACTGTTGTTCAAATAGCTTTAGTTAAAGCAATTAAGAAAATGCATTACCTGGTAAATTGTGACACATCATTTCAGTTCATAGCTGACAGAGTATTTTGGATGTAACAGGAAAGTTGTGAGTTTTCAGCCAGGAAAATGTCCTTTATAACGACTGTTCAGATTTTATAGAAACCACCAGTCAATACATACAGTTTTATATACTTCTTTGCAGTAGTTTCCAGAAATCTGTGCAGTTGTTATGAGAGGAATCTGTAAGGAAATCAGCAGCCTGTTAAATTAACACCACACCAAACCACAGGTTAGTAAGAGAATATGACAGAAATGCAGAGTTGCCCAATCCTTCCAGCTTTATGGATGAGGAAGACAAAACAGGATCGTTCCACACATGCAGCATGCAAGCACATGTAGCTCCATTTGTGTGAGCAGAGGGCACATGCACCCTCTGCTCTTGCAAATGGAGCACACATACCCACACTCTTCTGCTGCTCATGCAAATGAAGATGCATGTGCTTGCTCACCCATCATTTCTGTGACCCGATTCCAAATGGCTCAAGGCCTGGTAGTTGGGGACCCCTGGCCTAATGTACACCAATATAGTAGAAATGAGTTAAATTCACTATCTAATTAACTGCAGGAGACTAGTGATTCTTAGTGGCAATATCTGTTTCTCTGTAGTCTGTCGGAAACATAGCAGTTAAATGGACAACACCCTCTTCAACATTCCCCTGAGCATCTCCCCAAAATCACACAGGCAAAATTTGTCCATACATCACTAAACAGATTTTGGAAACAATCTGGTGATTTAAACTACACATACATACATTGAAATGCACAACCCTCACTTGCTAAGATCCTTGATCAGTATGTCTATCAAATATACAAATAAAAATTAATGAAGTTACTCACTTATGTACATATATAACAAAATATTGACAACACTGCCCTTCTTTGAGACACACACACACACAGAGGGGGGAGGGGGGAGGGGGGGAAGGAGAGGAAGAGGGAGAGGGAGAGGGAGGGAGGGAGGGAGGGAGAGAGAGAGAGAGAGAGAGAGAGAGAGAGAGAGAGAGAGAGAGAGAGAGAGAGAGAGAGAGAGATTGAAAAGGTCTCTGTCTCTCTTTCTTTCACCTTCCCTTTCCTTTGTCCCTGTCCCTTCATTTTGTGAAGTCCTAGTAGTCCATATTTGGCTTAGGTTTATCAAAATACTTGAAAATGCTAGTTGTAAATACTATACCACAAGGCTGGAATGAGATTTACAGTTCCATAATTCTTGGAAATATCAATGCTGTCACAACAGTTTTATTCAGCTACACTTATTTCTGAAATAATAGAAAGAATTCTCCAGATGTGGGCTAGAAAGGAGTTTTTTCAGAGTTTGCAAAAACACAATTGCTTCTCAAGATTTTACTATAAGACCCAATCTCCATGGTCTAACTCAGAGACCACATACAACTCCCTGAAGCTTTAACCAGTATATTTCTTGAGACCTGAATGAAAAGAGAGAGTTTGGAGAATGCAGTTTAAAGCACATTGAAAAATGCAGTTACTTTTGTGATGTCAAAAATGAAAACAGCAAACGTTTGGCTCACCTCTGGAGCTAGTTACTGTATAATTCCCCACTGTGAAAGTGAAAATTAATTAATTTACATCTGACTGGGCTTTAACCATTTGGAGTTGTTTCATCTTCATTATATGTTCCTGTTCTGTTTAGGGGGAAGATTGCATTATTCACTGCTTTTTGCTTGGCCTATAATATATAAAAGATTCTTAATTCTGTCTGTCTATCTGTCTATAAGTTAATTTATTTATTTTCTGATATTCTGGAAGCCCCTCAAGACCTGGTTTATTGTCAGGCCTGGGGTTGCTACTTATTCTGATTCAAAAACATGTATTTTACCCCAACATATTTTCAGCTATGTTTACTGAGCATATCTGTGCAGTGCACATCAAAATGTAATTTGTTCCAAAGCCCTATTAGAACAACAATTAACAGAATAATAGTGTTAGAAGGAACCTTAGAGGTCTTCTATCTCAACCCCCTGTTCAGGCAGGAAACCCTTTATCATTTCAGACAGATCTGGAGGCAAGTCATTCCACTAATTAACTGTTCTAATAGTCAGGAAATTTCTCCTTAGTTCTAAGTTGCTTCTCTGATGGCTCTGTTGCTAAATTGGCTATTTTTATTCCCTTATCGGGGTTTGTATCTCTGTTTTTATAATATTTATTGTTAATGTGATTTATGTATTTTTATGTCTATGGAGAAAATAAAATATGAATCAAGCAAAAGATAGCAAACAATACGTAAGGAAAGAAGCATTATGCTACATATTAAATAATTAAGGTAAGAGTATTAATATTAGTTTATTTACCTTAATAAGTTAACTGACTATAAATATTTTTATATCAGGAAACTATTTGTCTACAACTTTTTACAACACCATGACTTTGCCCGCTATCTTTGATGGTCATGTTTCTTGAACCTTTGTCATACAATTCCACTGTTCCTAGCTGAAGATCTTCCTATTGATTTTAAAGCTCTGCATTTAATACTTCCATATATTTTTCTACTAATTCCTTTCAAATTGGTAAAAGTCATTTGGATTACAAAGCTTCTTTAAAAAGATAAAAGAATATTGGTAAAATTTTCGCGAAGAGAATATTGTATTCTTGCACTTGTTGTGTTATGAGATGATCAAAAGATGTGGGGTGGATGTCTTCTCTTTACTGTATAATCATCTCTCCAGCAGACTCCAACTTTTTGCCTTTCCGCACTTCAATCACAAGGAAAGACATCATTAAGGAACTCTTCATATTCTGCAAAAAGTGCAGTGGAAAATGTGGACAGTTAAGCAGACTTCATAGTAATAAAAAGAAAACAGCATTAGCAGTAGTGTTTCCTGCACTTCCAACCTTTGGTTAAATGCCCAAGCACTACCACCTGAAAACTAGATAGGGAAACAAAACCAAGAGAAGAACATTTTAGAGAAATTGCAAGCTAGATTTTGACACAATATCATTTAGTTTATTGACACAGAGTCTAGAGGATACATACCTTGATGAACTTCAACAGAAAACAAATGTTATGCCAGAGATGTTAGTTATTTTCAGATTTATTCAGAACATGGGACACATTTTTCTTTAGATAATTTTGCCTTTTGGGAGCATATCAAATTTCTCAGCCTACTTTCAGACTAGTTTCTCTTCTCCAAGTCCATGTGCTTGATTCTACATGGGAAAATTCATCGAGAACAATTCTTGGCTAGAAAGAAAACTAAAGAATGAGCTAAAAACATCTCTTGTGTAGATATGCTGTCTTCTACTCAGCATGAATAGAAGTTGATGAGGTTTTTAGTAAAAAGAAATAGCTGAAAATATTCAATTTATGCTATCATTTGTTTCAGTAAAGACCCAGCTTTCTGAAGAAAACTCTAATGCTGGAAAAGGTGAAAAAGAAGCAGAAGAAAACAACCAACAACAAAGTGGTTGGAGTCAGTTGTAGTGGTAATGGCTGCATCATTGGAAGATCTGAAAGACAAATTGTTAGGGAGAAATTGTCATAGGAAAAAAAAATCTATGTATGAAGTTGCTAATAGTCAACACTAGCTTGATGGCACACAATCAATCAATTTCTCATATTTTTTTATTGCCTCACATTTTGCTCAGGAATGTAAGCAAATCTGGAAATTTATTTTTTGGGGAGCAGGGTTCCCCCCTTTTCCCCTTTTCTCCTTTCAACCGCTAATGTAGGCTGATTGACAATGATCAATCTCATCATATTAAGGAGGTCAAAAATAGCAATATATAATTTCTCCCCTTTTTTTGCAGGAAAGGCCTTCTCCATTATTCAAGCAGGCAGTGGTTAACCTGCAAGGGATCAGCATTTTAGACATGTAATGGAGATACTTGGTTTTCTTGAAAGAACTTGTTATGCAAAATAAATTAATTCTCTGGATTTAAGTTTTCCCAGGTCAGAAGAGTAGGACTGTTTGGATTATATTAACTACTTTTTTTGTGTATTCCTACAACACAATATGCACCTTTCTTGTTGACTATTTAGATGTATTGAGAGGATAGAAAATGCCAAAATGACAAGAAAAATCAAATACTTCTAAAGGCATTTCCCAGTAAATGCCATCTAAATTCTACGACACCATTGCTGCTTCTCTTGATTATTGTTAGAGTCATTTTCTGAACAATGAAGCATTGCAATTCAGAAGGGGCATAATTTTAATTTCATAGCTTTTGTGTGGACACAAGTGTCTGCTCTGCAGAAGAAACAAAAAGTCACTACATTAAGTCTGCCAGTGCACACTTACATCTTTGACATTATTTTGTTGCCATTTAGCATTTAATTGTTATTTTAGCCATTAAAGTACTGACAATTCTGTACATGAAAAACATTTTATAGTTCTCCAGTGTAAGATTGTTTAGCCTGGAGACATCAAAAGAGGGATACAATTTGTCTGTCTTAGGAAAGTTTGGCTTTCAGCATTAACTATGCTTTCAAGAGTTTATCTGCTCTATGAAATATTCCAGCTTTCTCTCCAAAATCTCCAGGCTCTGAAAACAAACTTTCATTTATGAAACATTGTAATGAGTTGAATGAAAATTTATATGTAGAAAAGTTATTGCAGATCACTCATGCACATCTATATTAAAAAAAGAATGAAGAAAATATTTCAAGTGAAGGAGACGACTTCACAAAAAAATATGTCTGGCAAATGGACTTTGAAATTGTTTAGGAAAGAACAATTCAGAGTAGGAACTAATGGAAATGGGCATTGTTTGAGACAGAATTTGGTTTATTTTTTTCCATAAAATCAGAGTTTTAGAAATAGATGGTGTTTAATCCAATAAGACAGTTATTTTTTTCTTATAAGAAAATGATTTGATAAGGCAGCATCAGAAGAGGGAAAAATGGAAACTGTTAGAGGTGGTCTCCAAAATTGACTCTATTGCTATTACTGTGGTGGTAGAATTTTAAGCTCTTCATTTTCACAGTAGGCACAGAGGTAAGTTATAAAAAATACATTATTTTTTTATTACATGCATTTGTCTAAAAAAGAAAGGAAATTCGCTAAGTTCCAATTTCAGCCTTTTATTCATCACAAAACTAATTATTGCTTTTTAAAAGAACAATCATATACTCAGCTATACTAATATTATTTTAATAAAATTTGGTTTGCTGAGGTAACACTATCCTACCATTTTTTCCTTGTGAATTGGAATAAGAATTCATTTTGAACCAATTTTATAACCATGTTATTTACTTATGTAAGGTCAATATTATGCACATGTCTCTTTAGGTTCATATGTGCCCTTTGCTGTATCTCTCCCACAAAATTTTTAAGAAGTTAATATTTAATATTGTATCACTTCATGTCTGTAATGACTAATTGAGAACTGAGTTCATGTCTTGAGAAGCTTAGGATTTAAGAGTATTTACTGCCATACCTCTGTATCACTTCTGGCTGTGAATATGCAATGAGACCATTAGAATAACAAGTAGCACCTCGGCCTAACTCATACAGTGTTTATTACATTTTTATGCCTCCCATTTCCCCTATAAGGTTTGCTCTTACATATCCGAAAAGCTCCAGTTTAACGAAAGGCTGATCTAGACTTTAAGTGGTAACAAATAACACATCTGTTTAAAATTTGATTAATACATTCATGGCTACTTCTTTTGTCCTATAGCATTTTTGGAGGAAAGACTATTGCATCCTATTAGCACCCTAACTCTCCTTGCTATTCATCTAAGATTAAATCTGCTTAATAACTGAATGCACCAGTGACTTTGTTATTATTTCTATAGGGATAGCACCAAAAAATACAATTTGCCAAGGTTCAATTAGAAATTGAAATAACTTTTTATTCCAGATACCTCTTTAAAGGAAATTATTGAAAAATAAAAAAAGCAAATGGAACTAACCTTCATTTAAAGCAGGGATTTCAAACTGGTGGCCTGCAGGCCAGATGCGTCATGCACAGGCCATGCCCACCCCAGCTCTGCAAAGGCAAAAAAATGTTGCGATACATCACGATATGTCACGTGACATGATCGAGTTTGAAACCCATGATCTAAAGTGTTAGCAAATTATACCCATGTATATTATATAGTAATTTAATTACAAAACAATAGCATTTAGACTAGTGCATTTTCATAACATATCACAGCAACTGATAAGACATGGAAGTCATCTGGATATAAAGATTCATTAAAACTATCCCTTCTGTTCCATAAATGACAATAACTGAACCCACCTATAACAGAATTGTTTGTTTTATTCTTGGAGCACTCTGAAAAAGTTTCTTATAATATTGAATTATAGTTAAATTTCAAGAAAAACAGTCATCTATTTTTCTTGAGTTTTCTTTGACGAAGAATGTTCTTCTGGCTAGGCAGCCAGACACACTGATCACTATGTTGGGACTGTGCAAAAAGTAAGCATTCTCAATATTTTGAAATTATTCCACAAATGTTAAAGATCTCTGACATCAGATAATAAAATAAAAAGAGGGTTTTGCCCTTTTCTAAAGAGCTGTTCCTCCTGCCTGTATTAACTGCTCCCTGCAGTCTTTCAAGTGACAGGAAATAAGCCATTACAATTATGTTGCTGTGAGGTCTATTTTGCCTCAGTTTCAAGGTAACATGGAACAAATTAAACAAAGCATGATGGAATCAGTTTTAGGATAAAGCTGAGTAGACACTAGACTAGGGTGTTAAAGGTTAAGGATACACCAACAAGAAAACTACTCTTTACATTTCAGCTAGCTTTAAATAATCAACTTTTCATATTGTTAATACAGGATTTTAAGAGTGCTGTTTTTTTTCATTGAGGTTTAACAATTCTGAACTGATTATACGGTAGTTGGTAACTGCTCTGGCATGAAAGCAGACCAAGCTGTAATTGTCAAGGTTATGTCATGCAGAGCAGATGTTAAATTAATCAGCCATTCAATCTTTCTGCTAAAAGTTGGCCACAGGTTTTCAGTCTGTATTCCCTGGGGTGTTCAGGAACCTAAAGTGTAACTCTGCTCATCTTCTCCTAAATTACCTACCTCTGTCCTAGGAATACTGAATTAGTATCAACAAAGCAATGATGGCTAATGCATTAAAAAAAACCCATAGTCCACACATATATTTCTACCTCAGAAGCATCATGCATAATATCTGCTCTTTTGATTATTTTTTTTTTAGATGTGATTAGGGAAGAAATATTTAACAGAAGTAACTTCCTGTCCCCAATATATTAAAAGTGACTCCTCTGGACTTTTGCATCTGATACTTTTTGGAGTAATTGCATAGGTCCTGATATCTTCTATATTTTGTAGCACCTTTGTATACATACTGATGCCACTTAATGAAAATACCAAGTAATAACTCACTTTGATCAGCACAAAAGCAATATCTTTTCTCTTTGTCCTTTTTCTGGAGGAAGCTGGTAATGTTTATAATGAAAAGAAAAACTGTCCAAACTCATTTCAATATGGGATGAGTAGCAAATAAATGTAATAAATAAATACATAAAATGAAAAGAATTGTCAATTTTCTTTGACAATCTCTCCGTGGCACTTATAGGCCACTGACAATTTTTCCTCCATGGTATTATAGGCCAGCTTAACACACAATCATCTCATGTCCCGGTGAAGTATATGCCTCTTTATTCTAAATATAAACTTTAATTCCTTTCTCTGCTTCTGTAGTTGGACACTAGAATAACCCTCCAATTTTCCTTTGCATTGTAGAAAGTAGCGATTAAAGCTATTTCTATTTTTCATTCTCTATTTCCTTAACTTACTTCCAGTGCCATTTACTCTGGTGAATAATTCCAAAGAACCTTGGCTGTTTTTCCTAATACAAAAATAATGCTTATTAGAAGTATGCTATGCCATGTATTTTAAAGCTAATAACTCCAATTCTCCTGTCTAGACTTCAGAAATAAAAACATGATTTCCTGCTGATTTGCACCATCTACAGTCATTCTAATTGCTAGAGGATGGGGTGGGGTTAAAAGATACCCATTAGTGACATTTTAAGATTCTAGGATGTTGGATTAATATGGTTGTACAAGGCATAAAAAACAGCTATTATTTCTGTGATTTGTTCCACTTGGAGGTGCTGAGTGAGCAATATGATAGAAAGTAATTTTAAGTCTTCCAGATGAGCCTGAAAGTAATAGTTTATTTTTTTATTTATTTGCTTTTACTTTACAATATATTAATTATACTAACAATAACTCAACAGTTATATTATATATAATATTAGAATATTATTATATTAGAAATGGTGATTTGCACATTTTCCTTCCAGAAAAGAGCTTCTCTGATGGGTGTCCAGACAGAAAAGTTGGTTTACTTACTTCTAGTCCATATTGGGGGAAAAGGCTGTGTTTTCACTATGAACAAACTGGAAAAGGGTCACAGAAGCACAGTGTTTTGGAATTATTTTCAGAGCAGCTAGAACACCAACTATCAAGATATTTGATCAGCCTTCTTGTTTGGACATATGACATATGAAAAGAGATGATAATTAGCTATTCGACTAACCTCAACTTCAACTTCATTGTATGATTCCAGTATGCTGAGAAACTATGATAGAATGTAATCCATATTCCCAGGAGGGAGGGAGTGCATTCCAGAGGTTTAGATAGTTTGTGTGGGAGAGAGTTAAGAAGGCCCTTCCCTGGGAATTTTCAAAGAGTATTTTTTTAACAATATTTTATTAATTTTTAAATATTTTATCAGCAACATGTTGTCTGGGTTCCAATATTTAGCTTACTAATATATGGTAAACTTCTTTCTCTCTACCTCGTTCTTCTAGCCATTGATAAAATGTATCCCATGTTCTAAGGTATTCTGAGTCTTCTTTCTCTTTCGTTTTCAGCGTAAGTCTGTCCATTTCTGCACAGTCCAAAATTTTCTTAATTATCTCTTCCTCCGGTGGTAATTTTTCATTTTTACAATGTTGAGCAAATACAATTCTCACTGCAGTTAGTACATGTAACATTAAATATACACATTGTTTCTCATAATTTTCTACAATTATACCTAACAAAAATAATTCTGGCTTAAAATCTACATGTTTTTTTAATCATTTTCTCTAACCATATATGTATTCTTAGGTTATGTCCACCAAAGATGATAGTATGTGCCTGGTTTTTGTCTACATTTCCAACAATTGCTAGACATATTTTTGAACATTTTTTGCTAACCTCATAGGTGTTAAATGCCATGTGTAAAACATTTTATATAGATTTCTTTGTAAGCCACTGCCTTTGTTATTTTAGAGTTTCTTTTCCAAAGGTTTTGCCAGTTTTCTAACTCTATGTTATGCCCAAAGTTTTTTGCCCATATTATCATTGTTTCTTTAACTTGTTCCTCTTCCATCTTTAAACTTAACATATATGTATACAGTTTCTTAATCAATTTTTCATCTGATGTCAATAGTATCTGATCAAATTCTATCTGTTCTTTATAAAATCCAGATGTTTTAACATCTTTTTCATATCTTGTTTGAATTTGCAGGTGTGACCACCATGATAGATCAATGCCCTGTTCCTCCAGTTCTTGTCTAGATTTTAGTTTCCCTTCAATATTCAAAATGTCTTTATAAGTCACAATTTTCTCATAGTTAATTAGGTTTGGGTGAACAAACTCTTTCATTGTTGAAAGCCATCCAGATATTTCCATGTAAATTTTCACTTTTACCTTTTCCCATTCTAGAAGAAGTGCGTTTCTTATATAGTGGTTTCGAAAGTATCTATGTACTTTATTCTTCCCATACCATAGGAAGGCATGCCATCCAAATTGTAGGTCATGTCTCTCTAGGTATAGTAATCTTATATATCTAAGAGTTATCCATTCTTTTAACCATGTTAATACAGATGCTTGACAATATAAAGCCCAATCTGGCAGCCCAAATCCTCCATTTTCTTTCACTTCTTGTAGCATTTTCAGTCTAATTCTGGCTTTTTTTTCCCATGCCAAATAAAGTTCAAGATCAATGTATTTAATTCATCAAATAATTTTTCCCCCAGTTTTATAGTTATTGTTTGAAATAAAAAGAGTAATTTTGATAAAATATTCCTCTTCACCATTGCTATCCTCCCTAACATTGAAAGTTGTAGATTTTTCCAAGTCTACAGTTTTATTTGTTTTAATAATTTTATGTAGTTGTCTTCTTTTATTTTTGCACATCTTGTTGTTAATGTCTTGTGCCTGTTTTAATATTAAAATTTTCTGTAAAATCTCCATTTACAATTACTTTAGCTATTTCTATGATAAATTGTTTTAATTATATTTATAAAGTTTTTTTCCAAAGTCCATTTTGTTTAGTTGTTGAATCATAAGTTGGCAATTTACATTATCAAAAGCCTTCTGTGCATCTAAAAATATTAGTGCCATCTGCTTCCTTGGGTGCATTTCATAGTATTCCAAAGTATCTAAAATCATTCTTAAATTATTTTTTATTTGTCTCTTAGGTAAGAATCCATTTTGGTCTATATGTATAAATTCAATCAAAAATCTCTTTAATTTTTTTTGCTATTACTGAAGCAAAAATTTTATAGTCCACATTTAATAGGGATATTGGTCTATAATTCTTTATCTGTGTCAAGTCTGAATCTTCTTTGGGTATTAAAGTAATGTTGGCTTCTATCCAAATATTTGGTATTTTAGCCTCTAAAAGAACATAGTTCTTTCATTAATGGGCTTAATGTATCTTGTAGGCATTTATAAAACTCTGCAGGGGTCTTATCTTTTTTTTTTTTTTTGCTTTTTTATGGCCTCTGTTACCTCCATCACTGATATTTTTTCATTTAGCATATTTTGAATGTTCTCTGAAATTTTTAGTAAGTCAGCTTTTTATGTATTGTTTTATTATTATTTTTCTTGAGAGATTTCTTCTATGTCGTAAAGTATCTCATAAAAGTCTTTGATTATTTTTTTAATTATATCGTTTTAGAATTGTAAATCACCTTTTGAATCTTGTAATTTATTTATCAATTTTTTTCTCTATCTCTTTCTTTTTTCAATTTGTATGCTAACTACCTACCCGGTTTATTAGCAGAGAGTATTTTTAATAGTGCAAATAGTCTGCTTCAGTTTTACAAGATTTTTGTTTATAGGTGAAAAGTAATAATAAAAGAAACTGCTTAGAACAACCTTAATCTGTCTCTTTCAGTGTTTGGAGCCTGACAGTGACTTTGAGAAATCTTTTCCACTAGATCATTCTTGGAATTCCCAATCAAATTCCAGGTTGGGTCAAGAACAGCTTGCCTCTCCCATAACTGGTTGTACCAATCTGTTTAGAAAGAATGTTGTGAATTCCAAATTGTAACAAAGATACTACAGTGAATATTAGAATCAGTGAGTGCATGATTGAATAGAACCATGCCATTCTTTCTAAAAATGTAAAATGACTCGTGTAGATAATTAAGTTGTATCTGTGTTGGAGGAGATGTATGAGAAAATGAGAATATGCAATTTATTTTAACAGGAGCAATCTAAAAATTATCCACAGCAGATTGAACTAAAAGCTTCTCTAATGAACATAAGGACCTTTCATGTTGGTAAATATGTGAGACTAAAATAGTAGATGAGACTTCTAGTCATATCACTGAGACATAAATTGAACAAGTGATTCCAGCACAAAGGGAATATTTTTTAATATAAAACCTTCCTCATGACATTGCAATTAAACTTCCACCTTTTCCTACAAGTGTCGATGACATCATGTGTATGAAGCAATACAAATTTTGTTATTTCCTCTCCTCCCATTAAAGACACATGTGGTTATATGATTTTGAAGCATGCTGGTAAATTCTTACTTTTAATTGAGACCATAAGTTATTTGTATAGAATTTCTGCTGGGAATGCTACTTATATATGCTGAATTCACAAACTTCTTGATATGGTCCATTATGGATGATTTTCTCTTCTGAGAGAATGCTGTAGGTGTTTTTCATATCCCTTCCTGAGAGTGAAACCTGTATCCTGGGATAGATATGGGAAATTAGGTCCTCTGGTCCTCTGTTAGACAAGAAAGTCAGCTGGCTGGCTCTGGGCCAGTCCCTCTTTCTCAGCTCAGCAATTTGACAGGGGGGGGGTGAACTATGCAGCCTTGAGTTGCCAGGTAATAAAGGTGGGATAAAAATATAGTAATACATTTAAAACATAAATAAAAATTAGCTTGATGATAACTTATCCATTTCTAACTTTTTGAATTCCTATTTGTAAGCTGTTCCCAAATGTATTTCTATTTTGATCCAACCTATCAATCTGTATCATCCATGCATACTGAATACAGTATTTTGAAAGATGATCATTGTAGTCATGGAATGTTGAAAAACATTTTTTTTTTCATTCTGAAGGGCTGCAGGATAATTCCCTTTTCTGTCTGAAACTGTGAGGCTAAGGCTAGCTACTACATTATGAATTCACCAGAAGGGATGTAATTGGAATTTTCAAACTTATTTCTGTGCTGGGTGTTTAGTAGAGCAATTTTGCAAAGGCTAAATGTACATTTTATGTTCCTTTTAACTCTCTAACAGGATTAGTTTTTCCAATTTCTGAAGAAGCAGTCTTATAGGCTTAAAATCTTACAACTTGCAAGAAGAATACATTTCAAACCATGATTTGAAAATTTCAGTTCTGCCCACTCTGGAAAGTTCTGAAGGCAATAAATGCTAGAGGACTGGATCAGGTGCACATGACTGGGTAACCAGATATGAGAGAGAACAGCAGGCTTATTCTCTTCTCACAACCATAATAAGTGTTATGTCCCGAGCCTTGCAAACGGGCTCAGGGCATTTGCAGGAAGTCCCGGGCAGGTGCAAGCTGCCCGGGACCAGACAGGCTGTCGCCAGCGCCTGTGCGCATGCGTGGGTGCTGGCGCGGGAAAAGTAACACATTGACCCGGGAATTGCCTATATAAGAGGCTGGGAGCTTTTGGACGTTGCTGAAGCCTTCACCTGTAAGCTGAACACAGAATAAAAGAAAACCTGAGAACTACAACTGCTTCTCGTGTCTGCTTTTCGCCAAGGACTCAACACTGGCGACGAAGGTGGGATGCCTTACATCGTCTGGAAAGGAAGAGGTGTAAGCTTACCCAAGTGAGTCCTGAGCGGCGGAACGGAGTTGACTCGGCAGCTACCCGCCAATCCAGTGCGCATTCGGGGGTAGGCTGGCTGATAGACCCGTCTCCTGAAGATGGCAAAGGTTGGAAGGCTTTCGGAGTTCGACGTCTCACATCCAGAGCGGTGGGACTCCTACGTAGCCAGGGTGGAAAATTACCTCAAGGTGAACCAAGTGAGGGAAGATAGCTTGAAGGCTGCCACCCTGCTTTGTGTCTGCGGCCAAGATGCCTTTGAAATCGCAGAGAACCTTGCAGCACCTGTTTCATTAGAGTCTGTCAGCTACGCAGATCTAAAGAAGCTATTGAAGGAGCACTTCCAGCCCAAGATGTCCGTCATCGCATGGCGCCACACCTTCGAGCAGAGGGATCAATGATCCGGAGAGTCAGCCAAAGAGTACATCGCCGCATTGAGAAAGGCCGCCAAGCACTGCGAGTTCAAGGACCTCGAAGAACGACTGAGGGACCGATTCGTGTGCGGCTTAAGGCATCGAGATTTGCAACAGAGGCTTTTCGCCAAAGAAGTCTTGTCTTTCCAAGATGCCTTAAGAGAGGTCACCGCAGAAGAAGCAGCAGGCGGCGCCGTCAAGAACATGCGGCCGATCAGGAACAGTCCAGATGTTGCATCCGTGCACCAAGAGGACGTCCAAGGGAACTCCGGGGAGGATCCGGACGAGGAAGTCGACCGCCTCCACCCCGCGAAGGAAGGGAATCAGAAAGGAAGCTCTTCAGCTCCCCTCAAGTGCATCGGCTGTGGAGGTCGCCACAGGAGAACCGACTGCAAGTTCCGCTCCGCTATCTGCCGGGCGTGCGGAAAACAAGGACATATTGCAGCTGTGTGTCTGGGCGACGAAAGGTACAACCTCAGGAAGAACTGCGCCTGAAAGGTACCAGGGTCCCCAGCCAGAATAGGGTAGGTTTTTGCGCTTCGCGAAGAAGCATCTTCAGGACAGGCACACACAAGCCCAACAAGAAAAAGCTGTCACTCAAGGTGAAGCTACAAGGGGTTCCATTAACTATGGAACTAGGCATGGGGTCTGCCTTTTCAATCATATCCTTACATACATTTAGGAAGATTTGTTCCGGCAGTGGAACTCAGGCTAAATTAAGGCCTTCTGACATTGTGTTAACAGACTTTCAAAATTCGAGAGTGTGTGTTAAAGGGGAGGCCACCCTTAACGTACAGTATAAGAATTTTGAAGGTCCACTAGACCTATTAGTAGTAGGGGGTGAACGAACGAGTCTCATAGGACTCGATTGGTTTGAAGCCTTGGGGATACACATCACGGGGCTCAACAGCTTACACACACTCGACCTACAGGAAGTCTGCAAAGAATTTGCAGATGTTTTCAGCCCCCAGCTGGGCACATTCAAGGGACCCCCTGTGTCCTTAAAACTAGACCCCACTGTCACTCCCATTAGAATTAAAGCAAGAAGGGTCCCTTTTGCTTTAAAGAGGAAAATTGACACTGAGTTAGACAAACTGATCCAATAGGGAATCCTAGAACCTGTTGATTCCAGCCCTTGGGAGACCCCCATTGTCACGCCTCTAAAGGCAAATGGGGACATTCGCATTTGTGCTGACTACAAATGCACTCTTAATAAGGCATTGCAGCAACATGCCTATCCTGTTCCTGTGGTCAGTCATATTATGGCCTCCCTCAAGGGGGGGGGCGCGTTTTTGCAAAGCTTGACCTAGCTCAAGCGTATCAACAGCTGCCTGTTGATGATGATGCTGCTATAGCTCAGACTATTGTGACCCACAGGGGAGCCTTTAAGGTAAAAAGGCTACAGTTTGGAGTGAATGTCGCTCTGGGATTTTCCAAAGCATAATGGAAAACACACTACGGGGCATACCGGGGGTTTGCCCCTACTTTGATGATGTCTTAATTGCAGGAGACTCCACACACATTCTAGCTGAAAGGCTAAGGGCTGTTCTGTTAAGATTCAGGAAAACAGGCCTCAAGCTCAAAAAAGACAAATGCAAAATGGGGGTGCCTTCTACTGAATTTCTGGGATTCAAAATTGATGCTGCTGGGATTCACCCTGCTGAATCCAAACTAACTGCCATTTTAGAAGCACCTAGGCCAAAGTCTAAGGCCGAAATTCAGGCCTTTCTGGGCCTCCTGAATTTCTACAATTCCTTTCTTCCACATAAAGCTAGTGTAGCTGAGCCTCTTCACAGGCTATTAGACAAACAAGCAGTGTGGCAATGGTCACAAACACATGAGGCTAGTTTCAATGAGGTCAAGGCTTTACTCACTTCTAACAGTGTACTTGCACACTTCAATGAGTCCCTTCCTGTGTGCATCGCTTGTGATGCTTCCCCTTATGGGGTAGGAGCCGTCCTGAGCCACCTCAGGTCTGATGGAACTCAGGTTCCTGTTGCATATTACTCCAGAACACTGTCTTCTGCTGAGCGCAACTACGCTCAGATAGACATGGAGGCTCTGGCTGTTGTTGCTGGAATTAAAAAATTCCATGATTTTTTGTATGGCAGGCATTTCACGGTCTTCACTGACCATAAGCCTCTGCTGGGACTGTTTACCACACGTAAACAAACTCCCCAAATCATTTCCCCTAGAATGCTTAGGTGGTCTATTTTTCTGTCTGCATATGATTTTTCCTTACTCCACAAGTCTGGGAAAGAAATGGGCCATGCTGATGGCCTCGGTAGATTGCCCCTGCCAGTAGTAGAAGCTGACCCTGCGCCAGCTGTCAACATTCTATCCATCCAAGCCTTGCCCGAGTCCCCTCTGAATGCCAGGGATGTTGCTGCTGAAACAGGCACAGATCACACACTTTCACATGTCCTTTCTTGGGTTTTGTCTGGATGGCCTGAGCACTGCCCTAGTCCTGAGTTTCAGAGTTTCTGGTCCAAAAGGAACGAGTTGTCCACTTCTCAGGTTTGTCTGCTTTGGGGAAACAGAGTTGTCATTCCCACCTCAATGAGGACTAGGATCTTAGAGTCCCTCCACGAGGGTCATCCTGGCATTGTTCGCATGACGGCCCTTGCGCGCAGCCACTTGTGGTGGCCTGGTTTAGATAAGGACATTGAGGCTAAGGTGCATGCATGCCACCTGTGCCAGCGCTCTCGCCCAGAGATGCCCCAAGCTCCTGTGCATAGATGGGAGGATACACAGTCCCCATGGTCTAGGCTGCACATTGACTACGCTGGGCCCTTTCAGGGCCAGTTCTTCTTGGTCCTCGTTGACAGTCATTCAAAATGGCTTGAGGTTGTACCTGTCTCATCCACCACCACTGCAAAGACTATTCAGGTACTGAGGGGGATTTTTGCTGCACATGGGCTCCCAGATGTCATCGTGTCTGACAACGGCCCTCAATTTACTTCCTCCGAATTCCAAGCTTTCTTACAGGCTAACATGATTCATCATGCCACGTCTGCACCCTTCCACCCGTCCACCAACGGTATGGCTGAACGCATGGTCCGCATCAAAAAGGACGCCTTGAAAAGACTCACCTATGGGGACTGGCATCACAGGTTGGCTGACTTTCTCCTTTCTTACCGCACCACACCGTCCACTTCTACAGGGAGAAGCCCAGCTGAACTTCGCTGGGGGCGCAAAATTACTACGAAGCTTGACCGGTTGCATCCGGACAGACTGCCTTCATCTACCTCACATCCTAGGGCACCTAGACAACTACTTGTGGGTGCCCCGGTTTGGACTCGCAATTACGGGCCTGGTCATACATGGGTCCCCGCTTCTATTTCCAGGGTCACAGGTCCTCTATCCTACGAGGTAGCCCTGGACAATGGCCGTGTCCTGCGTCGGCACATCGACGCCCTAGGCGGGATCTTAAAGATGAGACTCCTGGGTCTTTTCCAGGGGGGAGGGGGACCCTTTAGAGCAAAGGGAGGGGCACGAGCTGCTGCCCACCTCCAATGATGGAGCCACAAACGGCCCATTCCAAGGTTCCGCGAGTGCCCCAAACAGGAATTCTAAGAGCCTATCCAACTACCAGGCATTCACGCCTACTCCAGCCAGGGAGTCACCCCGGGGGTACAATCACTATTCACCTGCACAGCACAGTACTCCAGTCAGGGAAGATACCCGGGAGCATCCCAATAAATCATACCCCACAAGAGAGCTGCACATAATCCCCAGAGTTGGCCTGACCTTACCCCAAGTCCTACAGGGGGTCAAACTTACAGGGAGGTGGTCGAGGAACCAAGTCCCGACCGCAACACCTCTAGCCCAAATCAGGGAGTAACTGAGTTTTGGGAAGGTACAGAAACCCACACGAGCCCGGACACAGAACGGGTTTTAGGGAATGGACAGCCTCCTGACAGGTCTTGGACGGACCTAGGAGGTTCTACATAGACGCCCAGCAGTGGCTATCACTTCAAGGGGCCCGAGGGCCTACAGCTAGGCAGGTCAACCAGGTCACAAAGTGACAGAAGCCCTGGCCTGACGAGCCCGGTGGGCGAGCAAGCAGGCCAGGCATTGGGGCACAGTCCTTGGAAGGCACCAAGGCAAAATAAGGAGAACAGGCTCACGTCTCCCTTCAGTCAGGGAACACCTGTCAGAAACCCAGAGCTGAGAAGGTCACAGAGAGCAAGGAAATCTCCTAAGTACTTAGAGGATTACATAACATTGCTGGCTAAACAAAAGCCAGTAAACAGTAGAGCACTGGGGAGTAGAACACTGCATCAAGAAATAATTGTATGTTGGTAGTAGTCTTAGCCCGGGGGAAAGGGGTGTTATGTCCCGAGCCTTGCAAATGGGCTCGGGGCGTTTGCAGGCAGTCCCGGGCAGGTGCAAGCTGCCCGGGACCAGACAGGCTGTCGCCAGCGCCTATGCGCATGCGCGGGTGCTGGCGCGGGAAAAGTAACACATTGACCCGGGAATTGCCTATATAAGAGGCTGGGAGCTTTTGGGCGTTGCTGAAGCCTTCACCTGTAAGCTGAACACAGAATAAAAGAAAACCTGAGAACTACAACTGCTTCTCGTGTCTGCTTTTCGCCAAGGACTCAACAATAAGTATCACCATTTATTGCATTATTTTATATGCTGGCCATTGACCAAATGAAGTTTTTTTTTTTTTTTACCATAATCAGTATTTAGGAACAGGTTGTTTTATTTATTGGCTGCAGTTTATGTTGGGAATCATGAAAATCTCACATTAAGCATATGATCTGAAAAAAGAAGTTCAATGCTGTTTTGTTATCTAAAAAGAACCTCAGTAGGAAGGACTTGTACTTTTCAAAGCTACAAGGCACAAAGGGTTTCTTATGAGCAAAGAGAAGGCTGGAAAGGAATCAGATGGCAGTCTAACCAAAGAGCAGCTCAGCATGGCAATGCAAACATCTGACGTGGCTTTCATCTCCACTTGAATTAGCAGGTACTTAAACAAGCATCACACTGTGTAGGAACCAACTCACTGCTCTCCACTCATTTGCTTTGGGTTATCAGATGTTAGAATTTTAGTACCCCTCTCTGAATTTGTTTCATGAACAACAAAGGATGGTCTTTCTTTGGAAGAATTATTTTATCAAGTTGATAAAATGAATCCCCCTTGACTCATTCTAATTTAATTTGGTAATAACTATCCCTGCACAAAGCAGGCAGATGTATGTTAGCCTAGAAATGCATGATAGGAATATAACCATAACTAAAGGGGGAAGAAACAAAATGATGATCAGTCAGCTTCAACTTTCTTGAGCTCTCTGCTTTCTTCCCTTTCCTGCTGCTTCTGTTACTTTTTTGACTTCTTGAATCTTGACTGCTTTTGAGCGCTGAAGACAGGTAATTAATCTAACAAATCTTCCAACACCTTTTTGTAGAGCCACAAAAAGCAACACAGGAGAAGTTGAACTTTCTAGCTACCAAAATAAAACTTCAAATAACAGGAGATTGATGTTCTATTGCTGAATAACAACACTGAAGATAAGATTTTTTTTCATTTCTTTTAATTTGGTAAATACATTTAATTTCCTTGCTCAAAGTTGCAAAGAATATCAATGGACAAAGATAAGCTGCAATGTGAAGTCGACACTATGAGGAAATTAGAAGAAGATGATATATTGGCTGGAATCTCCCTTTCTTTTCAATCTCAGGAAAATTTTGTTCTTCATTCTAAACTTGACTAAGTAGCCAGACAGTTTCTTCTTACAGTTCAGAAAGCAGAAAACAACATTCTTACCAACATTTACGGGCCAAGCCGCAATTTATAAACAGATAGCAAAACCAATTCCCTTCTAGTTCTGAAAACGTTACTTAACTGAATAATAAAATGTCTTCAAGAAAAATAACCAAGCTTAGAGAGCACCAAGAACTCCACATTTCTAACACATATGGTGAATACTTTCAGATTAATGCATTCTCATTGTATTAAGATGGTACTAATGCTCTTGAATTTAAATTCTTGACAATTTAAATATGAAAGTAACCTCATTTTTAACATTTAAATAAAAAAGTGTTTTACAGTTCTCTCTTCCAAAATGAAGTAGACAGGTATGTTCTTATTTAAACATTCGAATATGGATGACCTTGTGTTCCTTGATATATCTCTTCTGTTATCATCCATGGCTTTGGTTTTTAAGGAAAACAAAGCCTGAGAAATCAAGAAATAAGATTATATTTGAGAAACCTTCAGTTCTACACACCAACTGCATAATTTAGAAACAGCGACATTGTGTAAGGTTTTAGCTTATTACCCAAAGTTTGCAAAATGAAGTTAAATGACAAAGTGCTTAAAACAGCATCAGCACCTTTAATCAGAAATGTTCTTTCTCTAACTTGTCCATATCAGAAAAAGTTTAGCTGGCGTTTGACATTGCTTATGCTTCAGAGTTTTTTAAGAGGTCCATTAACATGTAGGATGCGGAAGCAAAGAGGAACTTAACAAACTGTGTTAATGAGTGAGTTAAAATAGCCTAAAATATTTCTAAAGAATAATAGAAAAGTCTAAAAAGATCTACGTGTCTATTAGGGTGGGTGTTGAAAGGAAGCTCAACTGATGAGGGAATCCTCAATGTAAGCGGTGACCCGGTGGGAAGAGCCATGAGTTGACAGATTTAACAACCAGACAATTAACAGGAGGGAGAAATAAAAAAAAGACCTTGTGGTAAATGTTTGAGCACAAATACGAGGAAGACGGTGGAGGATTAAGGAAGAAAAAGCTGAAAGATGGTGGCGAAGGTGGAGTTGGTGGAGCCTGTGAGGCGAGAGAAGTGAAGGGAGAAGATTGATAAGCAAACAACTGGGAAGGAAAAGAAAATGGCAATTTAGGAGGAATGGAGGAATGCTTCTCTCATGGGTGTCTAGACAGAAATGTTGGTTTACTTACTTCTAAAGTGGCTGGAGACGAAAGTTGGAGACAGACCTGAACATGGTGAGGACTCAGAAAGCCAAGGAGACGACGAGAATACGTGTTTAAGTGCGAAAGAGAGTAGTGCACAGTAAAAATCCAGAAGATGAAAGAGATGATGAAAGAGATGATGAAAGGACGCAACAGGAGATGAAGGCGAAAAGAATGGATTGACGGCGAGAGAGATGAGTTCGGAAGAAAAACCCGGAGCTTGATAGGGACGGTGTTTTCAGTCAAGAGAGGCGAGAGAGGAGACAAAAGTGAAAGGAATGGATTGACAGCTGGAGAGACGAGATCAGAAGGAAAATCTGGAGCTCGATAGGGACGGCGTCTTTAGTAAAGAGAGGCAAGAGAAAGTGAATATGGTGACGTGTGTGAGCGGAATGGGATGACGAGAGGATGGGGCATGACGTTGGAAGTGACAGGAATGTGGATGAGGCTTGGAAGGCAAAGGAGACGACGAGAGGATGGGATAAAGAAATAAGAATGGACTAACGATTGATAATATATGATTGGAGAAGTAATTTGGATTTTTTAGAAAAACTGTGTGATAAGTAAGAAAGAGGAAAGAAAGTGAAGAGGGTTAGAGAAGGTAAAGAGAGACTTGGGGAATTGTGATTGTGGCAGTGGAGGTAGTCTCAAAGGAGTTGAGGAAGGGAAACGAAAAACCAGAAGTTTAAAGCAACAATAAAGTTAAATAAGCTGTTGGCTAAATATAGTGATATTCAGAAATAGAAAAAATTAGAGAAGTAAGTGATAATTATGGCAACACTGAGGACATGAAAAAAACTGTGTCAAGCCTAACACTGACACCCTCATCTCCACCTGGTTAAAGATCACTAGAAGGAATGTTTGGTACAGAAAAACAGAGCATAATAGCTAATATGCAAACCATGCAGACACTTCTTACTATACAAGAAACAATGCTAAAAATGCAGGAGACAATATCTAAGAATCACATAGAAATGAGAGGGGATATGAATAAAATGGATAATAGAATTGAGATGATTCAACAAACGATTGAGAAAAATGAAGCAAGAATCCAGACAGTAGAAGTGGGGTTGGATAAAGTAGGGGAAAAAGTTAATACATTAGATACAGAAATGATGGCAACTAATAAAAAAATGGAGGAATCAATCATCTATCTAGAAATGTGGTAGAGGAGAAGGAAGAGGATTTGGGTGCTACCATGGTGGATTTGATTGCTGAGACCCTACAAAGGGACAAACAAGAGATTTTGATTGAGATAGATGTGGCGTACAGAATTCATACAAATTATGCCAGATGCAACAGACTTCCACAAGAAGTACATATCAGATTTGCTAGGAAAATGGTGAGAGATATAATCTATAAAATCACAAGAGAGGATCCAATGATTTACAAAGGTGTGGAAATACAAACTCTAAAACAGGTACCAAAGAAGATAAGAGAACAGAGAAGGGATTATAGATTCCTCAGTGCTTATTTAATCAAAAAAAGTATACTGTTCAGATGGTTAATCCCGAAAGGGATGTTGATATCATGGAGGGAGAGGAGGATTAAGATAGATAGCCTAGAGAAAGCACGGGAATTCTACGAACAATTGGAAGGAGTGGAGGAAGAGAATAGCAGCAAGGAAGAATTGGAATTTAAAAGCCAGGAAGACCAACAGCAGGAAGTAAGGGAAATAGAACAAGAGTCAGAAAGCAAGGAAGAAAAAGGACAGAGAAAAGAAGGAGGAGTAGGTCCAAGAACAAGACAAACACACAAGTAGAACACACAAGTAGAAAATGAAAAAAGAGATTAGACTATTATCTATTAATATAAATGGATTAAATGCACCTGCAAAGAGAAAACAAATACTAACAAAGTTAGCCAAACAACATATAGATATAGTTTGTTTACAAGATTACACATCAAAGAACAACACAGGAAATATTTAGAGTTCCCCAAATTAGAAGTATTGTATACAGCATTAGCTGAACAAAAACAGAGAGGATTAGCGGTTTATATTAGAAAAGAAATTAATGCTAAATTGAAGTATCAAGATACAGATGGAAGAATATTAGCAATAGAAGTACAAACCGAATAGAAATCATGGCTCCTAGTGGTAATATATACACCAAATGAAAATCAAAAAGAATTTTATTACAAATTACATGAGAAACTTATAGAAATTGGACAGGGAAATATTTGTATTATAGGAGATTATAATGTGGTAGTGGATGTAAAAAAAGACTATATTAGTGATATGAAAAATAAAAAGAAAAGAAAACTACCAAAGACATTTTTTGATTTGGCATATGAATTTAATTTATCTGATCAGTGGAGGAAGCGGAATTAAAAAAAAAGAATATACATTTTTCTCAAACCCACATAAATCGTGTCACGAATAGACATGGCATGGATGAATGAAGAAGTAGGACAAGACATAGAGACAATAGAAATAAAGCCAAATATATGGGCCGATCATAATCCTCTGGAAATAATTTGGAAAGGGCAGAAAAAAGTAAGAAGAAGATGGATAATGAACTCTCACATTTTGAAAGAAAAAAAATTTACAGTAAGGATTAGAAGGGAATTGGATTTTTTTAAAAAAGAGAATACAAAACAACAATCATGAATACAAATTATTTGGGACACTGCAAAAGCATATTTAAGAGATTTAGAAATAGCTTATATAGCAAGAAAAAATGTGAAAAGGCAAATGCAAAATATACTCCAGGAAGAGATTAAAAAAATTGGAATCTAAATTACAAAAAGAGCCCCAGGATGAATCGATTAAAACAGAAATGGTTTTGGCTAAACATAAATTAAACATGATAGATCAAGAGGAAAGAGCAAAAGAATTGAAAATAGCAAAACAAAAATTTTTTGAACACGCAAATAAGCCTAGGAGATGACTTTCTTATAAATTAAAAAAAGAGAAAGAGAAAAGATTTATTCAGGAACTACATGATAAAAATGGAGAGGCACAATACAAAATGGTATAAGGAGTATAAGACACAGGCATTTGCGGACGATTTGATCTTTTTTATTGAGGAACAAATAGAGAGAGGAAATATTTTGATAAATGAAATAGAAAAATATGAAATAGTGGCAGGATTAAAAATTAATAGAGAAAAGACCAAAATGTTAGTCAAAAACCTAACCGAAAAACAGAAAAGGAAATTAGAAGAAAATCTGGAATTGCAAATTGTAAAAAAGATCAAGTATCTAGGAATCTGGCTCACTACAAGGTGTTCCTCAATAAAAGAGAATAAGTATAAAAAATTGATATTATAAATGAAAAATGATTTTGAGACCTAGGGGAAATTACAATTATCATTATTAGGTAGGATTGCATTGATTAAAATGAATATATTACCAAGATTATTATATTTATTCCAAACAGTCCCGATAAAATTAGAGAATTTTTTTTTGAAGAATTGGACAAAATAATAAACAAATTTATTTGGTCAGGCAAAAAAGCATGGATAAACATGAAAATATTACAAGATAGTAGAAGTAGAGGTGGACTTGGGCTCCCAAAATGGGAAATTTACTATCAAGCAGCTGGACTACTCTGGATTCAGGATTGGATAAACCTAGACAATAAAAGGGTTTTAATGATCAAAGGGCATGACTTACAGGCTGGCTGGCATGCCTTTTTATGGGGAAAACATAAGAAAACACAAACATATTTTTATCAACATCAGATAAGAGATGCGCTGATTCGGACGTGGGAAAAAGTTAAAAAAAGGTACTATAGGAAAATCCCAAATTGGATTTCACCGATGAAGGCAATGATTCACCCTAACATCTTGGAGGAAAAAAAGATGATTAGATACAAAGAACTATTAGATAACCAGGGAAAACTTAAATTAAGAGAAGAATTAGAAGAACAAGGAATAAGCATAGATTGGTGGCCATATTTACAGATCCAATCTAAACATAGTAAGGATATGGAAGAGCACGGAATAAGCCAGATATTTATCAATTGGATAAAGTTTTAATGGATAAGGAAGGAAAATGTTTAACAAAAACCTATAAATATCTATAAGAGGTAGATTTGAAGGAAGAGATAGTGAAAGGGCCAATAATAGCATGGGCACAAAATGTGGGCCGAAATATAAAACTGGAAGAATGGGAAAGATTATGGAACATAAATTGTAAACTGACATTGTCAACTGCATATAGGGAAAACCAATACAAAATGTTCTATAGATGGCATTTAACACCGGCGAGATTGGCCAAAATGTACAAAAACTTATGAAACTGCTTATCCATGGTACTAGAGATCTGGTAATGAAGGAGATTCTTCTCTTCTTCACATGCAAACTCTTCCAGAAAGAACAGGTGATTCCCAGAGACATTTGACCAACAATGTGAAGAGCAAGTGCTGGACTATGGCTCTTCCCCATAATGTTCTTCATAGCAGCCAGCCAGATGACTTTGAGATATCCACAAGCAGGAGATGGAAACTCACCTATCTTCTGTCCTTCAGTCAGTATCCACTATTCTCAACCAAAAATGTTAGAACTTGATTGATGCTGAACGTTTCTAATCTGATTTTATAGCCATCCAAATTACTGACCATCTTGTGGTAATAAATCCCACAGGTTAGTTATTATATATGTAGGAAGTGTAAGTTTTAAACAACCTTCCAGTCAGTTTTATTAATGATTTCTGGTTCTAAAGTTTTGAAAGGGGAGGAAAAAAGTTCTTCCTGCTTCCCTTCTCCATGCGATCTATTGTTTTATGCTCTATGATTATGTATTCCCTTAGTCACTTCCTCCCAAAAGTACAGGTCCCAAACACTTTAGCTCTTCCTTATAAGAATAGTGCAGCAACCCCTTGTATTCTCTCTTAGGTTCCTCTGAGAAAATCTTGCAATGAATGAAGAGCCATGCATCATCACAACCAATTAACAATTATTTTGACACTAAATATAATTTGAAAACTTATTGTCTCAGATTCTGTTATTATTTTTTTTTTGAGAAATTATTCATTTATCCCAAAGGATACAGCTGTGTTTGCAATTTAGAGAGATTTATTGTTGGGAAACTTTTCCCCGTTTTAAGCTTTTAAACTTTTATGAGAATCCTATAATATGTAAAATGACAATTAGTCATAGTCTTGACAGCACATCTTGTGAGACTAATGTCCAACTAGCTCATGTTTATTCTGTTCTAAACCCTAGCTGTGCTATAATCTACCTTGGGAGTTAGTTCATCAATATTCAGTTTCCTTCCTTCCACATCAGTACAAGGGGAAAGCATCTAACTCGTTTGTTTGTCTGTCCCATTTATAGCCCATTTTTTCTCTGTAGAATCAAATGCCCACGTTCAGGTGCTGCCCTTATGTTGGGTAACAAGATTTCAACTGCTTGAAAAAGCAGACATTTTAGAGATGGATTTTCTATTAACATATAGAGTTGATTTATTGAAGTTTGGAATTCAGTTAATCTCAAATCCATAGAATTCCTACCTTGCCTCTGATCATGCCCTCTTTGCCTGATATCTAAGCAAAATGACAATCTGTTATTGTGATTGTTCATTCAAAAAAGGTTGGGGAAGCAAGGAAAAAGAGAGCTTAGGCTTCCACAACCATCACACACTTACTTAATTATCCGAGCCCCCAAATTTCTTTCCTATAGACATAACACTGTACTTTTTTAAAAATTTGGACCAAATTCATTGGTTCCTCTGAGGAGAGCATTATGTATAGCTTTGCCACTTGGTTCAATCTTTTATACCTTAATCTTTGAAAGGAGTTTGAACATATGAAACAAGTAATCTACTTGCATGGTAAATTCATTCCTGTGAGAGTGGAAATAAAACAGTGGATAAGACAGAAAGATTAAGGAAAGCAATAGACTTATACTGAAGGTCCTTGCCTCACATTCCTCTACTGTACACAGGTTTTAGTCTAGATTTTGAAAATAAAAGGCTATACTTACTTATAGAGAGGAGCAGAGAGGATTACAAATGCCAAATACGACCTTGGTTATGCAACAGAACCAAAACCAAGATAGTGTGAGTGTTAATAACCACAGCACCACCACCAATGACAACAAATCAGACTATATTTATTCTGAGGTGGGGGAATTTTCTAGAAATGATTAGATTTTTATAGACGTGGGAAAACTGATCCAGGATAACCCAGAAGATAGAAGAAATGATACAGTTTCTCCAACAAATTAAATCCATTACATGAGCTTGATAAAAAGTAGTATTTAAAGACCAAAATCTTAAAATGAAGTATAATCTAAATACATCTTCTGACAAATTGATGAGATAATTTTTTAAAGAAATAAGCATTGTACTTTTATGCATGACTACAAAAAAGTTTAGCCGTACTAGAAACCCTGTTTAGAAATTTGTTCTAAGCATGAGTCTCAATCTGTGGCTACCCTTGTATACATACTTGTCTCACCAAGAACCTAAGCTTATTTTTTTAAGGGGCAATTATGCAGTAATTGCCTGAATTAGAATAAAAGTGGAACTTTCTCAAACTATTGAATGCATACCTTTATTGGTTTCAGTTCTAGATCTGAATCAAAAAATTCCTGCACAGTGTTTTAGTAGGTCTCCCATTTACACATAAATAGAATTATATGTACAACTTCTGGTCCTAACTAAGGCTCTTGATTTTCTATTTGGTTTCCAAGGAATATAGGAAAGAAATTAATTCACTAGTACTCCCATCACACTATATCTAATTTAAAATTTAATTTCCTGTTTTAAATGAAAAAGAATAAGGGAGAACCCACATAAGAATCTCAAGGGAACCCAGAACTCACGTTTAAAACTGACCTCTGCTTTAAAGCGGTAAATGGAGCTGTTTGGTCCATGGGAGATACAAAAAAGATACAAAAATGTAAACTTAGCAATCTCTTTATAAGGAACAAGCAAATCGCAACAGAGGATATAAGCTTTCATCAAACAAGATATTACAAAACAAAGCTTTATATTACTCAGGTATAGGGTTTGAATATATATTTTACATATTATTAATGTTAGCAAAGAAATTGTGGTGTCTTCAATTCCACATTCAATTAAAAGTAATCTTCTATTCCATACCAGTAAAAGTCATATTCAGTTAATGGACGTGAATGAAGCAGTATTAACCACCTGTTCTATAGCTTATGGTTTCTATTTTGAGGTCTTTGTTTAAGCATTTTTGCAATATGGCCCAATGCCTATTATTAATTTAATCATTCTTCATTATCCTTTCTACTGCTTTATTCTGGAAGTAATTTTGTATTGAATGCATGGCACTCTAAAGTGGTTTGAAATATCACTTGTTAATTATTTATCTCTTTTTAATGCTTCTTTCCCAAATGAGATTCATTAGACTGAGAAGTTTAGACTACTGAAGTTTTCCTGCAGATTATCACCAAAATAAAAGTTGCAACTTCTCCCAGTTCTTCTTTCAACCACAATATGTAGCAAAGTTACATAAGCAAAGTTCTAAGATGGCGGCGCCTGGATTGACTGAGGCTGCATTGGCTCTCGAAGGAGGCAGAGGAGGAGAGGTCCCAGGGCTTACGGAGTGAAGGAACTGGATGAGGCTGTTGGCAGGCCCAGAGGATGGGACAGAGGCTTTTGGAGGAGTTGGTGGCGGTGGCAGCATTCTCCAGTGGTGAAAAGGAGTAGGGCCTCTTTAAGGAAAAGGTGGAAGAGACAAGATCAGAAAAAGAAAAGGAGGTATGGTTGTTGTGCAGAAATACAATCTAATTTGAGGGATAATCCACATGGAGCTCCATTTCCATCTGTCCTGTTTGCCATTGTTCGCTCCCTAGAGACTAAAATGGAAGATCTGTAACTTGAGCTGGCCATGAACAAGGAGTGTATATTGGAGGTGGTGACCCTTTGAGAGCTGTATGCAACGAAATTTCATTTTGATGTATGCCGATTGGTGTACTTTCAAAGTGAGAATAAAGTTATTGTTATAACTATGGATCATCACACAGTCAGCCAGATATTCAGACTGGATTTGGCATTTTGTCTACCTATCGAGTCCTTATCCAGGACCTAGGATAGGCAGATGTGGATGTTTGATGGTATTACAGGTATTGTCGCAGGATGGAAGCAGTTCCTAGTAAGGCCGCCTTTTGCAATTGACTAATAGAGAATTTGTCAATGCCAGTGGTGTTCAAGTGGTGCTCCAGTTGTTTTGGGATTGCACCCAAGGAGCCTATTACTATTGGTACTACCCTTGCTTGCTTTTGCCACAGTCTTTCTATTTCTATTTGTAGGTCTTTGTATTTTGTTATCTTCTCCAGTTCTTTCTCTTCTATTTTGCTATCTCCAGGCACTGCCACATCCACTATCCAGACTTTTTTGTCTTCTTATCGACAATTGTTAAGTCTGGGGTGTTATGTTGCAGGTGCTTGTCTGTTTGAATTCTGAAGTTCCAGAGCAGTTTAATTTTATCATTTTCTATGACTTTCTCTATTTTATGATCCCACCAGTTTTTGCTTACAGGCAAATGATATTTTTGCAGATCTTCCAATGCACCATTGTTGCTACTTTGTCATGCCGCTGCTTGTAGTCAGTCTGTGCAATCTTCTTGCAAGAGCTTACCAGGTGGTCCACTGTTTCTTCAGCTTCTTTGCATAGGTGGCACTTACTGTCTGTTGCTGTCTTCTCAATTTTGACTTTATATGTATTTGTCCTTAAGGCTTGGTCTTGTGCAGCCAGAATTAGTCCCTCGGTCTCTTTCTTCAATTTTCTTGCTCTTAGCCATTGCCAGGTCTTTTTATTATCTGCTTTCCCAGCTATTTTTTTAATGTATTGGCCATGTAGTGCTTTGTCTTCCCATGCTTCTATTCTGTTATTCATTTGGTCTTTCTTGTAGGCCAGTTTGGTCTCTCCAGTAGTCAGTAAGCCTTCCTGATATACTAATTTCAGTGCATCTTCATCATTGTTCTTCAGATATTCTTCCAAAGCCATTTTTTCTTCTTCAACCATCTGATGTACTTGTAGCATTCCACGCCCACCTATTTGCCTTGGTAGATAAAGTCTGTCAATGTCACTGCGTGGATGAAGGGCATGATTCATTGTCATTATTTTTCTGGTCTTCCTATCCATTGCTTTTAGTTCTGCTTGAGTCCAGTCCACTATTCCAGCTGTGTACCTAATGACTGGAATTGTCCAGGTGTTGATTGCCTTTATGGTATTTCCTCCTTTGAGTTTGGACTTTAAGATCTTCTTCGCTCTCTTGATGTATTCACCTCTAATCTTTTTCTTGACTTCAGTGTGCTTGATGTTTTCAGTTTCAAGGATACCCAAGTATTTGTAGTAATCTTCCTCATCCAGACTGTTAATGTTATTTTCATGGGGCATCTTGATTCCTTCAGTTTTCATTATTTTTCTTTGTTAGATAGTAAGCGTGGCACATTTGTCCAAGCCAAACTCCATTACAATATCTTGGCTATATATACGGACAGTGTTGAGCAGCGATTCTATTTCAGATGATGTTTTTCCATACAGCTTCAGATCATCCATATAAAGGAGGTGGGATAGTCTGGTAGATGTTTTTGATGTTTGATAGCCATGTCCTGAGTTATTCAGTATTTTTGACAGAGGAAGCAGTATATTATTATTATTATTATTATTATTATTATTATTATTATTATTATTATTATTATTATTGAAATACACTATAAATGCTAGAATTTGCACTACTTTTTGTTTTTAAATGAGTTTATTTCCAAATGCAGACATGGACATTGATTTCAAAAGGGCTGTGGTTTGGTTCCAAAAAATTACGAATGTGGTCTTAGTTTTAGGGATGTTTTATTGATTTCTTTATTTTGAAACCCAGGGAGGACTTGGATTTCAAGCTTCTTGGCCAAAGACAAATTAAAAGATTGCTCACTGGAATGGAATGATGTCTATAATTACACTTTTCAGAGGAAGAAAGAAGCCATTATGTCAATCAATAATGACACTCTTGAACAATTAAATGTATAATTGCACATCTATTAGAAAGCAGTGTCCTTTGGTTGTGGAAATAAAAAATAACTTCCAATTTTGTATCTATATATAAGACATTTCCCTCAAAGGCAACTTCTTGAAGTTTCATTTGCTGGAGGACATGATCTCTGTGCCCATTATTTCCCATTTTGACACATAGAGATATTGTATTGGCTTTTAAAATCTTTTGCGTAGTAACAGATAGCTAATTATTTATAGCTATTGCACTATCACTCTAAAACAGTGATGGTGAACCTTTTAGAGACCGAGTGCCCAAACTGCAACCCAAAACCCACTTATTTATTGCCAGATGCCAGGTGGGCATGGCCCACAGGGTGGGCATGGCTGTGGTGGTCATGGCAGAATGGGTGGGTGTGGCCAAAGTGGGCATGGTCACCTCAATGTTGCTCGTGGGGAGGGACACCTGTGGGGGCTAGGCAGGGTTGGGGGAGATCCGGGGGGGTCTCTAGCAGGTGGGGCGGTGGGCAGGACGCTTGTCTTGCAGGGTGAGGCAAGGTGAGGCAGGGCAGGGGTGCCATTGTTGCAAGGCAAGGCAAGGCAGGGCCTGGGGCGGCTGCTGCCTGACACCATTGGTCCCCACACACAAAGGCCAGCAAGCAGATGGGGGCCGACAGTATCCGTCAGCAGCCGCAGCCTGCTGGCCCCTTGACTGGTGTACTCTGGGGCTCCGCAGCCCTCTGCCAGCAGTTCAGAGAAGCCACCTCTGAGCTGGACAGATAGCTGACAGCTGAGGAGGCGATGCAGTGGGTCGTGCCCAGGAAAAGAAGAGCATGCGAGGCCAGGAGGGAAGGAATGAAGGAGAGGGAAACCAGCCGTGCTGGGATGCATCCAGCCATGTGGGACCTTGGTGAGTTAGCGGGCAGCTGGTTGAAGAGGGACAGTTGCCTTCTCTGGGGCATGGCACAGTGCCCACAGAAGGGCTCTGAGTGCCGCCTCTGGCACATGTGCCATAGGTTCGCCACCACTGCTCTAGAATTAAACTTGTATAACAGGTAAGCCTGTTTCTATAACAACTTATTTTAAAGGTATCAGCAGTTAATATATATTAACAACATAAAACAGCATTCTGCCTAAATTATATGTGCAATTGTCTGCTTCTGAACTAAGCTTTTGGCTTTTCAAATTTTTTCCCTTGGCAATGAGATAATTCATTTAAAAATCTCATACAAAGGATCAGATCTTGCTAGCTTTTTATGATGTGTATGGTAAGATCATACAGAACTCACCAGCAACTCCTTAAAACAACTTTGTCTTTGACTAAGATCTTATGCTATCAAATATCACACAATTCTGAGAAAAGACAGATATAATTCAAGGAGATGATGAAGAAATGATAATTTACAGTGCCATATACTGTAAGCTCTATCACACTTTTTACTCTTTAAGCCCAAACTGTTCCATAATCTTAAAGACTATGAACACTCTTGGGAATTGGTTTATCAGAAAGATATACCTTTTGGTAGCTGATTCTCACTCCAGGTTCCTTGATCTGGTGCTAGTGTCCCCATGCGTAATAATGTTGGGAACTTTCAATTCCCATGCCTTGGCATCTGAGCCTGGGAAACAATGAGGAGGTCCAAAAGTGAACCTTATTAAGCATAGGTACCAGCCTGTTCAAGCCACCACTATAGGTGGTAAGGGAGATGAAATGTACCTTCTTTTACCTTATTGTATCAGTGGACTGTTAGCTAAAGTCCTTGAATAGAGTAGTGAATTCCCTTCTAGGGAAAAATGAACAAGAAAACCTCCTGCTTGGCTCCTGTTATTTTGCACAAGATTTTGCAACAAGTTGGTTTTTAATACTTGTCAAGGTTTACATTATCTTGATCTTTTCCCATGAAAGTTAATGGGATATGTATGGCATTGGTCACACCAGTTTATAATATTTGAAGAGACCTCCATATTGGTCCCACTTGATACTTTTTCTAACATGTTTTGGGATTGCCCACCAGGGTTAGGGGTACTTACCATGGTTCTATTTCTACTATAGTGGTGGTTCTAGTCTGTGCTAGTGGAGATGCCACCAGAGATAGTCCTGTACTGCTGCTATTTAATAGCTTTATGAAACTATTATTATAGTTGGTTTTTAATACTTTATTATACTATAGACGATTTAATTGTATTTCAGTATTTTGGAAGTTGTTACTAAAAGATTTAATGACCTGTCATTTTTTTAAATAAGTAAATAACTTTAAGTCTATATAAAGTTGTTTATGGTAACGTTTGTAATGATTAATTACAATTTGGAAGTTATAACTTGTACTAATTATACATCAGTATAACAGTTCTCTGTGACTGTCAAAGAACCATTTTTGTTTCAGAAAAAGTTTCAATATGCATATATCACAGAATCATTTCTAGGGTAGCTGCATTCAGATGTAATAATGGGAAGATTGTCCCTTTGCTCCTTTTTCCATATTATCTTATTTATTAGTGTGTGCTATGCACAGGTAAATCACACACAATAATTCATTGTTTGACTTTAATGAGATTGGAATTCTTGTCTCATCTAAATAAATGAATTGGCTTCTTGACCCCATTAATGTGCTTCATTCGTGGAGGGGCCTTCTAGATGACCTTAATATTCTCCCAGTGGCAGTATATAGATAATGTTTTCTTGGGGGCATATAGAAATGCTTAATACAAGTCATTTTTAATCACAAAAGGAAATATCATTAAAAGTTTCATAATAGAGTAGGGCTAAGGAATAATGGGAGTAGGCTATTTATAAGTCAAGTCAGGGAAAAGCAATAAGTGCACAGCGGAACAACAGCAGATGGTATTGTGATGTTCTTAGCAAGAATGGATAATTTACTCAGGATGAGAAATTTCTTTCTTATTCAACTGTTCAATACAAATAACATGCAAAAGGATAGCAAGGCAGAATTCCACTCATGGCTGTTCCAAAATGTGTAATTCTAGCTGTAAAAATGGAAAACACTCCTGCAAAAGCTAAGCAAACCAAAAGCATTAGCATATTTGAAAGTACAGAGACTGGAGATAATATCTGCCCTATAAGTAGCATTCAAACTATAATCCCATCAGTGAATCTATTATACAATATTTGCAGTACTAGCATTCTATACCCAGCATCCCAAGGAAGTTTGTGGAATGCTACCCTAAAAAGCATCTCTTATCTAAAGAAAGCTAAAACTGATCAGACCCAAACTATTGAATTAATAACTATTAAGCAGCAGCTGAAATGTCATCTCTTTATTTATTTGGCTATCCGCTACAGAAGCTTCTGGACACATGTTCTTCTGCTCTACCTTACTTGCCATATCACAATAGGAGAACTATGATTGAAAATGTGCCACAATTCTCAGTTGATAAATATGGTACATTATAGCCTTTCCCAACCTGATACACTTGCTCATAATTCCCATCTTGCTGTTGACATATTCCCCTCTATTTGCAGATGGGGGAGGAACTCAGTGGCGCTGTAACTCAGTGGTTAAGACTGGGTTTGTCAGTGGAAAGATGGCAGCCCAGGTTTAAAACCTGAACACCACATGACAAAATGAACTCCCATCCTTGCCCCAGCTCCTGTCAACCTAGCAATTCAAAAGCTTGCAAATGCAAGTAGATAAACAGGTACCATTTTGATGGGAAGGTAACAGTACTCCATGACATCATGGACGCCACATGACCACAGAAATGTGTTTGAACAGTGCTGGTTCAATGGCTTTGAAACAGAAATGAGCACTACTCCCTATAGTAGGCAAAAACTACAGTAAAATCCACCGAACTCTTCTTTACCTTTATCTTTATTTGCAGATAGTGTTCATGATAACAGTTATAAACCAATATCTGTGGAAAACACTAAGTACACATCTACATAGCCATGGCCTGCCTTCCTCTCTTCTTTCCTCTCTTCCTTCCTTCCTTCTTCCTTCGCTCCCTTTGCATCCAAATATAATATGTTAAAACTCTGGTAGGCTTTGCACATTTATACTGAGGGGTTTTTTCTTAGAATTAAAAATATACTTTTAAAGAAAGGAATGGGAGATAGATTAATACTGGTTCAAAATATTTCACACACCTAGTCTAGAGCAATTTATTTGTAATTTCTACAATAAGCAGCAGATATGGACAACATAAGGGAAATAATGTCTTCAGAATCAATCTAGAACCTGCATTATTTTTAACCTAAGCATTTCTTTTCTTAAAAACAAATAAATGAGAAATTACGAGGCAGAGTTTATAACTGACTGCTTTAAGAACAGACTCAGATATTTGGTTGTATTGCTTTTCACTAGTTATATATTCATTTTTTGTCTTAGAAAATGGCAGGCTGAACATTTTGCATATTATTTTTCTCTTTTAAAAAACAGAGCAATTTTTTTTAGCATTCCTTGGGCCCATCTTCAAGAGATAGGTTTATCAAGCTGACATTTGCCAATGCTCTGTTATATGCCAGACAATATTTTAAGTAGCCTGCCTTTACTGGGAGTTAGATATCTGCTCAGATCACATGAATCATTGTGAACTAACAAGTGCAAGAAATGAGTCACCTATTAAATTAACTTTATCTGTCTGCAGTGAATTCCAGAATATGTGACTATACTGCACAATCTCATTTGCATTTTTCTGTTTAGATGAAAGAAAGACTCATTTTAAATTTGATCTTATCCTTAGTAAAGTACCAAGTTTGTTGAAAAAGAGAACATCCATAAAAATGGAAATATCTGGTCTGACAGATAACTTTTAAAAAAGAAACAATGTTTCATATAATGTAGCTATAATCTCATGAACCTGCATGCACATATGGCCCAGTAAATCTAATCTAAATATATTATTTAAGAAATGACAGATGTAGAACAAATTTTATATGATAAGATAGAGATAATATCAAAAGTAGATTTGAAACTGACAGGCTAAGGCAGCGGTTCTCAACGTTTGTGTGACGGCGACCCCGTCACACAAACGTTATGCGCATGCGTGGCGTGGTGCGCATGGGGGCAGGGGCCCCATGCGCGGCACCCATGCGTGGTGGCACCCCCATGCGCGGCGCACATGCACGGCGGCACCCCATGCGTGGCGCGCATGCATGGTGGCACCCCCATGTGCGGCGCGCATGCACGGCATGCATGCACAGCGCCCCCCGGAGGCGCGGCGCCACCCCATGCACAGCGCACATGCGCGGCGGCGCCCGGAGGGGAGAAAATGGCAGATCGCCGCCTTTGGCGACCCCCGAAAATTGGTCGATCGACCCCAAATGGGGTCGCGACCCATAGGTTGAGAACCGCTGGGCTAAGGGAATAAAAAGAATCATTAGATTTAGAAATGGATGTTTCACTGGATCTACAAAAGAAACTGGCTGATATTTTAAAATTTAAAAGGAAAATACAAATTACAAATAGAGTGAAACCCAGACAATTATTTCTTATTTGATTTACAAAGGAGACCTGTTAAAACCTTGAATAACTCTGTGCAATGGGACAAAGAAGCAATGAAGATAAATCAAATCCTATGACAATATTTGAATAAAGTAAATGTTAGAAATAAAAGTAAGAAATATAAAGTTGGTTTATTTGATCAAGGTTTAAACAAAATATGTTGTTGCTTCTGACAATCCTTTCTGAACTTTCTGCTAATACCAGGATTGAAAAGATTATGTTTTATGAATTTGTTTATAGACAAGAGATGGATATAGGAAGAACATATAATTATTTGTAAGCCTGTAGGGGATGAAGAGCAGGGGTCTTCAAACTTGCCTGTTATGACTTGTGGACTTCAACTCCCAGAATTCCCAGCCAGGTACCTTGGCTGAGGAATTCTGGGAGTTGAATCCACAAGACATAAAAGGGCCAAGTTTGAAGACCTCTGATGAAGAGTCTTGTTATTGCGATGGTATTATATTCTGTATTATATTAATTTTTCTTTTTTTCTTTTTCCCTACACTTTTTACTCCTTTCTGTTGTTTTTATGTTTAGTTTGTATCATATTTTAGTATTATAATCAAAATTATTAATAAAAAATTTTGTGTGTGTAATTTTAACTGTTACAAGTCCATCAACTTGCTATCTTATCAAATAATGTTCCATTAAATATGATTTATTTCTTACTTATTTCTTACAATTTTTATTTCTCTAGAGACAGTTTACAAAAATGGCCACCTCAACAAAAACATTTTCCATTTCTGATTTCATGGTGATAGCCAACAACTCGAAAACTATCTAATAGCTAAAATTACATTCCTAATACTCTTGTGGTTGAATGATTAATGTACTGATTAGTTTTCACTAATTATGGGATTGCATTTAAAATACACACACACACATACACCCTTTCTGTCTCAGCTTGGATTAGGAAATTGAAAAATATTCAATATTCCCATGGACTGGCATGGTAGATATGGTCTAAAGTCTTCAATGAAAGAGCCTTCCATCCACAGTGGATCAGTTTGGGATGGTGATAATGATGGATGATGATGGTGGTGGTGGATGATGAACAATTAATGTGTGACCTTTAACTCTTCATTTTAAGCCTTGTTGAGTTTGAATTGATGAGCTTTAAATCTGGAATTAATTTAGTGGGTTAGTTAATGGAATCATTCACTGGATAAGATGATCCTACCTCAGATAATGTTCAAATAGATTTTAGCATGAATCCAACAGTTGAATATTTTTATAATAAATTACTAAACTCACCAATTATTCTCATAACCAACAACAGCTTTTTCAAATAATTAATTGCAGTATTCAGTTTTTTTAAAAATCACCATATTTTTGCTGAAATTTTATTGTTATAAACACTTATTTTCAAGTGCTGATTTTTAGAGCAATGAAGAGCCTCTTATCTCCCTAGAGCCACTGTGTTTGCTCTTAGGAGGAGTGATTTTACAAGGAGGAGGAAACAACAATAGCTCAACAACAACATCTTTTAAAATGTTATTAGAAATCATTTCCCAACTGCCTTGATACATGACTGCCATATGTTTCCCATATTATTTTTATGTTATTATTTCCTAAAGCAATCTCTCAAGTTCTGGTTTTTAAAAATTATATTTAGTAAAATTGCTCATATAATAACCCACCAAAACAGAAAAGTGCAAGAAAAAACCCAAAGTTAAATATATATATATATGACTTCCAATCTTCTTTTCAACAGATAAGTGTACTGTTATTATCCCTCCTCCCTCTTAAGTATTTTGCAAGTCCTTTTACCCCTTCATTTTGTCCTCATCATTTTCAGCCTTTAGATCCATAAATCATCAATTTATTTTTTATTCTTTCAGTACAAATAGATATAAAGCTTTGGGTCTTTCAAAAATGTTTTTTATGTTTGTTCTTTGGCCAAACAGGTCAGTTTTGCCACTTCTGCAAATTCTGATATTTTTACAATCAATTCCTCCACTGTGGGAGTTTAATTATTCATCTACAAGCCTCACATTCTGGGGATATTTCAGTGCACTATTTCTCTTAATCTATCTCTATCTCTTTGTTTGTTGCATTAGGAAAGTGAGAGGCATAGTTACATTAAATAAAAAGATAGTTCCAAAATATCTATACAATAAAGCAAGAATTTTAAACTGGGTTTCTCTGGATCTATCCAAAACCTAACCATTACACAACTCTATGTTCTCCATTAATCACACATTTTTGAAGATTTTATTCCTATTTAATAATGTGTACTTGAAGCACCTTACTAAATCTATTGATCAGAAATGAAAGATTTAATCTTGTTGCCTTTAAAAGAAAATAAAAATCCTAAGCAAGATGAAATTCCGCCATGTTTTTCATAGTCATGGTGAATTATGCTGAAGAAGTGTCTGTTTCTGTACATAAAAAGGAGAAAGAAATGAAGAATGGCCGGAAGAGAGAAAGTACAGAAGGAAATCGTACTTTGTGAGATTTTGGCTGATTCTACCCATTATTTTACTGCTAAACTGGCTTTAAAAGGGTCACCATACAAATGTGTGGAGACTCTTTTGAACACATCTGAAAGGAGCCAGGTTGGAGAAGATTGATATAGAGGAGAGAGACACTGTTTCCAACTTTTCTTCCTCTTTGTGAATTATTCGCCAGTCAAAAGCAAATCTCTTCTCCCCAACAGTGTTTCATCTGAAATATGCTGCAAGAGAATTAAAGATGAGATTTTGCAATGCAGATGGTATTTTGTGTATTGTGTGAATACAAAACACTGGGTAATTTAATCATCACCTTAAATGAAACACACTAAGCCTAGTTTGTGATTATATTATTTTATGAGTGTTGTTCTTGTGTTTGAAAGTGGGCTAAAATCAGGTTGGGATATCAGGGAGCACTTAGAAGACATATTATTCACAAGCTAGGCAAAACTGTTCAAGAGATCCTAAATTTATTGCCATTTAATGAACAAGAAACTCTATCTACAGCCTCCCCAATCAGAGTTCATTATAGGAGCCAACAGAGGACCCATAAAATTATAGCCTCACATTACAGTATTTCCAATCTGAAGAGAAAACAGGACTGACACAGAAGATTATGTTGTCCTTGAAAGGTAAGCATAGAGATAAAATAAAACCATTTGCTAAACAGTAAGTGCTGAACCAGTAATACATAGGCTAACATTGGTCAAAGTAAACAACAAAGATTCATTTGATATACATAAAACATCATTCCAACCTTCTTGTTTTCCTTTTTGCATTGCCAAAGAAACAAGGAGGTTAAGCTCTTCATTTCCTGAGTTTCTTTTCCTCTTGCTACTTTTTATTTACGAAGCCCTGGCACTGCAGGGCTTAGTGTGACTCAGGGCTGATCTAACCAGTGAGTCATAGCTATGGCCTGTTTTCCTGATTGAATTTGAACAGCCCACCTATTCTTTATGTCTGACACATTTGCTGCAAGATGCAGAAAGATCAGTGCTGAGCTGAATCCCCACAGATTTCTATGAATGAATCTATTCAGGATCTCTAAATATCACTCTGGGGTCTCAGATAGCCCTAAGTCAAGCATGACCCACGTATGCAGGTCCCATTGAAATCCATGAGACATTCTACTGAGTTCTTTCCAACTCCATGAACAGAATAAGGGAATGTTCCTGAAAATAGCAATTTATCATATCCTGAGCAGACTAACATTAAGATACTACATGGGATGTCCTGATGGCATTATTCCAATATTTGAGGGGCTGCCACAAAGAAGAGGGGGTGCACCTATTCTCCAAAGCATCAGAGGGCAGGACAAGAAGCAATGGATGGAAACTAACCAAGGAGAGAAGCAACTCAGAATTAAGGAGAAACTTCCTAACAGTGAGGACAATTAATCAGTGGAACGTCTTGCCTTCAGAAGTTGTGGGTGCTTCATCACTAGAGATTTTTAAGAAGAGACTGGATAGCCACTTGTCTCCTGACTGAGCTAGGTCCCTACCAACTCTGTTCGTTTGTTCACTCCCCTCACCTTCATAATCAGTAGCCTGTTATCCTCTTACTGAATTTTTTTAAATTTATGCCTCCAGCAAAAACCACCAGTGTGAGCAAATGGCTACCATTTAATGTTGTAATAATATCTGAATTAAGTATTAAAACATTATGAGAAGGACAACAAGGAAAGTCAGCATGTGGCTATTATCTCGACCTCTCTTTCCTGCAGTACATTTTTAATAATATCTCATTAAATATAGTATTTTCAAAAAAATTGCTTGATATCCAGCTCAGAAGTCTACTCCAAACACGGCCTCTTCTGACTAATATTTTTTGAATATCCTTAGAAGGAATGTGTTATCAATTTGCTGGTATATCTCCATCTGTGAATAAGGCTATTTTATTTCAGAAAGATGAACCATGTGTTAAGGGTTTTTTGTGACATAAGCTGGGCAAAAAGAAAAATAAGGGGGGAGCAAAAAGAGCTTTTTCAATTTAAATTTTATTGAGTGATAGATATAAAATAGCAAGGAATAAGAGCAGGCTAATTAGCAATCAAACACAGAAATAAAGGACACAAGATGAAACGACTCCTATGATTAGAATATAGCAAGTAAAGGATGTAATTCATTCAATAGAATACAAACAATAAACATGAAGAAGCTGCAGTGTATATTATTAAAAATATCAATTCCTTCTCAAAAATTCAAATAAATGGACTTAACAATACTGCCAGAAACTATTGAATTAAAATAAACTGACAAAAAATAAGAACAACACTATTGTTATTCTAATTACTTTTGTCCGCCAAACTAATGAGAACATATAGATCAGCGGTTCTCAACCTGTGGGTCGCGACCCCATTTGGAGTCGAATGACCATTTCACGGGGGTCGCCAAACAACGTGATCCGCCATTTTTTCCGCCATTTTTTCCTCTTTTCCTTAGCTGTGCTACTCCCTCTTATTTTATTGGCTTTCGAAAGCCAATAGAATAGACTCTCTTGAACAGAGTCTAATTCTATTGGTTTTCAAAAGCCAATACGAATTGTCCAGGGCTGTCTCTGCCCTGCTGAGCCCGCCCAAAGCCCCAGTCTGCAAACGGTGCTGCAAGGGGAACAATCTGCAGAGCTTCCCTCCCTGTTGAGCAACTGAAAAGTAAGTAAAAGAGGGCCGGGGTGGGAGGTGGGAGGCCGGTGGGTGCAGGGAGGGTTGCTGGCGTGCGTGGGGCCCAGCAGGTGCCTTACCTGCCTTGGGCTGGGCCAGCTGGTGGCCCAGCCGGTGGTCGCCCTGTGCTGCCGCTGCCGCGGCCGCCCAGGAGCGTCCGGGCCTGCCTGCCGCCGCCCCTTGCCGGCTATGCCTCAGCCGGTGCAGGGGGCGGCACCACGCATGCGCGCATTTGCCGCGCATGTGCGCCGCGTGCTTATGACCGGGGTCGCCGGTATAAAAAGGTTGAGAACCACTGATATAGATATAGATGTAGATGTCTTCAAAAATGAACTTCAGAACTTTCAAATAAACAATGAAGCCATGGTAATGAAACCTGTTGGGAGAACCTTCCAAAAAAGTCCTGATTCTCTTGAAGGAAGAGACAAGAAGAATAGCTATCCTGTCTGTTTCTAAGCAGTATAGAACAATTGAAGAAGTAGAAATAGAAACACGGAAGGAAAATAGTAGTTGAACATGAACTTAATATGGGACTAGGGAATGAAGTGGCTTTAAAAAAATGTGAATGCAATTGTAGACATCATCAACTACAATAGGGATCTGATATAAATTAGAACTCCAATCCTGGATTATACTTGAATGTTTATTAGTCTTGGTGGCCTTAGCTTTTTTCTTGGTCATTTTTTGAAAATTTTAAAATTGTAGTTCTGTTATTTTATTGTATTATTCTTCCATTTAAATTCTTTTATTGTAGAAAAGGAAGGTAAGCAACTCAGAATTCTGATAAAAGGTAGTGGTCTATAAATCCCAATAAATAAAATAAATTGGCATAATTTCCAAATTATGACAATTAATTTTGTGACTTTATTCAACTTTGGTCAGACCTCACACTGAGTACTATGTCCAACTATGCACACTATATTTTTAAAAGGAGTTTTAAAAATGGAATATGTTCAGAAAAAGGCAAAAAGATGGTTCAATCTGATAGAGTCAACTTTGAAATAAAACCAAGGAGGATATAATAGGACACTTGAACTACTTGAAAGGATGTCACCCTGAAGAAGGTTATGATTTGATCTCTCTTGTTTCAGAGTACAGAATATGATATAATTGGTTTAAGTTTCAGAAAGGATTCTGACAGAATGTTAGAAACAACTTTCCAACATTAACAGAGTTCAACAGTGAAATTACACCAAGTTCTGATATGGTCTCTTAGTTGGATACATTCAAGGAAAGGCTAAGCAGGCCTTCCTTTAACTTGATGGCTTAAATGTCCCCTTCTGACTTGTAATTCGTGGAATAGTTAACTCTTCCAAAAATGTTCAGCAATAATGTTTAAGCATGAAAACAGGGTTCAAAGAGAGATACTTGGGTGGCTTTGAGTATACAATGAAATAGAAATGGGAAAGCAAAGAAATTGGGACTTGAAACTGTATGTTTCTTCTGATTTTATACATCTTATCTGTCACTTGTGTATCAAACTCTTCAGTTTACATGTTTTTAGTTATTTGAAAAATAAAGGTGCTGGGGGGGGGGGAAGGACGGAGAATGATCTATTTAAGGTGCTGGCTAAGACTGAGGAAACCAGACTCTGTTCTGCTTTAGTGCAGAAACCAGTTGGGTGACCTTGGGTCAATTGGTCCTTTCCCCAAAATGACATCAGTTTCTGCAACAAGCCAGCTGAAGAATAAGCCTCTCACTTCATCCTGCACTGAAGATTTCACCATGTGAATTATGCAAGCGCTATACAAATAAATGGCTCCTTCAATCAAGCCCAACAAATGCTGAATGATATAGTTCTAAATATATGCATTTATAATGATAATAATATAATTATCCCATCGCTATTTAGTAGTGATAAAATTAGTTTACATTCAGAAGTTTACTTTCTGACAAATATAAAAAAGCTAGAAGAACCCCCCAGGAATCTATGTGTTACTTATTGCTAACAGAAGAGAGAGCAGTTTGTGCAACAAAAAGCATTTTACATCATTCTGAAGATACAGCTGATATTAGAAGCCATCTCGCCACCTATATTTATTTTCTTTAACCAAATGAGGATATAAATCCTAGAAAGAAGTCTTCCTATGGTACCCATCCAAAATCAATGTATGGGTAGTTATTTTTTTTTCATCCCTTCTGTTTGAAAGAATTTCTTGGAAGGAAAAAATGAGGATACGAGTGTGAAAATATAGAAAGGACATTCAGAGAAACTGCATGAGAAAAAGTTTCTTTTGTAAGCAAACAAATGTCTAAAGGAATATGAGCTCTTTCTACTAATAAATCCGAAACAGGCAGTCCTGCAATTTTGTTTGCATTCATAAGGGGAAATTTTATTTTGCCCTAGTGGGAGGTTGACTGGTACATCATCATATAAGTATAGTTATTTTTTTAAGATAAAAGACCTTAAAACAGCAAATTTTCAGAACCCAGTAATTGAATACAAAGGGTTAACATCAGTAGTTTTATGCTAACTAAACCATATAAAACTGGAATTAATTGTTGAGGCTCAGAAAAGCTGTTGCCAGGAGACTGGCTGGTGTCTCCAAATTAAATTGCCCCTGCTCTTCTGTCTAGCTACAAATCCACCATGTATAAAAAGACATTTAATTGTTCATGAATATAAAGAATTAATCCTTGCTGCAATAAAGGTGATTTCTGATGCATTGCCTCTAAGATCATTCTAATTTTGTGCTGGCTCAACCAGTATTCTCAGTATTACAGAGATAGAGTCACTAGGAACGGGTATGGGAAGACAGCTTTACTGAACCTAGTGTTGCTTGTACTCATTTCCATACATTTTTTCCCCATTTCATTGGTGTATCCCAATTTCTCTTGAAGTACAATTTAATGAGATGGACAAACTGGATGGTCTCTTCAGGCTGGAATATTCCATTTGCTAGTCTAGATCTCTTCAGACTCAAAAAGGAAAGGCTGTATTTTTTTTTTCCCAGCAAGATTAGCAGGGAACAGCAAGCAAAACTGAAATGAATCTAATGCAGTTTTACTAGATTTTCAGAAGGAAGATTGTCATTTCATTTGTTTATTTAATACATTTCATGAAGCTAAATATTGATTTCACAGAGAGTGAGTACAAAAAACTAGAGTTATCCTTTTTCTACAAAAAAAAAATCATACTGTGATTTCCAGCAGAGCCAATCTGTGGAATTCTTGGTCTTTCACAAATAGAAGCACATAACAGGCATAGATAGTGTTGTGACATTGCTTGCTTCTCCTTGCTCCTTCCTGAAGATATTTAGGACACTTTGGAAAAGGCTACTCTACAAAGAAGCAAAGAAGTCATTAAAAAAGAAAGAAAGAAACGGGCCACATTTTCACATAAATGCTACATCGTAAAATATAAGAATTATGACAAGCTAACAGACTGGTGTTGATTGATGGTATTTCCAAGGATATTGTTTCTAGAAGATCATCAGTTAGCATTTTAAAGGATTAATTGTTTGAATATGGAATCATCAGATGCAAGAGTCAGCCTGGGTCACTGTTGGGTATTTTTTCCATATGTTTTATTTATCGAAAGGAAACAAAGTTATAGTTCCTATATAGTTTCTGTTCAATATTAATTAAAGATGAAGGTGGGGGGAAGCTGGCCTTAAAAAGTAGATACTGCTAGGTCAGATGATTATTGTTATTATTCTTTGTCTTAAATTCTTTATTATCACTATCACAGCCACAGTGTATGTATGAAATTACATGTATGCTAATATTCTAAAAAGAGACAACAGCAACAAGCAGTGATCCAGAAACGGACTGGCAACCGATGGAGCTCAAAAAGCTATGCTATGCCATCAGTAAACATGTTTGAAAGCAACATTGGTTTATGAGGATGCCAGTCACACAGCATTAGTTTGCTTCTTTCAGAATTAATGGTCCTTTAGCACCACCTCCACTTTCCTATAAAACAGCCTATTATAAAGAATTTCTTGGCAAACCACTTAGCATCTAAAAGGATTGTGGGACAGCAACATTAACATTACTGAATGTTAATTGAGGAAAGATTAAAATATTTATGTTAATTTATTATTTGAAGCTCTTGGAGCTGGATTTGTAGCTGGCTAACTGGCCATACTCAGCGTGTGGTCCTCAATGGAACCGCATCTACATGGAGGGAAGTGTGTAATGAGGTGCCCCAGGGCTCTGTTTTATGCACAGTGCTCTTCAACATCTTCATCAACGATTTGGACGAGGGGATAGATGGGGAACTCATCAAATTTGCAGATGACACCAAGCTGGCAGGAATAGCCAACACTCCAGAAGACAGGCTTAGGATACAGGAGGATCTGGACAGACTTGAACACTGGGTGCTATCTAACAAAATGAAATTCAATGGTGAAAAAAGTAAGGTTCTACATTTAGGCAAGAAAAACCAATTGTACATGGATAGTGTAGGGGGTACCTTGCTCAATAGTAGTAACTGTGAAAGGGATCTCAGAGTCCTAGTGAACAATCATTTAAATATGAGCCAGCAGTATGCTGCAGCTGCCAAAAAAGCCAACACAGTGCTAGGCTGTATTAACAGAGAGATAGAATCAAAATCATGTGAAGTGTTAATACCACTTTACAATGCCTTGGTAAGGCCACACTTGGAATACTGCATCCAGTTTTGGTCACCATGATGTAAAAAAGATGTTGAGACTCTAGAAAGAGTACAGAGAAGAGCAATAAAGATGATTAGGGAACTGGAGGCTAAAGCATATAAGGAACGGCTGCTGGAATTGGGTATGTCTAGTTTAACGAAGAGAAGGACATGATAGCAGTATTCCAATATCTCAGGGGCTGCCACAAAGAGGGAGTCAAACTATTTTCCAAAGTGCCTGAAGGCAGGACAAGAAGCAACGGATGGAACTAATCAAGGAGAGAAGCAACCTAGAACTAAGAAGAAACTTCCTGACAGTTAGAACAATTAACCAGTGGAACAACCTGCCTCCAGAAGCGGTGAATGTTCCAACACTGGAAGTTTTTAAGAAGAGACTGGACAGCCATTTGTCCAAAATAGTATAGGATTTCCTCCCTGAGCAGGGGGTTGGACTAGATGACCTCCAAGGTCCCTTCCAACTTTACTATGGATCATCGCACAGTCAGCCAGATGTTCAGACTGGATTTGGCATTTTGTCTACCTATCGAGTCCTTACAAAGGACCTGGGATAGGCAGATGTGGATGTTTGATGGTATTACAGATATCGTCGCAGGATGGAAGCAGTTCCTAGTAAGGCCGCCTTTTGCAATTGACTATAGCGAATTTGTCAATGCCAATGGTGTTCAAGTGGTGCTCCAGTTGTTTTGGGATTGCACCCAAGGAGCCTATTACTATTGGTACTACCCTTGCTTGCTTTTGCCACAGTCTTTCTATTTCTATTTGTAGGTCTTTGTATTTTGTTATCTTCTCCAGTTCTTTCTCGTCTATTCTGCTGTCTCCAGGCACTGCCACGTCCACTATCCAGACTTTTTTGTCTTTCTTATCGACAATTGTTAAGTCTGGGGTGTTATGTTGCAGGTGCTTGTCTGTTTGAATTCTGAAGTCCCAGAGCAGTTTAATTTTATCATTTTCTATGACTCTCTCTATTTTATGATCCCACCAGTTTTTGCTTACAGGCAAATGATATTTTTTGCAGATCTTCCAATGCACCATTGTTGCTACTTTGTCATGCCGCTGCTTGTAATCAGTCTGTGCAATCTTCTTGCAACAGCTTACCAGGTGGTCCACTGTTTCTTCAGCTTCTTTGCATAGGCGGCATTTACTGTCTGTTGCTGTCTTCTCAATTTTGACTTTATATGCATTTGTCCTTAAGGCTTGGTCTTGTGCAGCCAGAATTAGTCCCTCGGTCTCTTTCTTCAATTTTCCTGCTCTTAGCCATTGCCAGGTCTTGTTATTATCTGCTTTCCCAGCTATTTTTTTAACATATTGGCCATGTAGTGCTTGGTCTTCCCATGCCTCTATTCTATTCTTCATTTGGTCTTTCTTATAGGCCAGTTTGGTCTCTCCAGTAGTCAGTAAGCCTTCCTGATATACTAATTTCAGTGCATCTTCATCATTGTTATTCAGATCATCATTATCATCATCATCATTATTATTATTATTAACAACTAATTTTCAGGCTCTCAGGACAATTAGCTAGTGGTCAATTTAGATGCCAATCCTGACTGTTTGAGATTATTGGATGTTCTAGACTTCGTTAAACAGCTCTGTAAGGCCTCAAAATAATACCTTATGTTGATGCCAGGTTTGATGCACCCCTTTAAACAGTGCCTTTACTGAAAGCTGAGCCATATTAAAGCAATCACATTGACACCAGGACTAAAAGCACTGAGTCAGAGTGCTTCATCTAACTGAGTTGAGATATGGCTTTTGATCCACTTCAAGGCATCTATTCAGAATGTATCAGTGCTGCTTGCATAGGTCTTGTGGACCCACCTAGGATTATAATCTTAAAAATATCAAGATTTAAAGAAAAAGACAACTGACTTTTTCTGACTGTATTAAATAGAGAAAGGCAGATGGCTAGTGGTCAGGAAAACCTCCAGCTTGCACAGTTCATTGCATTCTTTTATACCTCTTCTGCTTTGAATTTATTTTATTTTATTTTTATTTATTTATTCAATTTGCTGCCTATCTCACTTCATCTTGAATCCTCACAGATATCAACTAATATGAAAAATAAATGTTTTCTCAAAGCATTTTTGTGCCATTTTAGGTACACATGAAGAAAGGTCTTTAGAGTAAGATAAAATATAAGATATAAGATATAAGACATAAGATATAAGATGAGATGAGATCAGCTTTTTTGTCACTATATATATACAGTTTGTGTGTGTGTGTGTGTGTGTGTGTGTGTGTGTGTGTGTGTGTGTAGTAAAAACAAATAAATACAAACACCAGGATAATATCAAACTAGGATTTGTTTAATAAAAATGCTGAACTTTCGTCGACCAGCACTGCCGACATCATCAGAGCATAGAAACAAGTCAATGGGAGTTTCCTTTTATAACACTGGCCGATTTTTGCGCACGGCTCTTGGACCTAGTCATCGGTCCATCTGATGTCTCTGATTGTTTCATTCTTGAAAGGCATGTACTCACTGTTCCCTTGATGGTTTTTAAAGCCACAATTCCCTTATCCACTTTCTTTTCTCCAATCCCCTCCCTTGTGCACCCCCTGCTGTCCGTCATTGCATCACCAATTTCTAGGGCTGCTGTTCCTCCCCTCTCCTTCCTTTTGCCCATTGCTTTCTTCGTATGCATCCCATCATCCAGATTCATTGTTCCTTCCTCCCCTCTTTTTCAGTCGTTTCCCTCACTTGCCCATGGCTATCTGCTGTAATCTCAATGATTTTTAGGGTTGCTACTCCCCCCTCCTCATTTTCCCCAACCATTGATTCGTTCGTGTGTTTCCAACCACCCCATTGTGTTGCACGCTTTCACTCATTTCCTCTCCTCATTTCTACCCCAAAGCACAACTGTTCTTTCCCTGGAAGGCTGTTGGCAGGATGTGTATCCAACAAAGTCCTCTTGCTTTTTCGCTCCACTGCTCCTGTGCGTGCATGAGTGTTTCCAAGATGGTCCGAATTTTTAACATAAACACTGTCCATTTTAATTAAACACTGTGCATTTTGAATAGATAGTGAACCCTGCTCATGCAATGCTTATATGCTATATCCTGGTTAGAAGGAAGTGACTGCCAATAATCTTTTCTGCTATCCTTACCACTCTCTGCACAGCCTTCGAAACCAGACTGTAATGTAATATGATAGGATGCTCTCGATCATCCATCTATGGAAAGTGGTAAGGACAGGGAAAAGAAGATGTACTGGTAAGCTAACTGGTAAGAACCTTATCATTTCAGTGTATGCAGGCTTATATTGTTACACTTTATATCTAATATTGTTTAAAATAATTCACTAATCCCTGAAATAGGGAAATAAATATGCTAACAATGGGTACATTTGCGGTAAAATAAATGTGAATTGAGCTTCAACTGGGATCATAGAGAAATAATCTACCTCACAGGGATTTTATTGTGGGGAAAATAGGGGGAGGAAGGTATGTTGGATATGTTTGCCACCTTGAGTTATTTGTAAAAATAATAAAGGTAGGATAAAAAAAATATGTTATAGCAGCATGTGTTGCAATAGGTTAATAGCACAAAATTTAGTTTAAAAAGTTGTCTTAGATGACCTTAACCTCAATTTCCCAAGGGTAAGCATGGATAAATCTTAGATCCAGCAAGTGCATCTGAGATTTTAAGAACATGTTTTCTGAATTGTCAAAAAATGGCCGTGATGGAAGCACCTTATCTTCTTAAAATGGCTGTTCTACAAGGCATATCCAGTCACAAAATGCCCACATAGTATGAACAAACTTACAATGGTTGTTTCTCATCTGTCTCTCCAAGCCCTCAGGATATTCTTACTCCAAATTACTTTTTCAAAGTGCTGGGCTGCAGTCATTATTAGAACTAATGGACACTTAGCAGAATTCTTGCAAATGAACCCTATGCTAGAGACATTTGCTGCATATCAGTATCTAATTAAGAAAACATGAATGAGAATTGTAAAAAGTTCTTATATCAATCTTCTTGTCTTTGGATATATGTACTTAAACAAATAATCTGAAATGCAGATCTACTTCTGGACAGAGTTAATAGCTACTTGATTTCCTAATTAGAATATTATAGTGCTTTTCATACTTGGAAGATTGCTCAGAAACTGCAGCTAATTAAAAATACTTCAGTGAGGCTGGTACCTGTTAAATCTTACCAGCCTTAACCACTGCTTTACTTTAAAGGCCTACCAAGGACTCTTTATACTCAAATATAAGTAATTCTGTTTCCAAACTGAATGTTTCTTTGTGATGTGGGAATCAGACTGAGGAAATTATTTATTTGTAGTACTTAAAAAGCCTCCTTGGTGATAATGGTTAAAGCTGTGAGTTCTAATCCTGCCATAGGCACAAAGCCAGGTGACCTTGGGCCAGTCACTCTCTCTCTCTCAGGTCAAGAAAGAGCTAATGGCAAACCACTTGTGAAATTTTGCCAATAAAACTGTAGGAATCACCAGGAAGCTCAAAGGCTCAAACCTTAATTTAAGAGGCATACAGTAATCACCAAGAATATGAGAACCAGTTTGGTCCAGTGATTAAGATACCAGGCTAGGAAAAAGTTCCGCCAGACCCATGAAAGCCAGCTGGATAAATTTGAGCCAATCATTCTCTCTCAGCCCTCACGGGGCTGCTGTTCTAAGGAAAAAATAGGAGGAAGGTGTGTGTTAAATATGTTTTCTGCCTTGAGTTATTTGTAAAAAAAATAATAAAGGTGAGATATAAATAAATAAAAGAAAATAAAAGTTAATAGCAATTCACCTGCTTTTTAACAACAGAGATAATTAGATTATAAATTATCCATGATCCAAAGCAAAATAACTATACAGTACTGATTTGATTTTTATCTATATTCAATATGAAGAACTATCCTGCTGCTTTTGTTTACTTGTGCTTAAGTATAATTTAAAATTGTTTTGTACACTGGTTAACTAAGCTGCTTTATATGAAAATATTAAAAGACAGTAGAGAAACCATGTAAGTCAAAAATTTCAACTGAAATTGAAACATGTTGTGGAGAAAAGAAAAATAGTGGCAATACTATCTTGTCAGTATGAACAAGCAGATATTAACAATTACTATATGTTACTATAATACTATCTATTAAACCAATAGCTACACTCCAGAAGAATAATTTTTATTTCTTTCATGTTTTAAGGTTAAATTGGATTGAAATTGTATTTCCAAGAATTTTAATATTTTTCTTGGAGGCTGCTATTGCCTCATTCAGTCCAAAAAACAAAGGAGCCCAAGGACTTTATATATTAGAATTCCATAATAGCTTCTTGTCCACTCAGAGAAAGTAAATAATAAGGATTTTGTGACTTTTCTTGGAACTGACAAGTAATGGCAGAATGAGATAGCTCAAGTAAACTACTCTTACGTTTCCTCACTGGATTATCAGTAATTAAACTTTATTGATTGCACTAGGTTGCCAGAGATTTGATTGTATAACAATGGGATCACACATGGATCACACACTGGTTCAAAACTACACTTAATCATAGAAACATATGTACTGTTTTTGGAGAAGATACTACCTCTCAGAGAAATCTGTATGAAGTTGTTGGTGTGGGACAAAAAAACCCAGAAAAAGCATTGTTATGCATATGCTGCCTTGAGCTTTTGTAGAAAAGCATGATACCATTTTTTGCCACCCATTCCATAGAAAAATCTGTCTCAGTGATTACATGCTTTGACAGTGATTGCATGATTTATATACTTATCCTAAGCAATTAGAGTCATTTGTAGTCATAGATCAGAAGTTACTATAAATGCAATTGAGGAAGAATCTGAATAGCAGCACAGTCTTCATTAAAATGTGAGTATCTACCGACTTCGTTTGAAAACTGTATGATGAAAACTATTTCTGGGCTGTGCCACATCAGATTCCAAGAGTGGGAAAAACTACATTATTAAATATTAGTCTAGGCTTGTTCACCTATTCTATAGAAAAATAGATGGGGTTTTTGTCCCTAATACCAGATTTCTTTTGTACAGGCATGCATATAGACACTATAGTTGTGTAGTGCTTCAGAATCAAAGGGGAAAGTGCTTCAGAGATTTGTGAGTAGTCATATGGTACCTATCAAGGACTCTTTATAGTGTAACTTCTTTTTTCGTGGTACTTTGTGGCTGCACTCTGTAGCTATGCTATGCGATTTCCAGAAAAGTTTATTGGTTTAAGGAATTGCTGATAAGTGCCATGTGTACAGTCATACATGCTCTGTGATGCATTTCTGTTTTTAAATCTGAAGCACAGCACAGCACAGCCCTCCTGAACATTCAGTGGTACTTTCTAAGGAATTCCAAGAAGATCAAATGTGAATGTGCTGGGAGTTTATGGGAGTCCCTGGGCCCTCCCCCCCTCCCCAAATGCTGTGGCCTAACATCATTCAAAGCTGCCCACCCCAGGTAGAACTTTAGGGTGGAGCTAATGTTTACTTCAAGTCACGACAGACTTTCAGATCAATCTGGGACAATAGCCAACTATATAAACTAGACTTTTTTATTTTTTAAAGCAACAAAGACAGATTGTTGGATTATATATATCCACCTTTACTCAAAGTGAAATATCCCAGTTCACTGGAAAGTTTCCTCTCCAAGGAGAAAATGAGATAGGAGGTGATGATGATGACCAGAGAGCTTTGCTGGTTTATCCTTATGAAGGATCTCCACATCTAGAAGATATCATGAAGTAAGTCCAGCCACGTCATTATAAAGATTTATTATAGAACTCTGCAAGATTATACCCAATTTTGTGTCGATGCATTGTTGATATGTGTAATTTGTCAAGATTTGTATTACCCTTTTCAATAGAGCATGAAAGGATTTTCTATCAGTGCAATGCATTTACTTTTTTGTAAATAAAATTATTTTTCACAGTTTCCCCCGCATTTTACTTTTTGCTTTTTGAAAGCAAAAAGTATTTTAAATAAATAAATAAAATTAATAAAATACATGATTAAAATATTGATAAATCCATTGACCTATATGGGACGTTTCAATGGTTTAATATTAAAGTTTTATTAAACAATATGCTAACACAATAAAAAGAGAATATTACACTGATATAGCAGTTTTACCAACTAATAGATGCATTATAACAACTTAAAAATGAAATGGGAAAATCAAAAATATCTATTTCACCTTCCAGTTTTTCTATCAAGCCACTCAAAATAATTCAGCTGAGTTTTCTCTATTTCTCTTTATTATAATTCATTTTGTATATTCCTTTTGTATTTTAGTAATTTATTTTGGAAGTTAGCTTTGTTTTAAACATGAAGGTTTTTTATAATAGCTAAAAGTATATACATTTGTGTATCATTACATGTTATTTATTGTATTTTAAAAAGAAGTGTTGTAGTTTGTCAGCTTGTCTTCCCACAGCTTGACCTTCTCAGTGGTGGGGCCTGCTATTTAGTCCTCAGAAATTCAAAGAGCACCTGGCTTTTTACTGTTTATATTAATTTTTCTAATTGTTTTATTACCAACTATTGATCTGAATATAACTCACATTGTCATAGATTAGGGAAAGCAATATGTAAATGTTTTTATTAAATGAATATTAATAATTTAATTTGCTGAAGTTATTGAGAATGTTTTATTAAACTCTCTTGCAATTACAGCTGTGTATCTGCAACAAAGATATGACCATTATATCAGCCTAAGGCTGTATTTAGATGGGTACAGTAGCTGTAATTTCTTTTTATTATTATTTTTTATATTATTAGGAATGTCATGCAGGTTGTAACTATGCAATGTTCCTGAATTAATGGTAGATTTGTTTCCATGTGCAAGGACCGAAGGGACTGAAGAGAGAAGAATAAATGCCGGAATGGACATTGTAACTAGGCAACCGTGTTCTCTGATCCTTTTCACCCCCTCCTCTTCCCACTGTAACTTCTATGGAACCAATTAATGGTTGTTCTGTTGCTACTCGCTTGGCATAAGCTGTTTAGTTCATATATAAACTGCTTGTATATTTCCATCTCATTTTTATATATAAACATTTCTCATACTTTATTAAATTGTACACAAGCATTGTGGTGGAATAGTATCTACATTCTAGTCTATTCCATTCCCAAATTGTGTAGGATAGAACATGTAAGGTGAGAAGCATAAAAAGTCTAGCAGCATTCATTCTTCCATGTTTAATGACTGCTTTTTGCTTTCTAATTATTTTTCAGCTAGTTTTTAAAAATTAAAGTGAGATATAATACAATAATTGATCATGCCATAAAGAATATTTTCTATATTTTAGTGATATACTGTAGGGCCATAATGCATAATATACTATATAATATGTAGTAATAATATATAATATATTTTTCTTCTGTCCAATTGTGTTTCATTCTCAGAGAAGGCCTGGACAAATTCCTGCAGTTTTCTTGGCAAAGCCTTTCAAAAGTGTTTTGCCATTGCCCCTTTCCCAGGATGAAAGAAAAGTGAACCATGGTCACCCAGCTGTCTTTGTACCCAAGATTGGACTAGAACTCACAATTTCTAGCCTAGTGCCTTAACCACTACACCAAACTGGGTCTCAGAAGATTATAATGATTTTTTAAATGCCGTTCAGCCTGATTACCATATGAGTAATTAAAAAATCACAAAGATAGAGAAATTGATAGATAATAATGAGTCAATAACATTGTATTATGTGGTGACTATTGATATCCTATGCTATACTAGAGAAGAACTTGAGAGAACAACACAACATAATGATTCATCTTGGCCAGACAAGGCAATGAAATCATAGGCGGCCTGCTTATTGCATATCATCCATCAATCTTCTTTCTTCCTCATTGCAGCACTGCTATAGCAACAATAGCTGCCCTTTTGCTCCAAACATGAGAATAAGATTTGCTCAGTTCAGCCAACTTATCTTTCCCCCTCTCAGTTAAAGTTATAATCTCCCCAGTTTGGAAAAAGACTATAACACTGATTAAACAATTTCATTAAAACAATAAATGCAGTCATAAACAGCATTTTATTTATGCTAAATTGTAATGGATTCACCTTCTTCATGAGACTCCTGCCCACATTAACCTCACACTTCAAAAGCCATAAATAAATAGCATTAAAATCCTCTTCCATTATGCTGGAGAAAGCCACATTTTCTGTTTGCAGAGGAGAAAACAGGAACAACAGACGGAGCATAAAGAATTCATATGCTGGCAACAGTGGATGCCGACATTTTGTACATTCCATAAAATAGAGTGATTTTAAACTTAGCATCTTGTTCAGAATTTAGACAAACCCTTAAGGTACTTATAACAAGTATACTAATTACAATATCCATCTAGTTCTATATATATATGGTCCACTTGCTCAATTAAGAGCTTTATTTTTACATCAATTATATCAAATTTCCACAGACAGAAAGAACATGTTATTCCAGATAAACTTGGTTAATCTGTTGCCATCTGTTTTCCCTTTCATACATTTTTGACAGGAACATTTTGATCAATGGTATGGATTTTATTATCTTATCACATTTCCTACTGCAAATTAAGAAACATAATGAAATACTTGGTCCGTGCAAGGAGAGGAAATCAAATTGTTTTTCAACAGTTTATTGCTTTCTCTAAAATGTAAATACAGCTCCTAGGATAGAATACCCTGATGAATTTCCTTCTACCAAGCTCTTTTTTTAAAAAAAAACAGAAAATGCCAGGACAGAAAAAAGTAAGAAGAAATGTAATCTTGTGATAATGACTTGTAGTTGTGCTCTCTCTTTAGCTGCTTCTGAGTTTTCAATCATGCTTCCTTCTGCAATAAGTCTAACATCATTCCTGAAGTTAATATTATCACATTGGGTTGAGAAATTTTTTTAAAAAAATCTCTGGGAAAACTAATTTAGAATATGAATGTCAGAGATGCAACAGTGAGAAATTCAAAGGAAGAAGAATATCAAGTTTACTTCAAACGTTATACTTAGAATTGCTATAAGAGGTTTTATTGTTGGTACATTATTCCACTCTTGACTGCTAAAACTGATATTTCTTTTTCCAAAAAATATTGGAAATGAAACAAGTTTCATATGTGGTGCTTTTATTGGAAAAGATCTTTGATTCCCTCTTTGAAAAAAAGTTTAACTACATTATGTGGACCTCAGTATCTAGAATATTTCTTTAAACATAAATACGACACAAAATTTAATTCTGATTGGGAACAATTTTTGAATTATAATCTTATACATGGAATTATGCTATATATAAAATTTAGGTTTTAGAGTCTATATATTCATTTGATACATAATTTAATGCATTATTTACTATATGCATGGATTTTGATTAGAAAATTGATATTAAATATTTTATAATACTATAAGCTTCTAATGATGTTTTAGAATATATTAGTTATATATTTCAGATTTATAGTTTATCCATCCATTTTTTCCTGGGCTTCCCTATCTTTACCACTTATTTCTTATATTCCTTCAAATTATATACTTTGCAACATAAGTGAAATAGAAATGTAATGTTGTTACTGATGATATTATTAGAAGAGTAAATAAATACAACCAAATAATTAGTAAAATAAATGATAACAATGATCCTTTCCACCATGCCTCAATTATATAACTTATTTATGCTCATCCAAACGATACCATCTTGGATTTGCAACCTTCTATGTGTCCCATTGCATCTTTTCTTTTATTATCACAGACACAATAAAAGGAAGAAAAGAAGAAGGAAAAAATAAAATTGCACAGTGTCTTTTAATAAATAGCACTAGTGATTTCATAAAATCAGTATCTATTTACAAAATTAAATTCACCAGTCTTTTATGTTTCATTAAGGACAATAGTTCAAGTAGGTATGAGAGAAACAGGAGCAAGGGGGGGGAATCTCATAGTGAATTTGGTAAATATTTTAAATCAGCAAAAGTTGCTTTATTCGTGGATATCACAAATAACAGCAAACACTGCTTGTATAGCCAAAAGTCCTGAAGGAAAAATTTCAGTAGCTTTGGGGAACCCCAAACTTAGTAAAAGTATGAAACAGTAGCCAGCATCTAATACTGGCTGTCAGTTACCGTGTTTCCCCAAAAGTAAGACCCAGTCTTACTTTCTTTTAGGCTCTGAAGTAAGCACTAGGATTTACTTTCAGGGAGGGCTTACTTTTTGCCAGTACCAGTAGGCCACGAGTGCGCTTCCCAAAATATCAGCTACATACTTTCTAGAATGAGTTGTGCCCCCATAAACTACTAAGACATTGTCCAACCCTTTTCTTGTGTGTTTGCTAACTGTATGATTTACCTTCTTTTCATGGCCATTAAATGAATGTCCATAATGTAATATAACACAGATAAAATATGTGATAAAAATCTAATTATTATAAAATATATAAGGTTATCCAACTCAACCATTTTGGGTGGCATACAACATAAGAACAACAATAAATCAAAGGAGGAAATTATACACTATCTAAAGACCACATTAAATGGCAACCCAGCACATAATAAAACAATAATTTAACTGGCCCCAAATGCCTGGGTGGAAAGTCAGTCTTAACAACTTTCCTAAAGATGAGAAGACTTAGGGCCTGTATATATTGGAGATCTTTTCAGAAAGCAGGAGCAATTACAAAAAAGACACATTTCCTAGGTCCCATTAGATGAGAAGTTTTAAAAGAGGGAATGTGGAGCATGCCTTCTCTGTGGGAGCATTTGGGATGGATAGATGTTCTTGGAGGATGAAGTCCCTCAAGTGATTTAGTCCTATGCCATCTAGAGTTTTTAAGGTAATAGTTGTTGTTCATCCATCGATTTTGATGAAGACCTTGACATCTTGTGGTTATGGGCCATCAACAATGTGTCCGTAGGTGGCTAATAAGACCGATGTTAGCACGGAATGTTCTGCCACATACTGAACAAAGAAATGTAGACACTGTTACTTCAGCATTTGCAGCTCTGGCTTTGCGGAGTGCTCGCTTTTCTTGTGCCAAGATTCCCTTGAATCACACCCAGAAATCTATTGTGAATTGGAATAGCTTGGGGTGTAGTAGTATTAAATGAGCATAAGGAAACATACCCATAACTATCCACACTGTTGCATTCTGGACCAACTGAAACTTCTGAATGGTTCTTCTAATATTAACTTTTTGTACAATAAAATATGTATGCATGCATAAAATGTAGCAACACGCCAGAGTTTCCACACTGAAGATTAGTCTTATGGCCAAGAATCTCACTGAATATTTTTAATTCAGAACTATGTAAATTTAAAAATGATTATTAACTCCGCACAGGAACAGATTGCTATAATGGAAGTTTTTATTCCAAGAGTCCCAGATGAAAGCCTTCAAGCTTTTTCAATGATCTGTGACTAATTTCTTCATACTAAATGTATTTTAATAAATCTAATAACTTTTAAGACAGAAACACATTAATGAATGTATTTCACACTGTCAAACCAACATTTCAGGATACATACTGTTTATACAGTTTAGCCATGTATTATTCTCCCAACTAAGTTTAAAATATTAAAGCAATAAAAATGGAAATGATACATCAAATTTTGAAAAAAGACTCAATTTAGAAAACATTCTGAACTTGATTACTGAACATGGAAGAATAGAAAATTCTAAATTAATGACAGACATGAAGAGAGTTAAGCACAATTTTTTTAAAAAAATTGGAAATAATGAGAGAATGCGCAGTAATTTTATTTTCCAGATAATACACAGAATTATCAGGAGACCTAATGTCTATCTGTCTTGCAAAGGTTATAGAGAAAATCTTTTGGGAAGCAAGAAAGAAAAAAATATGGAGAAGATTTTAAGCAGAAATGAGGTGAATATGGGACATATTTGGAATAGTGATTAATATCAGAACATGATTGTTAATATAGTAAGAGTATAACACAATTAGAGATTAAAATTAAGACTATTGGTTGCAGGAAAACACATACTGTAGAGAGTAATTTATGTCACTAAAGGATGCACAACTAATACTGGAAGAGAGTGAAACAGTTACTCCAAATCTATGTCTCATTGCACAAGCAGATAGCAAAAGATTGTACTGTAGGGACTTCCATTCTGATGATATTCTGCCTCCATCTATCTGTATGGATTCCTTCTATATGACAGTTTTGATCCTGTATGTGTAAGGATAGATATATTTTATAGCCTAAATGGTTTTAATCTGACATTTTGCCATGCAGTAAATAATTACCTGAGAAACCTGAGCATTAGATGGGGAGAATTAAGAGTTGCTTTTTGGGTATTGTGCAATCACTAGTTTTAAATGGACCATGGTGCAGTAGTGGCATATTACAATGTAATTGACCCTAGATAAAAGCCTGGAGAAAAAAAATTGGCTGTCTGTCAATTGTCTATCTTGCAAAGGCTGTAGAGAAAATCTTTTGAGAGGCAAGAAAGAAACAAAATATTAAGAAGATATAATTCTAATGGAAGAGGATTTCTGCACCTTATTCCCTTGTAATGGAAGCGTTTCAGAAAATAAATGTTCTGGTTCTTGAATAGTAAAGTTCATTGTATAAATAATATCTGTTAAATATTACTTTGGGATACTGTCAACAATAGGAGCAGACTTGTCCATTTAGACTTGTAAAATGAATGAATGAATGAATGAATGAATGAACTGAGGCAAATCATTTTTCTATGTTGTAGCATATAAAATATACTCTACCATCCACCCAAATATTACCATTCTGATGTTAAAAGCTGTATCATGTCTGTTATTAGAAGTGCTGGAGGCCGGTCACATTGTTTGCCTTCTGCTTAGTAATAATATTTGGACAGACTGAATGATTTACTAATTTGAAAATATCCTACAAAACATACACTTCACAATGCATGCGTCAGCAAGCCTTAGAGAGAAATATCAACTGTCCTTAAGTATAAGCTATTAATATAAAGAATATGAACATGCACACATACAAATTCAATCAATCAATCAATCAATCAATCAATCAATTAGTTAGTTAGTTAGTTATTCTTGTGTTCAGTCATGCCCGATTCTAGGAGACTGTCTGGACACGATCCTGCAGATTTCTTGGCAAGATTTTCCAGAAGTGATTTGCCATTGCTTCCTTTGTAAGGTTGAGGAGAAATTGACTGGCCCAAGGTCACACAGCTGGCTTCATGCATAAGGCAGATTAGAATTTATGGTGTTATCAGGAGAAAATAGAGTTGAAATAGCAATGATGAAATGTTAATGTTGAAGATCATTTATATGTGCATTCTATTTACAAAACCTGCTTAGCTACCAATACTGACTCCAGTCATCATTTCAAAAATACAGTTTTAAAATAGTGATATACTTTCAGAAATAAAACCTACTGGAGCCACAATGTAGTGTATATTACCAAGCAGCTGTTCTAACATGGCTAAAAGAATGGATAATCCTTAGAGATAGAAGATTATTATACCCAGAGGGATACAACCTACAACTTGGATGGCATGCCTTTTTATGGTACGGGAAAAATAAAATTCACAGATACTTTCAACATCACTACATAAGAAATGCACTTCTGCTAGAATGGGAAAAAATAAAAGTGAAAATTTATATGAACATACCTAGATGGCTTTCAACAATGTTCACCCAAACTTAATAAATTATGACAAAATTGTGACTTATAAAAACATTTTGAATAAAGAAGGAAAATTAAAGGGGGTTGGGTGAGGGTTGTTTTGTTTTTTTGTTGTTGTCTTTTTTGTTTTTTGTAAAAACTTTTAAAAATTTTCAATAAAAAAAAAACACAGACAAGAACTAGAAGAACAAGTGGCCATATTTGCAAATTCAAATGACATATGAAAAAGATATTAAAATACCTGGGTTCTATAAAGAACAAACAGAATTTGATAAGATATTACTGACATCAGATGAAAAATTGATTAAGAAACTTTATAAATATATGCTAAGCTTAAAGATGGAAGAGGAACAAGTTAAAGAAACAATGAAAACATGGGCAAAGAACTTTGGACATAACATAGAACTAGAAAAATGGCAAAATCTTTGGGAAAGAAATTTGAAAATAACAAAAGCGGTAGCATACAAAGAAAATTTATATAAAATGTTTCATAGATGGCAATTAACACCTATAAGATTAGCAAAAATGTTTAAAGATGTATCGAACAATTGTTGGAAATGTAAACAAAAAACATTACCATCTTTGGCTGACATGCCCTAAAACTAAAAGATTTTGGTTAGGAATACATACATGGTTAGAGAAAATGACAAAAAACATATAGAGTTTAAGCCAGAATTATTTTTATTAGGTATAATTGCAGGTGACGGTGAGAAAGAGTGTATTTATTTAATTTTACATATATTAACTGCAGCAAAATTGTATTTGCTCAATATTGGAAAAATGAAGAATTACCAGTGGAGGAAGTGTTAATTTAAAAAATCTTAGAGTGTGCAGAAATGGATAGATTGACATTGATAATGAAAGAGAAAGAAGATTCAGTTTATTTTAGAACATGGAATACTTTTTTTAATTGGCTAGATAAATGAGGTAGAAAGAAAGGAACTTAATATGTATTAGTAAATTAGACATTGAAACCCAGACAATATGTTGCTGATAAATATTTTAAGTACTGTGATTATAAAAAAACTAATAAAAATGTATGTAAAAAAAGAATTTCAGAAGGCAAAAAAGTTGTTTCATGAGCTTAATCATATGAATATGCAATCCTCTGTAGCTTTAACTTCAGTGGTAGCAAGATCAAATGATATAAGGTGAGTAGAAGAGCATTGACTCCCTCTTTAATGCACACATCTTGTCAAGCATCCCAAATTTTAGGCTCTAGGCTGATGCTTTAAATTTATTATCTGGAGACACAAGAAGGTCAGCTTTAGGCTAAAGGCTGGCCTAGGATGCCAAAACATAGAGGATCGGTGGGGACCTTCTTTCCGAGTCATTCTAAACATGCAAATCTTTGAATTGGTGAGAGGTGATATCATAAGTCAATATGGCCTTGGGAAGCTGTATGTCCTTGAGGTGGCACTGGGAAAGTCCATTATCTCTTGTTCTTTATCTTTATGAGGATTTTTCTCCTACCATGATAAATCTTTTCATCTTCTGTCAGTGCTATTATCACAATAGTTTGACTAGGTTGAATGTTCTGCTTGTTAGGAAGTTTCCATACACATTCAGTCTTAACTAGGTGTTATGTTTTCCAAATTAAAGTACCAGGGGATAATTAGAGTTTCTCCATTCCATTTCATAGCCCAACCGATTGTCTTCTCAATTTGAAAATAAAATAGATCATACTCTTGTACTCCAAGAGAAGGAAGGAAATGTGGAGGAATAACAGATACAATAATAACTCTATGTGAGAGTTACTGTGGAGTAAAAACAATGTTATATAGAAATATATTAAATTTTATGATTAAAATATCACAAATATATAAGTATGCAATATTAAGCTAGCATTTTTCAAAATCTTGTATATTTTGTTTACGAGAAAGTAAAATAGTGTTTAGTTTTTACCAATAATCAGATCCAAAAGCAGTTACAAACTGTAGCTTGTTAGAAGTCATAGAATTCAAAATTCAGCAGCAGATAACAATATATTTTATTGCCCTAGTGATTTTCAGATCAGATTAATCACACCTACTTAAAGAAGCTAAAAGTGATCAATTGGGCAAGTACAAAATATGCTTGCTCATTACCGGAGACAAGTTGATTGGTGGTTTTTTATGGTGATTGCACAAATCGAGCAGAATTCAGTAAGGGTAACATATTCCGGACAATTCAATTTTGTTGAAAGAGTCTCATTTTCAAAAAGTACCAAGAGCACTTGTGTATCTTGTTTTTCAGATACTATGGGTAATCATTAAACTATCTACAGTAGCTGACACACCGTTTTGTATCAGACTTACTCTAATCTTGCAAGATTCTTTATAAAAACAGTAATTTGCACATTCTAAGATCCTGAACTGAATACTTATTGTATGAATGAAGATGGTCTCAGTCTGTTGTTGCTATTGCTGTTGACTACAAGAAAAAAAATAAATCAAAATTGGTCATTTAAAATATTTTAGACAGATCTATAAGTTTGCTATGTTTCCATCCAATGAAATAATGATTCACTTTCTTTTTTTCCTTTTTTTTATTTCTGAACCAAGAGCATTACCCCTGTAGAATATCCTTCCCCAGATTGGTAGGTAGATATGTAAGTTGGTAGATAGGTAGATAGATTTTGTAATAATCAGAGTCTATGGAGTAAACTTTCATGGCTTCATGTTTTCCCTAATGCTCTTCTTGCAAGCAGTCAATCTTCCATAGTCTGTATTTAAACAGTACAGAATTGTTATCAGAGGAATATGCTTGAGTTATAAAACAACCAGCTCTCAATAATAAAGTAGAGCCAGGATAAAGAAGTGAATAGGGACGAACAAAAAGATACATTCATTTAGGGAAGTGTAACATTTGATGATTGGGAAACTAAATGTTCCTGAGAACTCCAGAATATTTCTTTTCCCTCTGGACAATGAGGGAACATCCTTCCAGGCACTACCATTCCAAGAGCAATCCTGCGGTTTCCAAAAGTAAATCCTCTGAACCAAAAACATTTTGAGAGGGTCTGGAAAAAATAAAACTATTTCAGAGCAAGACCATGAAACACTTCCATTCAACCTTAATTACGGTTGACATTATTTGTCATACTTTTAATAATTTTCACTTTTCGCATTAAAAATCTCATTCCAGTAAGAAGTTCAGGAAGATTCTTGGAACCACGGCCATTACCCTGAGCCTCAGGCTGCACATTACCCTGGGCCTCAGGTTGAGACCTTGTAATTTAAAGATTCACAAATTTGTCTCTTTCCCATATGGGTGCTGAGGCAACCTCTGACAACCTCCCGGAGCCATTTTGGTCTACCAGTTAAGGCACCAGGCTAGAAAGCAGAATACTATGAGTTCAAATCCCACCTTATGAAAGCCAGCTGGGTGTTCAACAGAGATTGCTGACCAATAGCAAGACCAATAGCAATTCTTTCTTTATTGAACACTCATACACATTCATACTCTGAGTTTCTCTCTCTCTCTCTCTCTCTCTCTCTCTCTCTCTCTCTCTCTCTCTCTCACACACACACACACACACACACACACACACACACACACACACACTGCCAAACTGGTTTGATTTCTCCACTCACTGAAATTTAAAGGCACAGTGCTTTTGAAGGACGTAGAATTCAATACCCAGATTAAATTTCCCCATTTGATTGGCAAGATGCTCCAAAAGTAACATCTGGGTCTGATGATATCTGTAGCAGTTTTTCATTATCAGATTCTGAGTACCTTACTCGATCTTATCATCTCCTCCATCTAGCCTTATCTGATCCTGGCCATGTTTCCCTTTGGTTTTTCAAGCTTTGATCTCCCACATGATAAATCAATGGGACATTTCCTTCACTGGTGAGAACAATAATCTCTCTCTCCATTATTGGCTGGCTGAAATTTTGCCAATTAAGACTCTCAAGGCTGTCCATCCTCTTTGTTTACTGCAGAGAAGAAACCTAAGCTGAGCAGTATCTTTGCAACCAAATGTTAACAGTATCACTTATATTTGTCAAACTCTTCTCAGTTTCCATCTCTTTTACTCTCAGCTATGTTGCCCTCCTTCTTCTCTCTCTGCCTTATACTCTGATTTACAGACCCACTGGACTTTATTCCATTAATTATAGCAGAATTATAATTATAAGAGGTAAATATTCTTAAGGTCCATGAATTAAAAGATAATTACTTCTACAGGTGGTATAATCTGAATTTTGACTACTAGATACTTGTCTAATTAGAAAAAGCAGAAATAAACTCTATAAGTCTCTCATTTCTGGAAAGAAGCTGTTTTATTACAATATTATAAAAATTAGAGAAAAAATCATGAGTCATGCTAGGTATACCATGATCATAACTGTAATTATTCACAAATATAAAAAAGATGATATACCTTGGCTTTCAAAAAGCCAAGTTTATACCTTAGCTTTCAAAAATGTATGTTCTATTCTATTCTATATTCTATTTATTTATATTATATCTGCTATGAAGCAAGTATGATTGGGTAAAATCCAAAAGCATGTATATGGTTAATATTGCAGCACAGCAATAGGGATGAGCTGGCCAAGTAAGTCTGCAACATTTGTCTGCCAGATCAGATATAGGATAATGATAGGTCACTAACATTTATGAGATAGCTAAGTAATTCATTTCCTCTCTTTTATCATTTTAAAAGCTTTTAATGTTTCTAGCAGTCTTTGAAGAATACAAGCTTTTTTTCCTGGTGTTTCCTAAAAATAGACATAGGACCATCCATAATGTTTTCAGAGAGTACCACTGCTAATGCAACTATATCCATGTAATGTGTGTCCCCCCCCCAGGGTGTGGCTTGGATGCTAGAATAAGAAAAATTAGCCTGGTCCCTAGTGTCTGACCATTTTAGAAATAGGCTGCCATTTTTAATTGATATTTTTTCAGGCACGTAGCTCAATCTTTCTGATGTTTGCCAAAGTAAAACTAATAACAGCATTTGAATTCAAACTCCACCTTTAGAGAAGGAAAACAGCTCACACAAAGGAAAAGTGATTAAGATATTACTGCTTTACACTGCTAGCAAACCACAGCGTATCTTCTTAGACTTGGTTCAGACTAAAACCTCAATGCCCAGGAGAAGAATGTCCCAAAAAAAATCTACACGTGTCACATACCTGTTTCTGGTGTAGGTTGCCATAGTGATGAAAGCAGCAGCAAGAATCTTCTACTAACAGAACTGGTTTGAACTGGCATGGGGAAATGCAAAGGAGGCTTAGCAGTGGGGAACATTCAGCTCCATCCCTTACCTTCTTTAGTCTCATACTAATCTTGTCTTTTTTCAGGGTAAAATTTTAAAAAAGAGAGAGAGAGATCAACATTTCTTAACAGATAGTAACAGTGCTTTTAGATTGTAACTCCAGTCATAATGTTTTTCTGTACAGTAAATATTAGTTGCCATAAATGACAGCAAAACCTGTTATGATTTGAATCAGCAGCAGAGACTGACAGGTAGATGCAATCTGAAATAATTTTGTAGATTGCTCTAAATGTTCTTTTTTCTTCTTTCTCTCATATTATTTAATCTTATACAAGCACACCTAATATCTTTAGGACTGCCATATTCTGTTAACACTGTAGTATCTATACTACTTTTATTTACAGTCATATCTGCGTCTTTCAATTTGATCAATTTTCATCAGAAGGGTTATCTGAGGATATCAAACAAAACTCTTTCTTAGTTTCTATTTAAATATATTTAAATTCCCATACTGAAAGTAGGAGTAAATTATTTCCCTAATGTTCCTTTCCATCTTTCTTGCAGTGAAATTGCTAAGAATTTTGGTGAACTTCTTGCTGCAGTTTAAAATATTTTCAAAACAACTGAAAATCTTCATGAAACAAATCTCATGTTATCAAATGGTAGCATTTCTCCTATCTCTGTTGTTTATTTCATCTGAACTTCACTACACACATACTGTATAGTATGTGACAAAGGCAGCTGCTGGTGGCAGATGATCATTTAGTAACAATAGCAAAGGCATTAATTCATACTGTCCAGAAGAAGGCAATGGTAAATTACTCCTGAATTTTCTACCAGGAAAACCACATGGATAGAAAACATAAAATGATTGATGATATAGTGCCAGATGATGGTGTCACACTCAGGTTGGGTGGCACGTAGCGTGCTACTAAGAAATTACTGAAGATCTTTTTGAATACTAATTTGGTATTCATATTATTTTGATTTGACTAGATTGAAGCCTTTGGGATGTCTAGTTGCTGTTGCTGCCCTACAGGAAAAAAAAGCTACAGAAACTGATGGAATACTCACCGATATATAACAAACAACAGAAGAATTAATCAAGGTAGCTGGCTGACTGGCCGTACTCAGCGTGTGGTCCTCAAAGGAATCGCATGTACATGGAAGTGTGTAGTGGAGTGCTCCGGGGCTGTGTTCTGGGCCCTGTGCTCTTCAACATCTTCATCAATGATTTGGATGAGGGGATAGATGGGGAACTCATCAAATTTGCAGATGACACCAAGCTGGCAGGAATAACCAACACTCCAGAAGATAGGCTTAAGATACAGGAGGATCTGGACAGACTTGAACACTGGATGCTATCTAACAAAATGAAATTCAATGGTGAAAAAAGTAAGGTTCTACATTTAAGCAAGAAAAACCAAATCTACAGGTATAGTATAGGGGGTACCTTGCTCAATAGTAGTAGTTGTGAGAGAGATCTCGGAGTCCTAGTGGACAATCACTTAAATTTGAGCCAGCAATGTGCTGCACCTGCTAAAAATGCCAACACAGTGCTAGGCTGCATTAACAGAGGGATAGAATCAAGATCACGTGAAGTATTAATACCACTTTGCAATGCCTTGGTAAGGCCACACTTGGAATACTGCATCCAGTTTGGTCACCACGATGTAAAAAAAGATGCTGAGACACTAGAAATAGTGCAGAGAAGAGCAACAAAGATGATTAGGGGACTGGAGGCTAAAACATATGAGGAACAGTTGCTGGAACTAGGTATGTCTAGTTTAATGAAGAGAAGGACGAGGGGGGACACGAAAGCAGTGTTCCAATATCTCAGGGGCTGCCACAAAGAAGAGGGAGTCAAGCTATTTTCCAAAGTGCCTGAAGGCAGGACAAGAAGCAACGGGTGGAAACTAATCAAGGAGAGAAGCAACCTAGAACTAAGGAGAAACTTCATGACAGTTAGAACAATTAACCAGTGGAACAACCTGCCTCCAGAAGTGGTGAATGCTCCAACACTGGAAGTTTTTAAGAAGAGACTGGACAGCCATTTGTCTGAAATGGTATAGTGTTTCCTGCCTGAGCAGGGGGTTGGACTAGATGACCTCCAAGATCCCTTCCAACTTTATTATTATTATTATTATTATTATTATTATTATTATTATTATTATTATTATAGTCTAACCAAGTTATACCAACAAATCTGGAGAATGGCACAGTGGTTGACTAATTGGAAGAGGTCAACCTACATTCCAATAACCCCCCGCCAAAAGAAACTTTACAGAATGTATAAACTATTGTACACTATCATTAAGTTCAGAGCCTAGCAAAATCATGCTTAGGGTTATCCAATGTGGATTAAAATCCTGCATGGGAAAAGATATACCAGATATTTGAGATAACTTTAGAAAAGGCCAAGGAAGATAAGACATTATTGTTGGTGCATGCTGGGCAGTTGAAAAGGCCAAAGAATACCAAAAAGAAGAACTATGTGCTTCATCAATTATAGAAAAGTCTTTGATTGTGTCAGTTGTGTCAAGCTGTGGTGAATGCTCAAAAAAAAAAAAAAAAGAATCCCAGAACAGCTCATTATCCTCATGAGAAACTTACATACAGGTCAGGAAGCCAACTATAGACAGAACCTGATGAAATTGACCCTCTCCAGATTGGCAAAGGACTGATACAAGGCAGTGTATTCTCCCCTATATACAAAGCAAAAGAAGATGATTGTGGTTAGAGATAGATTGTCATGGAGAAAATCTAGCCATTAGGAGGTGAAAATGACTTGATGGCACATTATTATTCAATGTGTCATTTTATTCCAGACACTAAAATTTATTTGAAAAAAACAGAACTTTGCAGGTAATAAACTTATACAAACACGTATTTAACATATTTACTACCTGGTATTTAATTTATTGTCTATTGATTTGTATTTGGGAAGCAGCTACCTTTGTGTTTTTTTTTTTTTCATTATTGGTCTGTTGGTATTTAAGAAGCATAAAATGTTAGTCTTCAGCAAAGAAATCAGAGAAACATATTTATTGTGGAGTTCTTGGTGATCATTGAGCTTGGTTATTTATTGTAGATGTTTCATTACTAAACTAGGTTATATCATTACAGTATGGGTTTGCTCCCTGTTTATATACAGTAGATTACCCTGCCAGAGGGTACCGTTTTTTCCTTTATATTCCCTTAATTAGAACTTCAGCAGAAAACAATATTCTAATTGCTTTCATAACATGCAGAAAATATCAAAAACTTTACATTATTGCTATTATAAGAATAGCAATGTGTTGTGTACATTTTGAAAGCAGGCTTTATAAATTACGATGGCAGCAGAATTATGTATTTTTGTTCAAGCATTAATGTATATTTCTCAACTAGTTCCATTCCTTTTCCCCTTGCAATTGGAAAACAATTTGTTTGTTCGAATCTTTTAATTTTAATCACTCTAATTGGTTATGTGTATATGAAATTTTAGAAAAACAGTTTCAACAAAGAGTTACATTTCATTGTAATTGTCTATATATAATCTATAGGATAGTGTTAAGCATCTCGTTTGTAACTTGCAAGTAACTTTAGGTCTTCAATCCACTGACTTACTGAAGCCATAAATTTAACTTTCCAATATTGAAGAACTAGTCTTTTAGCAATAAAGGAAGGCAGAGGATCTCTTTTGTTTTCCAGCCGTATCTTTCCATATAACAGGTATATAGTTCAAGAGAACATGGACATCTGAAAATATTAAATCTTGGTTTCAAAATCAATATATGTAATTATTTCTTCCTAGGAAAAAAGACTTTGAAAAAAACAAATCTTAATGCAGTTTGCATTAATGCATCTTTGCATGTCCAACAACATATTGATTGACTTATTCCTTTTCCATACAAATATAATGGTGTCCAGTAGTTTCTTGAGTAAACCATAATCCAATATTTGTTGAATTTTTTGATACTGACATTTAGACAAAGAGTGAATATTTACTTTGTAGTCAATTCAGTTTTTAAAATTTGTATAGCAGACTGATGTATTGATAAATATTTTATAAATAAAGATTAATGGTGGGGTTTTAACCTCACAAGATTTACTGGTCACTTCTAGTATGTATGTTGGAAGCTGAAAATGCACCTGTCCAAATTGCTTTGGCAGTAAAAATTGCTGTTTTAAATACCACCAGTGGGTGGCAATGCACAAATGGTATTTAACATAAATTATGATTTAAAAAACCTCTTCATTATTATCCAGCAGTTAATTTAAAGTAAAAATCCTAATATTGTTGAAATCTTCCATATAACATGTTTTCAAATCAAATTTTAAGGTCTGGATAATCCCCTAAAAACAATTTTTAATTTTAAAATTAATTTGATAGCATAGGTTACATATCTATTTGATTACATGTTGAACCCAGAAGAGGTAAGTTAACTAAAGTGCTACATTTGAATATTTCAGAAAGGACCAAGAAGAATAACTTCTACTGTGAAGGTATTCAAAATACCATAAAGTATTATAATGGTATAATTCATGGGTGTCAAACTCGCAATGCCACATGATGTGTCATGACATATCGTGACTTTTTTCTCATTGCCGGCAATGGGGTGGGTGTGGTTTTGGCATGACATATCCGGCCTGAGGGCCAGCAGTTTGGGAATGGGGAAGGGGAAAGTTATCGGAGGTTATCTAGGTTATTTTCTGTGTTTTATGTTTTGCAAATAAATGCAGTAATGAAGTACTTGCAATAATTATAAACATGATGGTATTATCAGCCTAGTGATCACTGATCATTTGATCTCTAGATTTCCAACTTAACTCACAGTTGCAGTGCTATACATTAAAGGATCAAACTAAAGGAAAGTAAAGCAGTAACTCAGCTAAATGAGGTAAAATTACTGTGGGCAACTATCCCCAACACAAATACATTTTTCCAGGCACACTAAACTGTCAGCTCAGTTATAAAACATTAGAATACCAAGGAAAGCTGATAAGCTAGGAAAAGATCCTGGGAGGCAGCAGAGTTCTGGGAAAGCAAAAGAAAGTAACTCCCTTGAAAGAAATTATGTTTATGAAATACTGTCCCTCTGTTCTTTCAAAACCTCTTTGTCTTCATAGTCCTGCCCCATTATTTCACAGTTATACTCTAATGGCCTTAGTTATCTTACTAGGTATTCAGCGTGCTGTATCCAATCAAATACTTGCTGTTGTCTATAACCAGACAATTATCTTGCTGTTGTAGCTATGCACATGTATACTCTATACACCCATAGAAGAAAATATTGTAGCTCGGGTTTGAACTGTGAGGTGCTTGGTGTTCTCTGAGCTTGGTGGTTTTCTTGCAAATGTTTCATTACCCAACTAGATAACATCATCAGTGCTAAAAGTGAGTGGAATAAACCCCTCCCTTCTTTAGTTCTGTCTTAGACTTTAGTGCAGCCAGTAAGCCAATATGTGCTTAGTGTAATTCTGTGCTGGTCTCTGGTCTGAGAAAATTCTGTTAGAATAGCATAAATACACAACTTTTGAAGGCCTGAGTCATATCCATATTTGGAGACCATACTTCCAAAATATGGGAGAAGTAAAATAAAGAGATAGGGAGGGTTAGTTATGTTGATTAAATTAACTTTAACATAATCACAATTAAATATATTACATGCAGATAATGTAACTATTCCTTGTATATAATTTTTTCCATTCTTTTGCTTAGAAACTCTGCAATTTGTTGCTATTGTTTATGGACCTTGAGAAAGAAGTTGGTTTTCAAGAAGAATTGTGTGTGACCCTATGCTTGTTCAAGCTATTGATGAATGCCAGAAATGATGTAAATTCTTGAAGTTGCAGTAACTATTTTAGAAATAAGACAGCAGAGCAAAGCCTTTCAAACAGAAGATGCAGTAATGGCTCTTCCCAGAAAACTGTATTAGAGAGTTGGCAGCAGCTTTCATTTTAATCCAAATATAGTTAAGAAAGTGACATTTCAAGAAAACCAACCTTGGTATTTTAGGCAACATTGGCAGAAGCTCAATCTCTAGGGAATCTTAGTATTTTACAACTATATAGTATAAGGCTGTGCTAAAAATATTATTATATTCACTTCAGAAGCTTTTGCAGACTACAACCCAGTTTGTCAATTGCAGACTGAAAGGTTATCTCATTACAAGTGTGCTTGTTTTGTCATTATAATTAATTTTTTAAGAAAACTGATGAAGCTGCCAGAGATAATATACCAATTACAAGATTTGATTTAGCACTTTAAAAAGAGTAACTCAGTTTTATAACAAATTAAAACTTTCTTTTTAACAACTTCTTCAGGTCAAAAATTGTTGACCTGAACCAAGTAATAAGCAAGACTCATAAAACTGCATCCTGCTGGTTAGCATGAAACGGTTTAACTTCTCTTTTTATTTTTTTAATCAAATGGATATGATACACAGGCTAAATAAATTTAGAGGATACAGGATAACATTCAACCAGAGTAATTCATAGGGACATTGGAAGCTAACTAGGCTTCTCTGAAACAAGATTTTTAAAAAACAGTGGAGGGCATATCTACTCAGTTGGCATAAAACCCTCCAATATTAGACTGATACATGCAGGGCGAGATTGTTCAAGAGGACTGTATTAGCACAAGCTTTTGGAACACATTAAAAGTTTCCCAATTTTTCAGTTTTGGTGGGTTAATTCTACTGCCAACATTACAAGGTGACTTTTGGTGGATATGCTAAAAAATTGCAGGGTAAGTAGGATTTTGTTCTATGTTTATTTAAATTCTGTGGCAGAGAGAAAGAGCCTTAAGAGTATGCATCTATAACTTCTTTGTTGAACAGAATTAAGTGTTATTTGTTCACAAAATGCGGAATGATTGTCCCACAAAACGTTGCAATCACTAAGTGTCAGTCTTTCAAGTAAGACCAGGTCAAGAAATAGACACACTAAGAACTCTTTAATGGATCACTCATACTTCCATATTCTCAAGGTTAGTCCTTCATTCCTTTACATATAACCACACTTTTCTGTGACTAGGAGCAGACTTATCAATCATTTATTTCTAATCCATTCCTCTTCTTTTTTTAGGTTTATGAATCTGGACTACAAAGACCAGGTGATCAATAGAGCATGGGCAAAAGCCTTGTTTTTTTTGTTTTTCTCACACAACAGCTATTTGAAGGTCATTTTGTATGAAAAAAAAGTGCCTTATACATCCTCAGAATCAGATTGAGACAATAGCTCAAAGCTATATATTCCCAATAGCCTTAATCAGGATAGCTTACAGTAAGGAATGCTGGGAGTTGTAATTCAACAAATACCCCTTAGTTTCTTATTCCTTGGTTTAACACACCCTGATTTAATTTAGGATTTAAGATTCAGTCTGGGTCTTTAAAGTTATAAAGGCAAGCAAGGCAAGTATTCAGGAAGATGAGATGAAAAAAATGGATTCCTTTCTTTTTACTTTTTTTTTGAAGCTGCTTCTTCATAACTCCTGCCCCACATGGAAGTACTCCTGTTAGGAGCTATAGTTAACTTGCAGTATTTCCAAGCAGCTCCCTCTGATATAATCTCCTACAAATCTGGTATTTTCACAAAATGTTATCCTTGTAATTAGTAAAAGGTTTTGGCCTGAGTGAGAAAGGTTCATGAGCAAATCATCTGTTTTTCTTCTGTCAATTACTTGCAAGTCTACACAGTAAAGGCATTTTCATATCTTAAGATAAAGATTTCAATATTTTGACACTGAAAAATTATATGAATTGTTTAATTTCTTCCTCCCCTGAATTTCACACTTTTTCCAGCTGAAGGATGATAGCCATCTTTCAGAACAGAGCCAGGAAAGAAAATATACCAAAGCAAAATGGAAACTTAACCTTTTTAAATGTTAAAAATGTATATTAAATGCAGATATACAAACAGACGCACATATATATGTATATGTTGCCCCAAATGTCTACTTCTGTGGTGTTTTAGGTTGAACTGATCATTATGAAAAAGGAAACTAAGGCTTTCCAAAATATGGCTAAACTACAACTCCCCACAACTCCTTTTATTGCCAGATTTTCTGGAGTTGTTACAGAAATTATTAGATTGGGTTTAGTCACCTTAACCTCACCAAGAAAATTACAGTGATTCCTTCACCATTCCTTCACCATTGTTTTGTACATACTATTTAGTCTGGCTGTCTTTAGAAGATTGAAAGTATTTAATTCATTTTGCAGAATGCTTCTGTTTATGTGCCTTCTGAATTTAGCTAAACCAGTTACGTTACAAGCTGTTGAGCAATGTAAACTTGTAGCAGTCTTCTGGAAAATGAGCCAGAACAAGTTGACCTTTGCATACATGTTCCCTTTTCTCCCTTCTTCTACCCAAATAGTTTTTCTGATAAGCATCATGGGTAGATTCTGGAAATTAGGCGTCATTGACTATACAATAGCAATCCAGCATAGATTCACTTGGTCAAAACTGCCACTGAACTCTATTTTTTAGTATATATCTATATAGTTATATTTTTAAATAATCATCATTGATACAATAGTTAACTTTTCTAAGCAGTTATATTTGCATAGTGGAAAGGGGTTCTGCTAAGGTTCTGCAGAGCAAAATCTGTAGGCCGGTTGTTATACTCCACATGAAAATGGTACTAACTGAGTAGTACTTCAGAACACTCCAGTACTGCAATACTCCATTTAATCTCCAGAATGGATACTATTGTGAAATTTTCATTCTCATTTCTACTCATGCTAACTAGAGGAAATTACAGAAAAAATAGATCATAGTAAAAATAAAGTCTCCACCAAGATGAACTTAGTATCTAGGAAATACATCCATGCAATTTTCTGGAAACAGTATGAAAGTGATTCTCTATTGCTTTTCTCCACAATATGTTCATATCCTATCTAGCCTAGACACCCAGAACCAAGGGTAATTATCTTCTAAACTGAGACAAGGTCAGCTAGGTGCCACTGCCTGATGACAAATGGTAGAAAGACCAAAGTTTGATAAACATGTCAATTGTACTGTAAGTACTAAAACTAACCTATGTGAGGAAGAACTGAGAAAAGAAGAAAAATCTTTGTGAAGTTTTAGAGTTCGGGTCCCAAAGGTTCTTTTTTCACAAGGCAACTGGATTTTCTCATTTTTCTTTGAAGATGTTTCATTTCTCATCCAAGAAGCTTCTTCAGCTCTGGCTGGATGGTGGGGAATGGCAGGATTTATATTCCTTGCAAACAGCTGTTCTTTTAGCAAGTCATTGAAGCCCCTGTAGGCTTACCTGTGTTGTCAGGATCACCTGAGTAGTGCAAATTGACATCATCTATCTCCAGTCTACAACACAATCCACTCAATAGTTCCAAGAAGGCTCCACACCCATTTGCACTATTCAGGTGACCCTGACCACACAGATAAGCCTACAGAGGCTTCAATGACTTGCTAAAAGAATGCAAATGACCAGCTGTCTGCAAGGTGTATAAATCCTGCCATTCCCCACCATCTAGTCAAGCTGAAGAAGCTTCTTGGATGAGAAGCGAAACATTTTTGAAATTGGGGAAATAGGTATTTCCCTCTAAATGCATCTCTGATTATAATTAATCTTGTCTTTAAGGTTTAATTATTTTTTATTCCTGATTTATTGTTTGTTATCATTTGCATTCGTTTGCAATATTGATGTAAAGAGTAGATGTATAGGCTAATTATCTGAAGTTTGCACATTTAAAAGTGTTTTAAATAATTTTAATTAATTGCTTTTGGACTTACTGTAATGTGTATATTATAAATAATTTTTAAAGAAAGTATGACACACAAAAGTCAGTGCCTAGTTGCTACCTAACTGTGACATCTATATGCTCCCAAATTAATTCTTTGAAGGCTTCTGGGAAGTTGTCCTTTTTTTTTTTTTTAGAAGATTATGTTTAGAACTTGCAGTCATGCAATTATGAGTACATAAGAATAACTTTGCTGTATGGGGCAAAGGCCCATTTTATACATTTTATTTCTTACAGTGATTAACCAAATACTTCTGTGGTGCTTGTAAACAGGACACAAAGAAATATTTTTCCTATATCATTGTACCCCTGATTTTTTGCCCAGTGCAAACCATCTATCATAGGTTGTTGTTATAGGAACAAAAACAGTGACATCATAAATGCTAATCTGATTTTCCCAAGAAAAAGATGGGATGGAAATGAAATATATGATTTGCATTTGATCTTACATTTGTATTTGTCCATGTGTCATGTGCAATACTTAAGCAGAAAAATATTTTTAAAAATATGGGTCATCATAGTAAATTAGCTGAGTCAATGAACCAGCCATGAAAAGAACTAAAAGCAGGGATTTAGGAAACTATAAACATTAACATCTTAATTAATCTAAAAAATTCTGTTTTTCTAATAGTAACATTGAATTAAGACAGCATATAACTATAATCATCTATCAATTTAAAAATTATTAAAGTTAAGTAAAAGGATAAATAAAAACAATCAGAATAATAGAAATCATGAGTAAAAATAATAAAATCTGATCAGAATTTATGCCAGTCAGACATAATCTGATGTTTTAAGTTTTATGGTAAGAGAAAACCAAGCTTCAGATATGGTAGAGGTCTGTGTGCAAAATTATAATCCATCAATGGCTCCCAAATTAAAGAGAGTTTAAATTTATGTTTTAAATATATATTTTTATATCAATGCTTTATCTGTCAGTTTGATCTGCCACTCTGCTGATAAAGGAATAGAATGTAATTTCCAATGAGAACCACAAACTATCCTAACATCCGTTATCATGTGTAAGTGTACTTTGTAGAAATAGAAATATGTTAAAATAAATAAAATCAATATATAAAATAATTTGGGGTCTACTAATCCTTTTGAATGGGGCATGCATTAATTATATACGTACATTTGGAGGTCCGTATAGTCATGGCCAGGGAAAGGGAATCCAAACAATAAGATATTTTGCTGTTTTATTTTCAGAGCAAAATATTCTAGAAGGATGTTTTTGTTCAGTCTTTATTTTTCAAATTATATTCTTCCCCAAATGCAGACTGTGTGCTGAAAAGATCATTAGCCCTGCTGAAAAGATCATTAGCCCTACTGCACCATCTTGTGGAAATAAATCAAATAGTTGAAGTACTTCCAGAATCATGCAACAGTTACAGCTAGCAGAGTTATGACTATATATTTTCATAACAAAATAATGTGCAGTATCATATCTCAGGAAAGTGAAGAAAAAGCGTTTCTTTATGCAATCAAAAATTCAAAACTTACCTCTTTTCTTTAGCCGCAATGGAATGAGCAATCTGCAGTATACTTGTCAACTGTAGCATTGACTATGTTAGTTTGAAGACTGTTAGAATTTGTAGTTCAATAATATCTGAAGAACCTGTGATGGATTCCTCAGCATATCATAGAAAAATACTGTATTGCCAGTATTTAATAGACTAATGATTTGCTCTATTCATCCAAAAGGGAAAAGCCCCCTGCATCCCCATACCAATCCACTCCACCAATGGATTTCTGGAGTGAATGTATTTCAGTGCATAGGTAGGAAATCAAATGCAATAGGTTTTAATTCCTGTACAGATTTTCCTTTCCTCTGGATTATTCATTTTGGTTATTGCTTCTCATATAGTATATGCTTTGCTTCATCTATATTTTCTCTCCCCAGTGAGACAGAGAGAAATCAGAAGTCAGAAACTAGTGGATTTATTCAAGTATAAAAATGAATCATCTACATATTTGCTCTTGGTTTATTTAGCAGTACAATTTCCCACATTTTGAATAGCATGGTTCTGAAGAAAGATGTATTTCAGTTCCCTAGTATTTTGCTATAGTATATCTGGTATCTCATATAAAATGAAAAGGATTAATTTCTTATGTTGCTAATTTTATATTACAATTATTATCAATTGAATTTAATTAAGGTATAATCATAATTCTTGCATATTTATTTTCATCATATTTATTAACATCATATTGAATATACTACATGGTACCAAAAGGTTTGAGGGCAGTTATTAGCAGGGTCCTGTGCATTAAAACATCTGTGGGGAAGATCTGAAAATTAGTCAAAGCACAGCATAAGCTATTATTTCTCTATCAATTATTATTTATATATAGTATATATCCTTTTCTCAAATGCTATTCTTCTCACCAGCTGCCATGAACTGAACTAAGCCTAACTGGATGAAAAGCCCCTGGGCTGGAGAAAAGTCTCTAGAGAAAGAGCTTACAGTGTACATGAAAATGAATATGCAAACAAAATGGCTATGATCTTTGCTTTTTATAGAGTGGGAAGGAAATGGATTCCAGTCAGTTATGGGGACTCTAGTTTTTTCTTCTCATAGTTGGTAAACTGCTAGAAACAAAATAGCACAGAACTTCATAGTTTTAACATAAGCTGTTCTTTCAGAGCTAATTCCTCTATCCTGTTTCTTAAAAAGAAAGTGTATAGGATTCTAAAAAGCATTTTCCTCCTGGAAAGAAGCCAAACTGGATTATTTTCCAGAAAGAAGTATGCATGCATGCAAGGATCCAGAGATGGAGTAGATTTTTGTAATCGTGACCCATATTGTGTATTTGTGTTGATTAATCATTCCCTAAGCTGCATTTCACATTTGATCTTAAGAGCGTCTTTTTTAAAAAATGTTCCCAACTGTTGCCAGTATCTCTCCAGTGACGTACGAAACACATGCAGGAGCTCACGTGAAACAGAAGTCCAAGAGTAAGCAAGCAGAAGGAATTTACATCAGATGAAAATCAAACTATTTCCAGTTTGTCTCCAATAATTCCTGACATTATCCTATAGATTCAGCTGTGCCTTTTTAATAGGAATAAGGCAGGCCTGTTTTTTCAAGATGCAACTTGACATTTTTTTCTAAAATGCTTTGTTTCCAGAATACTTTTACATATTTGCTTTACGAGAGTCTTGATGACAATCTAAGTCTTAAATGATCTTTCACAAACCATTAATCCTCTTGATAAGGTTTATGGGGAAAATGTGCAAATTTTCCAGACAAAGCAAAGAAGACAGTAAGTTTTCAATGTATTCAGCTTTGCAATACCTATTAACTATTATACACACAGAAATGGTATCTTGAGTCTAATCCTGTGAGCACAAAAATACATGCAGCTACAAATAAATATTGGCCCATAGAAGGAGGCTATTATATTTAAAACTATTTTGTGCGCGGCCAATCCAAGCCCTTTGTTGACTTTGCTTCCAACTCATTTTACTGATTGTCAATTAATAGCATACTAAATGAAAAAAAGATGATAGCTACTGTTAGCAAGAGAAAAGAAACAACATATATTGCAAGGTTCTAGATACTTTGGCAGAAGTAATACCTGACTTTTAAAAACATAATAGTTACATATCTCTTCGGTGACAAAACATTTCCACTATGAGTCTGCAGATCTGAGATTTGAGATTGAAATTTTGCAGATTTGAGATCTCAACATTTCCACTGAGTCCTGGGTGTATATAAACCAGAGATCCAACATAATTAGAACCTCACTATCCCTTATCAAATAGACCAAATTTGGTGATCTATTTGCCATAATTCCCGTATTAACTCAAATATTGATATATTAACAGAACATTTTTTTAAAAAAAAATACATAACATGTTGTGTTTCTTCTTTCCCAGCCTGCAAATTGTGATTTAATTAGTTTATACTTTTTGAGGCTTGAGTAGGCGTGGGGTTCAGGCATGAGAGAAATCCTGAGGGGAACTTACTGTGAGAAACTGGCATTAGGAAGATGAAATCAGTTCTTTCAGTTACCAAGAAATCTTTTTCATCTTGGATAGCAGTGACAGCTATTGAAAAAGAAGAAAGGCTACTTTCAATCTATATTTGCATAATTGTAGATCTGTTGCCATAATATTATTATGGCTATTAAATTCATGGAGAGAGGAAAAAGATATGTCTCTAGTAGATTTCATACTGTTATAAAAATTACAATGGGCAAGTGTATGATTTGATTCATTTAATTAAAAATGATTGCAACCTAAACATTATCCATAATGTTTAGATTTAATGTGTGAGAAAAATTAAGATTTGCCCATGCAGGCAGAAGTCTTTGGCAGCTTAACTCTTATAAATTTTAGCTTGGTTTTCTGATTATCTTACCATGTTTATAGCGGTGAAATTGGCTTTTTACTTCATTTCACTTATTATCTGTAATAACTACAAGAGAGTCAGATGCAACAGACCCTCTTCCTACTAAGAATAACTAAAGCTTTAGAGTTTTTGCTGCTACAGTTGGTAAGAGAAACTCTACTAACAGATTTATCAATCCTGCTTATAAAAAATTAAAAGGAAGATGGTACTTTAAGCAGATACATATTTTTTTCTTCCTTTAACATAGTTTCTAAGAATAATTTACCAATTTCTGAACTTCCTTACTTATGCTGAAGATTCAAATTCACAGACAACTTAAATTGGACCATCTGTTAGTACACAACATCATGTAATACCACTAACCATTTATTGACAGACAGTGTAATGGCTTCTTGCTACACACAGTTTTGAATTACTATGCATTTGCCATGTGATAATAAGTACAGTTTATGTTTTTAACCACATATATATCATGCTTGGGCTAAAATTCTAAAACATTGTCTGAAATAATGATTTATAAAAGTTATTTTCAACTATCAAAGCCATTTGGTTATCTTTCTTTTTCAACAAGTGCATTTAAGAGGTTTGGGAGCAGACATATTGGGTTAGACCAAAATGTTATGTTGAGGGAAGGTCCTCTAAAATCAGTGGGACAAGTGAGTCATTACTATATTAAGCTCAATTAATGGAACATTGTACTTTATTGCATTTCAGAATTATGACAAATGTGAGTTCCCTGTGGGATTCTACATACTTTTGTAAATCATTCTAGGATTAATTTCCATCTAAGAAATTATTCTGTCTGAATAGTATAGCATTTGAGGGGTATAGAATTTGTGAAAATTCAAATGTGTGCAGCAGCATGAAATTCCACAAATTCCAGTAAAATTACAGTATTTTTTTTTCAATTGAGTGGGGACAGCATTTCCCAGTTGAAGTTCATTTAAGTTTGATGCAAACATCAAAACTACAAGAGGAGCCTAAATCTAGTACACCAATAGGCTCCCCTGGCAATAATATCATATCATTGCTGGGGAAATCAACTCAACACATAATTATCTCTTAACCACTTTGAATCCCTTCATACTGTGAATGGATAATTTTCATGATTTGAGACTCCCTGGCAATAATATTCTAACCTTATTTTCTTCCTTATTTAATTTTCAGTATATAGATTTTTTTTTCTTTTTTTCAATTAGACAAGCGCTCTAGTGTGTGCATTCTATTTATCAGAAGCTTGCAGTCTTGAAAGAAACATTTGGGTTGGCTATTATGGGAAAATACTGTAATTCTGGATTTGAATGCAAATGTTTCATCAGATCCAAACATCTTTTCCATGTTATTATATATAGTCTGATTTGGCAGTATTCCAAAGTTTAAATTTACCTCACTATTGAGAACAGATGAAGACTCGGTTTAAGTATGTTATTACTTTCACAATTCCTACTATATTTGAAGAAATTACTTTAGCATCCAGGAAATAGCTTTGCTTCCTATCATTGCAAATTAAATATTCAACTAAGAAGGGTGGTGTGTTTTTTATTCTGGACAGATGCAAACATTTATGCCAATATATTCTGCTATTTCCTCCACCTCTTCCTGTTTCAAGTCAAATAAGATATATGTTATAGAACACTTTCATTCTTTTCTTTTGTTTGTCTTGAAAAATACTGTGGATTTAACAGCTAATTTAAAGTATAGTATATTCATTTTGATTAATATCCTTTATTAAATTTGTTTTCAGAAATTCCTGAATGACATTAAACTGAACTGCACCATAACTGTTTCTTATTGTTTTCATTGTTGCAGTATGTGGTTAATTTTGAAACATCAAAGTGAAGAAAAAACTTCAACAGAAGAAGTGGTCTATTTAATACTCCTTTTAAATTCTTTTTACTAGTGTCATTCAAATAGATGAAAAACAAAAGGATTTTTACATATTTTGTTGCTTTCTTTTCTAAGGAAGCAAAAATATCATTGAAATTCTTGGGTAACCTATCAAATTCTTAAACTGAAGTACTGTACAGGGTGATTATCAGCTTTTCTCCATTTGTACCTGACCATCACACAAACATGCTTTGCCAACTTTTCTATGCTCCTATGAAGTTGTCTTCTTCTTGTCCTCAACCTATACCTGAGACAGGATCCAATCTGAGTCGGTCCCTGGAACCAGATTTTTAGACTTTTGGATTCATGCTGGAGCCCATCCTCAGGGAACTTCTTTCTCTCCAGAATACTTGCAATAGCTTAAGGCTATCTTTAGCTATTCTGGTATTATAGTGCTATTTTCCCCTTAAACAACCACCAAGCCACAGCAATGTTACTAAGTCTGCATTATAATATAATTCAATGTCATTTTTCATGCTGCTTTTGGCTAGAATGAGGCACTGTGGATTGTGGCTTCTTTCCTGGGCTTTTTACTTTAAGCAGTGGGATAGTCTGTTTATTTAAAAAACACAAGTTTAGCAGGCTTCACGAATAACATTGTATTTGTGTTCTTTATTAGCCCAATAACACTAGACAGATGTAATAGGAGCACTAAAGGATAATGAACCCCAATATGAGATGGGGAAAGAAAGAGAGTGAATGAGAGAGATGATTTATATAATGTTTGTCACCTGTTTGGGCTGATTTGGGACTTTGGACCAAGCTACAGAGCAGAGATCTCGTGAGGAGAGATTGTCCCACTTTTTCTACTATCTTCCTCAAGCCAGGACTGGAGAGGTAGCAGTTGAAAGTGAAAGGCAAGTTGTTACAGATGGCTAAACCTTCAGGTTTGACTATTTATGAGAATAATCACAAAACTGCATGTAGTAAGTTTTGTGGGTAGGAGAACTTCACTGGCTAGTGATTTTAAGAGGTGGGGAGAGACATTCATTCTGATGTGAATTAAGAGGAATATTGGCATCTGGTTGCAAGCTACAACAAAGATAGTTGTGTTGGTAATGGGAACAACAAATTGTATGCAAGAAAAAGTTGCCCACTTTTGCTTTAGAGCAGGAAGCAAACAATATATGAGGAGTAAGGCCACAGCTCAGCCTTTTAAATTTATGGAAGATCTCAGGAGGCTATGCTGAGATCTTGTAGCAAGAACATTCATATATTTTAGTAAGTTTTAAGGTACAGATTACGATATAGGTCTAAGTGAAAATACCCTAGATCAGTGATTCTCAACCTGTGGGTCGGGACCCCATTTGGGGTCGAATGACCATTTCATGGGGGTCGCCAAACAACGCAGTCCGCCATTTTTTCCCCTTTTCCTTAGCTGTGCTACTCCCTTTTATTCTATTGGCTTTTGAAAGCCAATAGAATTATACTCTATTCAAGAATAGAGTCTAATTCTATTGGCTTTCAAAAGCCAATAGGAATTGTCCAGGCTGTCTCTGCCCTGCTGAGCCCACCAAAAGTCCCATTCTGCAAATGGTGCTGCAAGTTGTCTGCAGTGAAGGCGAGCTGTCTGGAAGTTTCCACCCCTCCCTGCTGAGCAACTACTAAAAATGTAAGTAAAAGAGGGCCAGGGGTGGGAGGTGGGAGGCCGGCAGGCGCAGGGAGGGTTGCTGGCACATGTGGGGCCCGGTGGGTGCCTTACCTCCCTTGGGCTGGGCCAGCTGGTGGCCCAGCCAGTGGTCTGCCTGCGCCATCTCTGCTGCTTGCCAGGTACGCCTCAGCTGGCGCAGGGGGCGGCACCACGCATGCGTGGCGCTCCCAGGCAGGGAAAGTTCTCAACTTACGACCAGTTGGGTAGACCTCGACTTATGACTGGTTGGGTAGTCCTCGACTTACGACCAGTTGGGGTCGCAGCATTAAAAAGGTTAAGAACCACTGCCCTAGATGTTTTGTTTTCCCTGATGGCATAGTGGTTAAAATGCAATACTGCAGGCTAATTCTGCTGACTTCTGCTGCCAGCAGTTTGGGAGTTCGATTTTCACTAGCTCAAGCTTGACTCAGCCTTCTATTATTCCGAGGTTGTAAAATGAGGACCCAGATTGTTGGGGATAATATGCTGACCCTGTAAACCACTTAGAGAATGCTGTAAAGCACTGAGAAGCAATATATAAATCTACATGCTATTCCTATTGCTATTTCCATTCATAAAAACCAGAAACAAGCTGACCTTTTGTCAATAAAATTTGGTTATTTTATGGTTGAATATTGGTAACAAGCTATTCAAGTCCTGGAAATTTATGCAGCCTGCATGTGGTATGTTGCCTATTTCTGCCTTAGGGCCTTGCTGGGTGTTTTTGCACTCAAAGAAAATGTTACTTCTTACTTTACAAAAGCATGGTTGAAGCATCTGGCTGATCAGTTCAAGACTTTCTTGGGGTGGGGGCTTCCTCTAGGGTCATTTGATGGTCATCCAGATCAGAACTATCAGTTCCATAACACATGGTATTCTTCCATAACTATCTGAGGGCAAAAGCAGAATTTCATATAATTTTGATTAAATTTAAGATGAGCCTTATACCATTCACTCATATTTATGTAAATTTGGGTAAATTTGTAATCTTGTGCATTGTTTTCTGTTCTGCCATTTATCCATTGGTGAAGCATGACAGAGAACTCTGAGTACATTGCTGTTAAACGACTACAAGGTTAATTCTATTGTCCTTCCCTTTTTTTTCTTGAATTATAACCTATGGCATTTTATTTATTTCAAGTGCATCTGTAACAACAGGCATTCATGAATAGTTTGAAAAATGCTATTGATGTGTCTTGCAGGAAGAGAGGTCTGAGACCATGAACACTGCTTCCTATGTTTCCTATAGCAAGCAGGAGCATTATTTTAAACAAAGTTAAATATTCAAGCTGGCTTCCTGGGAAAAAGAAAGAAGGCAGATTTTAGCCATCTCTTTGCTACCAAACAATGGAGTTTACAGTGGCTGCTCATCTTACAATGTTTTGTAAGAGATGTCTTCCCCATTAGTTTTTATGTTCACATATTCTCTGTGTGATTGTGTATGCATAAAATACACCTATAATAATTAAAATCTAAAATAATTCTAGATTATCATTTCACCTAAAGTATAAGTTCATTAGTAAAGAAAATTTTAAAATGTAGCAAGCAAATGATCAAACATTGGTATAATCAGAGGAGCCTAATAAGGATCTTTGTTGGTATAATCATATATTTTCTCATCAGCTACTCATAGTTGGATTGTGCTTTGTATTAAATTCAATTATCCTAAGCACCTAATATGCGTCCAAGAATGCTGAAGTCTTATAACTATTTTTCTATCTCTTAATTATGTTAAAATTATTCACTCCATGGACTGTCCATTCCCATTTATGATGAACAGAAACTGTCAGAAATCACTGCTCTTTAGGCAACATTGTGGCAGCCACATTTTTCCTGCTGATTTCTCTCATCCCACTTTCTGCCTCTCCTTGTCCATGTTTTCAGTTGTCAGCATTATTACCATCTTCCCCCAGTGTTGGAAGATTTCCAAATTGGGGGTTAACTAGTCATGTCTTCTCTCTCATCCTGAAAGTCTGCAGACGCCTGGCTGCTGGCTGCCTGCTTGTCATCTTTGAGCAAAAGACATTTAATAAGCACGCCAGACTCACTGGCTGTTATAGTTTACTTTAAGAAAGGGCTGGCCTTGTCAAGCTGCAGTCTCACATCAGCTTGGCCTTTCAAGGTTATCTGAGCCATTCCTGCCTCCATTTCAAAAGTGTGAGCCCTTCCCCACCATTATTGCATCCAGTCTTCGAGATTTCAAGAACAGTTTGAAGACAATGCGTGAGCATTTTCTCTTCTGCTACGCTCACAGCACTGATAACAAAGGGCAAAAATCGTTATCAAGACCTTAGCTGCTGCAAGACAGTAATCTTCTCACTGACCTCTCCCTATGAAAAAGAGGCTGAAGTAAACGCCTTTTGTCTTGCTCACATCCATTTACTTATTTCATACAATGTGCACTGTCTGGCCATTTACGGAAAAAGATCCCAGGGATTTCTATGAGAGGAAACTGAAAACGGGTCAAATTAACTTTCCCTTGAGAGGCCTGAAAACCAGAAGAAGAAGGGAGGGAGGGAGGGAGGGTTGCAAGTGAGAGGCACATTCCCCATCAATTCCCCAGAGATGGTATTTCAGAGACAGAGGACTTTACTGCAGTTTCAAATTTACGGTCACCATTGGCTCAATTTTTGAATGCTGCTGGCACTAGAGGATCACAGAGGTTCAAAGCTGCTTTCAGTCTGGTAGATTCTTTCTGTGGAAGTCTTCTAAGGTCCTGCCCTCTAGGTAGAGCCATGTGGAGAACTTTCTATTCAAATTGCACATATTGCCTTCTAACTGCAGGCTTTCCTGTCACGTTTTTGCCAGTGCCCAAAACTGAATCAAAGGTATTTTAGCAAGTGAGGTGACCAAAGTCACATGTTTTCTATTTAAGTTTTTTTCTGCCTAAAGCACCTTGCCCCAGTCTAGCGCTTCAAGTGTGCTTCACTGGAAGTATCCATCCTACACAAATTTAAGGGCAGAGAGCTTATATAGAGAGCTCCAGGTAAGGAAAACTGATTTACATACTATATCATGCCCACTCCAAGTGATCGACGAGATGGGAAGAATAACCATTTGCCTCTACTCCTTCATATATAGAAATCCTTGCTTATTTTAAGGATTTACCATTTGATACAAGGCACAAAATCAGCCTATTATATTGTCTTTAATAGCAGGTTGATGTGCAAAAAATAGCAGGGAAAAGCAATGCAGCTTATTAGGAGATATGGTTACTCCCATAGAACTGATTTTTAATTTTAAAAAAATCCAAATCTATTGTGCTAGAGAATTGCAAAAAAGGCCATTGGGAATGATGGCAATGCTCATGAAAAACTAACAAAATACATTGAGCCATTCACGTTATATTAGGACTGCAAAAATCTAAGTGACCTTTAGATGGCAGTAAAGGATTAAAGTCATCTGTACTCTCTGTTGTCACTTAGTGTTTATTTGGTTTTCTGCAGCCTAATATTTACTGCTGATCACAACTGCCAAAGCAAACAAATAAACAACAAATGGTTCAGACACACAAACTCTGTTTTGAACAATATGCTTGTCATAGACTTAAAGCACAAAGTAGTCTGAAATTTTCCTGTGATTAATCTGGATGAATGACATGTGTTAGAAGAGTCACAGCTGATATTGCCCTTTAAAACAAACCTGATCCTATAATTCCAGTGAGAAGTATCGGAAAGTACATAAAATGGTTTGCTGAACGGTAAAAAATAAGGGAGAAGTAGCTTTGTTCACAGAAATCTAACATAAAAATAACAAAAAGTTATCTTTAAATTTTTATTTAAATAAAATGAGGGTTAATAAAAGAAAAAAAATTAAATACAGTTCAAATATATACAGTGTGGTATCAAAGTATATACACAATTGACTTTTGAATCAAAATGAAAAGAATAGAGAGTCACCAATACATGTTTCATAATAAATGAAGAAAAAGCAATGGAAAAATATATCAACTCATTTATCATTTTGAATTATACAATTTCAGAATTCAAGTGATTCCAGGCAAAATGCCAAACACAGTTTGACATTTAAGAATATTGAAAACAGTCCTTCTTGTAATATAGTAACCCCAAGTTTGTTCTCATAAGACGGTCAGCAAAATTAATAGCAACATATCTATTGCATTTAATGAGATTTGTAGCCACTCATCAATGAACAAACAAGGTTCCCATAACATAATGATCTTGGTGACATCAGGCAGACAAAATGACAATATTCTTTGATCAATAGAGTTGTTTAGCTCTGTTGAAACTGAAATTAGAACTAATGCCTTAAAATAGAAGTGAAAAGTAGGACTTTTATCTCATTTGTGCCTATTCCCTTTCTGTTTTTACAAACTGTATCCAATGGCAATACATATCTTTCTGCACTATTTAACTTGGAAAACTCAGAGTTTTGGCAGTGTTTTTGTTCTCATACTTATAAGCCCAGTCTGAATGTTCAGTGCAATGCAAGCTAGAAGTAATGAATTTTGGGATCACTGTTACATACATAACTTTTTAAACTCCATGTAACATTTTCACCAATATAAGTATTTGTAAAATACTGTAACAAATTATCATAAAAATTCCTGAGCTATAGTTTGAATTCTTTCTAAAATGAATATATCATTATTTAAACCAGAAATCCAGAATGAGAAACTCACCATGTTTAAATCAACATTTTCTACTCATTATGTATCAATAAAGAGCTGCAATGATGACAGCTACAGACCAAGAGCATCTGAGTGTCCATACCACACCTGCTTTCTGTGCAGTTATATCTTAATTGGGCATTATAGCCCCTCCTCTTTTTGTGATTCATGACTTGTTCAGAATGAAAGGATGTTGAGCTGTTAAACAGAACTAAATTATCAGTTTTGTACTGATCTAGAAATTTACATCAATGTAGGATTTACTTCCACAGCCATTCTACTGGGATAAACAAGGAACAAATAAAAAATAGCAATTATTTTTGTTTGCTGTTATATACCTAGAAGTTAAAAGTTTCATGCCATTTCATTATCATGCCCCCTTCCCAATTGCTGTTCATATATCTGTATAAACTTACTTCTTCTACACAATTATACATATCTGAAAGTAAGGAATTCATTCAAGTGGGCTGCTGCTTAGTCACTCAGTGATGCAAAGATTGATTTTTGCACTTACTATTGCTGTTAGTCACTTTTAGATTAGAATGTCTCATTGAGACATTTAATAGGGTAAAATATTTGTGACATTAGTTGTCAAATTACTGATTATTCATAAGCTGAAGGAAGGCCATGATATTTCCTTCAGAGAAAAAAAAATCCTTCTCTGACTTTAGTAACCAAGCCATTCTGTTTTACATTATATTTGGGCTTATTACTTTTCTTTCAAAGTTCCAATAACATAATAATCCATCCTGGTGATGGATGGATCGACGGCAGAAGAAAAACTGATTATAATTTTTTAAAAGGTCTTCAGAGCCTGGAAATGCTAGGAATGTTGATGGATGGTTTCTGAAGAACCTTCACTACTGTCCTTGAGCAGGGCTATTTCGGTTGATTCTCCTAGTTCATCAATAGGCATTTCTTCTTCAATAGTGAGGTGAACATCTGGCAAGGAAGATTCACTGCTTCCCTCCACAGAACACAAGGTGCAGGAAAAAGCTGGTACCATGCTGTCTTGTAGCATACTGATCATCATTGGAAACTGGACAGACCTCAGTCCTGATACTGTTGGCAGAGACTTTACAGCTTGTCCCCATTTCCTCTGCTCATCTTTATAGAGCAGCAGCAAGTTAGATTTCTTTTCTTTCCTCTTGGAGTTCATATAGCCTACCATGATTCCCATTAAAAAGATTCCATAGAAGGTCATGACAATCAGGATATAAAAGTATTCATTGCTACTACGTCCATTCTTTTCAGACAGGGAAGCAACAGAGCCAGAATTTTCAACAGCCAGCATGGACTGTGTTGTGTTAGGATGATCCATTGCAAACATCAAAGCTTTTGGAAGAAGGCTGGATCCTGGAGAAAGTAAGAGATCAAGGCATGAATATCAAACAATGATGATAGAAAATTAATCCTAATGCATATGTGAATTTATAGTTATTTGTTGGTTATTGAGATATGCCAAATGATCATCTATGAACATTTGATAAGAGTTCATGGGAATTAGCTTCATAATATACATAATAAACTGTTTTGTACATCACCTAAGCTTATTCTTCCTTTATGTAACCTAGTGTTACATTGTCCACTTAGACAACTCTGAGAATCTCAGGAACAAGTCTTTAATACCAGTTGCCTGATCTTCTAAAACTGAAGACAGCAAAAATTGAATCCAGGAATATCTGCATGTACAATATGAGATCTAAGTGCTAGTGAGCCACTACTATAACTTATTATAATGCAAATCATCAGTTTTATGAAAATATGTACAGTACAGCAGCTGATAGACCTACTAGTAGATTGGAAAAGTGTTGCTTAATTTTGTTCTCTGAGCAATAATTTCACTATGCCCTGAATGAGCAGGTAATAGGCTTGAATTTGGTTCTCTTCAGTCCAAGTCCAATACTTTAATTATACTACACTGACTCTCCTTTTCCTTTTTCCCATCCTACTCAGCCTTCCCCATTAAATGTATTAAGACTAGTTGATGACATTTTACACAGCCTAAGTGCTAATGGAGATTATTGTGATTTTTGGACCATTTAGTTTAGAAACACAGAATTTTGCAAACCAAAATTTCCATTGAAGTAGTATTTCTAGTTATATCCAAATATTTCTTTACATGAGAATACATAGCAATGAATGATTGAAAAAGTACTTCTGAAATTCAAGGAGAGACAGAGTTGGTTTACAACCAAACCAGTTATTGTAGTGAAGCATCGCATAGTTTACCAACTCTGAAACAATGGAAAATTGTTATTATATTCAGTACCTTAGAATAATAATAAAAAGAAACGTTCAACAACTTACGTGAGCCTGCAAATAATTCTGTGCTTCCCAAAGCCCTAAGGAAACACTACATCTGCCGGATTCCAGAAGCTCTGAAACTTTCTCTTGCTGCTGCCAGAATTAATAGACTTGCTTGGATGAAATGTTATGCCATGTGACCCAGAGTATATAATAGTTTCATGCTAAAGTCAGCCCACAAACTGAAATGGCCTCACAGTTTTAACTGGTTAAATTCCTGACACATCTGTAAAACGAAGAACAGTGGGATGGCTGAGTCATTCTTTCCTAAACAAAGGCCAATGCTAGAAAGTTTGGACACAAAACTTGGGTCAAGCACTGACACTTTGCAGATGAATTATGTGACTTGGGCTAAACACTGCTTTGTATGCACAGTGGATTGTCATCAGCAGAAAACCCCTTTCATGGCTATGTGTAAGCACTGCTTCCTTCCTAGTACTCTTGCAGATGGCCTTTATAACTTACAGAAAAGTTTGACTTCATTTAAATTAAAGCTATCAAATCTTAAATTTAATCCATCCCTTGGATCAGACAAAAAGGCCCCCTGAGACTTGCAGGGTTAGAGTTAGGATGTTTCGGTTTACAATACTAATATAAACCATTTGATTTCATGGGATTTGTTTCTTTAGTAAAAGTGGTTAGAATGGGTATCATAAAACAGCATAAAATAGTTTGGAGTTGCAACCTGGACTACATTCCACTTAACTGTGGTTGTAAAATGGAAGGTGCTTAAGGTAATTATGAAAATAATCATGAAAATAATCAGTAGCATCTTGTATTAGACAAAATGCAGGTGATATTGCCATGGGAACCAAATCATAAGCAGATCATTCCAATAACCAACATACATTTGTATAGAAAAATATATCACAAGTATATGAAGCAGTGGACAGGGTATGTGGTAAATTTCTGAGTTATTTCCAAAATATGAACCCAAAACTTTGATTTTCAAATGTTTAATACTATAAAGGATGTGCTTCCCACAATTCCATTTTGTTTCTGAAATGAAGAATATTGGAAGGAAGACAGGGCTGTTATCTAGCTGTTTTAGTCCACTGATGAGGCACAGTTTTTACATTTTCTTACATATTAAAGCTAAGCCAATAACTCACAGTCTTTCTGCCCTGCCTGGAGAAACTGGTTTATCAGGACATAAGGGAAGGCATTCACAAGCCAAGCTGGAGCCCTGACAAGGCTATGTTGCAGACAGACAGCTTGTTCAGGGAAAGTGAGGAAAATGCCAAGTTTTGGCTTAGATACAAGAAAATTTTAGAACTTAAGCTCTTAATGAATATTTCAACTTCTGATACTTCAACTACTTTTTAATAAAATTTGATGTGCACAAAACTTGTTTATTCATAAAAGTCGCTCCCCAGTTGTTATGTATACATGCAACTATTTAGTTCAATAGAACTAGATTACTTCAACACAGTTCTAAGCAGAAATAAGCAGTGATTGGGATGTAACTGATACCCCCAAATTAGTAAATTCTTCAACAAGTATGCACAAATTTAGTTAGTTAGTTAGTTACTGAATAGCCAATATACCATTGGCTTTATTCAGGTGGTCAGTGGTTCAAACATAAAATCCACACAAGCATAAAATCTATTCCTCCAAAATGAAACTCTGGCATCATAGCATATTCTACATTCTTGTAAAATTGATTATCTAACTATGTGCCATATCAGCAATATTAAAAGGCGGGAATAAAAGGAGGGAAAAATAGTTTTCAAATCATTCATACTTTCAGTATCCACCCTCAAGAAAGATATAAAACTCAAGTCTTTGGTTGTTTTTTGTTTGTTTGTTTTTAAATAAAACAACCAGGAACACATGTTCTAAATTTTATCATCATGGAATATCATCCAACTCAAAATAATTATTAAATAGAATAATTTTTCTCTCAAGCCTATTCTAAAGCCAACCACATTGCTCAAGGATTTCTATGTTGATTATATTATTTAAAGCAAATTCAGGAAGTCGTAATTTTAAAAAAGTGATGAAAAAGTAGAATTTTTCACTTTAAATTTTAGAGACTTGGAACACTGAAAATTTAGATAACCCCTAACTTATTTCTGTTATTTATTGGTTTGTTAATAAATATATATGTGGAAATATGTGTGGGGATTGTTCCTCATCATAAAGTCACCATTATTAAATACATTGAATCAGATGGTAAATTATTGCCTAACTTAGATAATATCCATAGAGAAAAGCAAGATGAAATGAAATTTGATATTGCTGAATAACCAAGAACTGAATTCTTGACTAGTAGGAGGGTGGTTTAGATAGGAAAGAAAATCCTAGACTGAAGATTCCTTATACGAACTATAAAATGTTTGCCTCAGATTTGGATGGAATTTAGAATTCAAGGAAGCACAAATTTAAAATCTGGCATACCCTCACTCCCTTGTGGCTTAAAGCGGGTGATGAAACTTTTGGTTATAGCTTCATTCTGGGTACATCTCTTGGTAGTAATCCGATTTATCTTGCCCTGGAATGATTACTGCACAATAGCCATATTTATAATACTCTCTTATGTGTCTTAAACACTTAAATGAGATTTGTTTAATTAATCCAAATTTCTGAATGTCCCTGCCCCACAAACATTGAATCCTAAACTAGCTTTACTTTCTGGATTTGTACAACACAATTTGCTGTAAGGATGCTTGGTAGATTGTTCAATAGATTTGCCAATGAATGTGAACTGAACATGCAAACTTGTGACATGGACAGGTTTGTTAACTAATTAGAAGCCCACTTTAAAATGTCAGTATTCTAAAAGAAATCATTTTTATCCCTATTTTAAAAAAATTCCAAATAAGATCAGCAAGCAGTTCTTTGCTCTTCCCATCAAATGAGGAGGAAGAAGAACTGAAGAAGGAGTTGAAATGCTCTGGGAAGGAAGCCAGAAGCCAGGAGCAACCAGAAAACTCCCTAAAGAGTTGAAAAGGCCTATTCTACTTATAGAATAGTGTTTGTAGAAAAGTTCACTCTTTATGAAGAAATGAAAATACACCAATTTTTTCAAGTTATATGACATATTGACCATGGTAACTTATCATTAAGATCACGTCTTCAGAATAGCTTGCGCTATCTTAAATTCTCTACTGATGCTACAATATAATAACAGTGAATTTTTTAGGAACTGGGGAAGACTACTGCTTATTGGGATGAAAATGTAAGAAAAAAAGAGAGACACCCATTTTAAACAAAAATATACCAAGAACAAGCCTCCAAAGGAAACAGAATCATGAATCATTTCAAAAGAATGAGGAAGACCAAATAAAAACTAGAACAATTGAAAAAGACTTTCTTAAGTCAAAGATTTGAATAAGTTAAACATACTATATGTTACAAAAGGAAGGAAGAAGATATTAGAAATTTTAGGCATGAAAAATTGGTTAAATAGTCTAAGTGAAATAGGATAAAATAAGTATCAGAATGAAGATTATTAATAAAGATTTAATGAGCAAGAAAAAGTGATATCGTAGAGAAGACCCCTCAAATACCCTTTCCCATGCAAGCACTACATTAATCTGAATTTAGTGCAATGGCTCTATGTTCTGGCAATGCACTTGAACTACAGGAATCTGAGCCAGTCAGCAATCATTTCAGAAAAAAATATTACAAAGAAAGTTTTGCAATACTTCTGGAATTGAAGGACAGGTGATTTCCCACTGGTAGGATTTGTGATCTCATCCTGGCTTCCAGGATTTCCAGTCTTCACAGAGGTCAAGATGCCATGATGCCTTGCTATCATTACTTGTCCTCTCACCAGTCTGTGTGAGCATAGAAACATCTGTGTTCCATCTTGATTGAGCTTATTGTCACATTGTGAACAATTCACTGGGTTCTAGTGTCTCAGAGTACAATCCTAGTGGAAACTGAGGAGCTGCCAAATTCCTGCAAATGACTAGTAGATATTTGAAGAAATGTTTTAATACTTATTAGAGAATAAGTAACTTTTTCTTCTCAGTCTATCTGGTAACTTATAAAATTATTGTGAAATCTAACTTCCATGCAAAGAAACAGGAAACAGAAAGTAAGACTGAAATACTAAGAAATAAATTATCTTTAGAAATAATTTAGATTATATTATTGTAATTTTAAGACATTTTTCTTTTGGTATTAATAAAAGTGAGGATAATTTATTTTCATTGCGTAAGGAAGGTCACCAGAGTGCTTTCTCTATCTGTGGAGGGACCACAATCATGTGGAAAACTTGAATAGATGGAAGGTAGTATGAGTACTGTAGATACAGTATATAGTGCTATTATAGCTACTCCCATTCCTCTGAATATGTATAGAGAATCTTTATTTTTAATAAGTACTAAATAAATCTATTCAACCATCCATAGTAAGCTAAGATACAGACTATATAGAATGCAGAATAACTATCAGTTGTTTCTGATTGCTCCCTATTCAAAGTTATCAAGGATAAAAGAATTATGCAATATTATGCAATATTTTTTTTAAAAAAATCAGAATGATTCAGTGTAATTCAGATTATCAAATCAATTTTCACTGATTCAGGACACTTTCTATGCATATTTTAATTATTCAGATCAGTTGAATATTTTTTTAAAATGAATTCTGATCTGATTAAGTATTTGATTTCTATACCCTGTTAAGAATTAGTAATTTTTCAAAGGACAGTTAAGCTACTGGTTATCATTCTTCCAATTGAATTTTACCTTTTCTAACTGCCATTGAAAGTTTCCCAAATTAGATTAAATATGCCAAGTTCTTACCATATAAATAGAAACTTAATTCAATGCAAGAAAATTGAGTATGTTTAAATTAAGAGAGTACACAGCAGGTAGTACTGTAGTAAAAGGGGCAAAGGAGGAGGATACATTTAATTGAAGGCAAAATGGTTCTGAAAGTATTTAAAGTCGTTCTATGAGAGCCAGTTTGGTGTAGTAGTTAAAGGCACAAGATAAGAATCCAGGAGACTGTACATTTTAGTCCTACCTTAGGCACAAAGCCAGCTGGGTGATCATGGGATAGTCACTTTGTCTCAGCCCCAGGAAGGAAGCAATGGCAAACAATTTCTGAAAGACCTTGCCAAGAAAACTTCAGGGACTTGTCCAGGCAGTCTCCAAGAATTGGACATGATTGAATGTAAAAAAAAAAAAAAAAAGTTCTGAAAAGCTTCCACAATTTTTTTTCACTGAACAAACTAATTATGCAATTGCATTTTTTGTATATATTATTTTAATCGTCACAGATTATGCCTTAAAAAACAAATACACTGTATTAGGTTTTTAAAATATGAATGATGACTTTTCTAGATTAAATAGCTAGCATGGAAGCTAACCAAGAAACTATCCAAATGAAAATGAAAACTTCTCTTTTTTGCATAATAATTTGGATAAAGATAAATTCTTTTCTGCTTTTCTTTTCACTTGGCTTGCTTTATATGGTTTTCATTATTTGTACTGTAAACTGCCTTAAAGGAATGAATTAGCTAGAAAGGCAAATACCTAATAAAATATGGATGCAATTTAGCAGCTGTTTTTGTTCATTGTATTTTCAAACAGTAAATGTAAGAATTCACTCTCTGCCATAATCCTGTCTGTTTTCTGTTGATTGAAATTGCATATCAGACAAACCAGTCTAGATTCAATATATGAAAACAGTTGAGAATCAACCATATTTTGGATTTATGATATAGATATTGCCTTGGCTGAATCACTTTCAGAGAAAAGTATAGAAGAAAAACCATTTAGATTCTTATCATATGAGGATTCTTCGATAGCATCATAATTTCTCTAGGATAAGATCTAAATAATTCTTGGCTCTTCTTTACATGTTAAAAATGGTGTTTTTACAAAAATCTATTTTTTCAGAACTTTTGCACACAATCTCTCTTTAATGCAAGATGTACACTTGAATAATGGGATTTTTTTTTTATTCCTGCACAATAATTCAAAAGTTGTTGATACTGGATTCACGCTCACTGAGATCTGATGCAGCATTGTTTTACTTATCTTTACTTTACTTTTACTGTACATATACCATTATAATGATCTTGTTAATATTTACTTAATTTTTATCATAACTGCCTTTTTTATACATATACTTATAGCACACATCAAAATATTGTATAAAAGATTAGCAGGGGGTTAATAAACTAAATATTAATACCAAAGGTTTGTTTAACCCAGTGCATTTTCTGGCTTTACAGAACTTTATTGGAGTAAAGAAAGTTCACCCAAGTATGTTGCCTCCATTTGAATAAACCAAGGAAAAACAAATAAACACAGAAGCTTTTCTCCAGGGTGGTAAGGAGATTGCTACAATAGACTATCTAGCAATCCAGCTGTAACAAAAACAAATGTAATTAGCTATAGTGGGAACTTTTTAGCAAAATTCATGTGACTACAGATTTGTCCAAACTACTCCTTGCTTCCTCTTTTGCTCCCCACACTCCCAAATTCATAAATTTTGTGATAAGATAGGCAGAGAACAAACAAAAATTCTTTCTGGATGTTTTTTCTGTAGCTTTGCATCCTGTGTTTGTTCCATAGTTTTCCAACATAAAACAAAAAATTGATCCTATCATTGCACACTAGCTAAGAAGTGTGGACAATTTCATTCAAACAAAGCTCTCTCATCAGACCGCTTTGAGTCAAAGATATTATTCTAGTATCCCAGAGGAAACCTGGAATATAGTTGGGCAATGGAGTGAAAAAAGACATTCAGCAAACTGCATAGCTCATATGATTGCATAATTGCTTGCATTTTTATAAAGGTTCCCATAATATTTGAATGGATATTTCTCAACAATCTTTGCCACTGTATTTCCACATATGTTTCATCATGCATTCCAACTGTCTGCACTGACAGCAGAAAAATTGTTTCTGGAGCCATACTATCACTCTTTCATCCCAGTTTCTATGTTTTGGAATAAAGCCCAACAGCAAAGTGAACAGGTTTCAAACTAAATTAAACAAACATATTAATTCACAGAAAAGTTGCTTTCTGTGGCTACTTCAAATTCTGCTTCAGTGGCAGAATACCTTTGAATCCTGAGAAACATGACCAACATCATGCCATTGCACTCACAATCTTTAAATCCTTGATTGCCTACTGTGGGAATAGAACATTGCAAAAAGGAAGCTTTCAGTCTGAATCAGCATGTATTCCCATGTCTTTCTGAAGATTTTTTATACTTTATTTATTGGAAAACTTTCCACTTATTTATTGGTAAACATTCAATTTACTAAGTTTGACGCCCATAATATGGTGATGTCCATATTGTGGTGATATCCTGATGTCTTTATGGACTATCACCATAATATAATGATGTCCTGGTGACTTTGTTTCTCCCCCACACTCCCCTCCCACACACAAAATGGCAAGCAGTTCAATGGGTCAGCTGAGGGAGGAAGGACGAGGAGGAGGAGGAAAAGGAGACTTTACAATGCTCTCCTAATGATCATGAGGGAAAAGGAAATGGTGCAAGCATATATTATATGTGGAGAGAAGAAGGACGAGGGAATGAGTGGCAGTGGGTGAGGTCTGGCTGGCAAAGGGTGAGCCCTTTTCCTCCCTGGAAAGAGATGGCCCTCGGGGACATGTCAGGAATAGAAGTGTAGTTTTTCTCATTGTCTGCTACTCTTTTTGTCCCCTGCCCTCCAACAAAATGCAGGCACTTATGCAAGAGGTTTCACTGGGATCTCCTGAGTTTTGTGAGTTGAGGGGAAATGGTGAAAACCAACATTTATATATGGAAAGAAGAATGACCCAAAGAATCACAGATTGTCTAGTCTTCAATATAAATGTGTTTGCAGTAACATTAGACAATCAGAGAGGTATATTACATGCCATCCAACTGCAGGTAAAATTTTCTTTAAAATAACAGTAGCAGCAGCAGCAGCAGCAGCAGCAGCAAATAACTCAGTTTACTTTTAAAACATACTTTGTACATGAAGTGGAGGGGCATCTTTAAAAAAATGTTCATTGGATAAATTGGCAGAGTAAATGTGCATGATCAACAAAAGTCAGAAGAGAATGTTGGGCCCTACGATATGATGACAAACAAATTAGGGGAAAACAGGCAAAACATGTTTTTTGGAGTCATTTGCAACTCATATACCAGCACTTGTTATATGTTTGCATGCCTTCATTCATTGTACAGGATTGTCTATATAAGCTCTACTCTGCCTCATGTGACTAGAGGTTTGGAATAACTTAATTGACAACATTTTGAATTGTTACCCTAACTGCCTCCTCCAGAGAGACTTGCAGTCCCCTGTTGGATCTGATAGACTTTTTATCCAGATCTTTCTTTTGCTAGCTTCCCCATCCATACCAAATAAGATAGCATTCTTTTTATGGCTGGAGAAAATAAAATAGTACAACACTTTAATTAGTATTTAATATCAAATCTTGAAGTTGCCAAGTTATACTCGTAACTGGGAAAATATAAATTTCTTATGGCTGTCCAGTCCATGACATGTGACATTCCAAAGAAAAAACCTGATAGCTTGTGATTGTGGCATACAGCCCAGCCTGCACACTTGCCCACTCTCATGCCAGTTCTTACTCTGACCACTAAAAAAATATAGCACCCCCAGTGGGCTATGGCATTTTGTAGTGCAAACTGACTTTTGATTTCTTTCATCTAAAAAAAGAATGACCCTCCCCACAATTTCCTAATGTTACAAAAAAGGCAAACAAATCTTACAGCATTATAATCCAATATTTGCAACTTAATATGAGGATTGAGGGAGATGGGCAGTCTAGAAACATGAAATATAAATAAATAAACAAATTAAAGAAATAAACAAATAGCATAGATTCACATCATCCACTTTGAACAATCGCAACAACTATTTTAAAGGCGTTTTATATCATATGATAATGGTGCTGAAAAATTCCCACCCATCCCCCCACCAAATGACTCTATGTTTCATCCTATTCTACAGCATTTCCGGTTTAAAAAAATGTTTTCAAAGGAAGCTATAGGATCTAAACTAAAGCAAACATTTTCCCCAGGAAACTGAACAGTTACCATCCAGCACATTACAACTCATCCATATTAACCCCTTGAAAAAGATCATCCTTTTCCAGCTATGTTTATTTGCCGGATTCTCTCTTGTCATGAGTCAATGAGGATTAATGGAATCAACTCCCAGGATTTAGTAAATTTTAAGAAATTAGTCCCCATTCATTTCCCATTGGCTTTTCATTTCTGTACACGCAGCTGACTTGGTGTTAGCCTTTTCTGGGGCCATCTGTTTATGATCAGTGAACAGGGCAAGAGAATAATATGTGTCAGGATTTCTCCACTTTTAAAACCAAAGACATACTGAGAGTGAGACATGCAGACAAATATGAGGAAAGCCCAAAAGTTTTCTTCGTAGGCAAAAGATTCCCATTTCTGTCTTCCAAATAATAATCCAACCCTTCAAATAACCTTTCCAAAAGAGATAAGTCCTTGAATAATTTGGGATTGGGCTGAGAGGAAGTCTTCTGCTCAGTTTGGAGTAATCTTTCATTTTTACAGGTTTTGTTTTTTTTTATTTTGTGACCTTACCCAATCCATAGATTATATCTGGACATTATTCAATGGAGTAATAATAAGAATATTCTAAGAAAGAAACCAAAGACTAAAACTATAGTTAAGATAAATGCACAAATCTACCTCAATAGGTTCAAGCTGAAAATACATGGAACGGAGCTGTTTAACTGTCTTTGATAGAAAGCAGGGAGCCACCTCTGCAAATAGAGTTCCATAATGTGGAGGCCACAACGAAAAAGGCCAGTCTTTTCATTCAAGTTCCCCTGATTGAAAATAGCCTGAGTAGATTCAATCTTCACAAGATCAAATCCATTCCAATACTATGCAATACTGTCTCTTAATGCCCTTTTTTATTGGGGGGAATCCTTTCTCCCAAATAAATAGGTAAAAATCTGCTGTGTGGGACGAACGTTTTTTCACTTAATTAAGAAGCTAAAGAAAGATGCAGGTGTACTGTCTTTCTTTACATCAGTGCTTTTTTTCTTAAAAAAAAAAAGGTGCCAGAATTCACACACGTAATACAACCCGCCTTGCCTACCCTACAAGGTTCCATCCAAAAAAGGTGCCGGAACTCTGTTCTGGCCATTCTATGAGAAAAAAAGCCCTGCTTTACATAGTTGTCTCACTGATAGGGAAGAAACCTTAGGAAAATTATTCCTATGGGCCTTTTTCAGGTCAGGAAACATGGATAGCTTGGGAAGCCATAAAGTAATGAAAAGATGCATAATTGGAAAAGTGAAACAAACAATTGCAGTACAGTAATAACCTGAAGTCAGAAGTTCCACAAAAAGAGATTCTAAGCACCTGGAAAATGATGTCCAAAACCAAAAGTCTCCTTCACAGGGAAGAAAAATTGGAGAAACAGGGAGACAATTTTTTTCAATATGGCTATCTGTGGTGGGAATACTATTCGTTTACAGTGGGACCTGGGATTACAAGAGACCAGACTTGCTTCCACCTTCACAGAACTGTTCCTACTCTGACCAATTTTACCTTTTCCTTCTCTCTTCCTTGAGGCTGTTTCACGGTTCAAGTAAGCCTACAAGTGACACTTAAATAAAGAGCAGGAAGGGAATCAGCAAAGAGAATATTATGTCCATGGGAAATACATTCAGCACTGGGCTTTAAGTTAAACAGACATAGATATTAATGCAAAATGTTATGTTGCTCTTTAAAAGGTTTTTTAAAAAATTAAAACTTGTGAATGCTCATAAAAACATTGCATGTGAAATTTGCAAGTGGCAGGAAAACCCCAGTGGGTGGGAATCCATTTGAATTGCTGTACAACAAGGCATTTGGGGTGGGGAGAATGTGAAAATAAAACATCTGGTATATGTTTAAGCTTAGAATGACCTCGTCTGCTCTTCTGAGATAACTATGAAATATGGGGGAAGGGAAAGAGGTTCTTTCCTTACTGGGCTTCAAAAATGCTTGGAAAAGAATAAGACTGCAATTTATGTCCTTTTCTGAAGCTGCAGACTTGGCTTGGGGGGCTTACTGGGAAGAGGGGGAAATTGGGATCTGATCCCATGATTTATGTTACACCATATCTTTGATCTGCATCTATGTGGTTTATAAATATAGTTTCTGATGCAGCATGAGATGTGAACCCAATCACTGTAGATTATTCAACAAACTGTGGTGAAAAGAAACTATGACAGTACAGAAGTGCACAATCAGATGATCCCAGGACTGCACACAGGTCTTGAAAGCTTTAAATAATGACCATTAAGCCCTCCAAAAGTTTCCATTAAATCACATGTTCCAAACTGGATGGAAACAGAGAAAATAGTTTAAAAAGGGGAGAATAATTTTGTCAACTACAATTTATTTATTTACATTAATTTTAATATACTTGCATTTAAATTATATTTTTAATGCTAAGTCACCTACTTTTGGAATGAGTCTCTGGCATAAAGCCAAAATATAGCCCTGAGGCTGAGAAAAGTTCTGCATCCCTAACTTAGTGCAGTGTTGAACCTGGCCAATATGTGAAGTATTATTTTATAACTACAAGAGAAGAAGGGAAAGCATCTTTGGAGCTTGTTCAAGCTCTAACCTGTTTATTCAATTTCCTCATAATAAGATGATTTTCTTATTTATAAGAATGTCTATGGAGATTCTCAGTCATCCAGGTCGTGGTTATCCTAAAGGTGTTTTTGCAGACCTGAAGAAGCTTCTTGGATGAGAAGTGAAACATCTTCAAAGAAAAACAAGAAATTCCAGTTGCCTTTTAAAATAGCACCTTTGGGACATCTAACATCTCCCTTGATCTTTAATCTATTCCACAAATTTAGTGAACTGTTAAACAGGCTGATTAAAAGAGAATTCACATAGATTTTTAAAAGGCTGCAGCTAGACATTGCAGCTAAAAACCTGGGTCCCATTCACTGAAATAAGCAGCATAGCCCCCAAATCCTGGCCTGTCTGATTTTGGAATAAGTAAACAAGTGTACAATGCCATCTTTGAAAGACCTCCCAGTAATGCAAAACCAAACTCAACCCCTTATGGGTTAATTATAGTGTATGTGGAGATTCTTCTCCAGAAGATGGTCCTGAATGTAACCAGACCCAAACTGCATATGACTTTATAAAACCAAACCGACACTTGGGAATATATAAGGAATCAATACTACAGTCATAGTAAAGAAGTTAACAGTCCTGAAATTGCTGTTATTCATCAGCAAGTAGGCTATCAGAAAGCATTCTAAAGATAAAGTGTTGATGTTGCTATTGCCAAAACCACTTGCTCAAAGAAAGGCAGAAGACATTTAACAACATTGGAGCAAGAACAGAGGAACAGGAGCCAAAGCCTTAATCACAGAATCCTCAGTCTTGAAGACTAACAGCTGGAACCAGCCTTTTTTAGAAGGCATGAAACCACTGCAGAATGATGCTTCCACTTCAACCCTTTCAATAACTTCTAATACTGTAGATATCATGGTCAATGGTAGACTGCTCTTGAGTGATCTAACAAAAGTCAACCACTACAGTGACCAATGCTATTTCTATCTTACCCATAGATCTAAACAGAAGAGATTAAGTTAATTCATTCCATCCAAGATTCTCTATAACTAATATAACACACCTTTCTTCAAAATCTTTCCTAAACAGAACAAATTTGTAGACCAGGAGGAAGTTCTCAAATCCAACTGGATCAATAGAACACTTCTTCAGAATGACTGTATCACCATTTTCTTTAAGACAGAAGGAACATCCTTCTTCTCTCGATACATAAAAAAAGTATTAATAGCCTTCTAATTCAGTCACGTGCATCCTGCAGGCTGCTTTGTCTTGTCTTGTTCTTTGGTTTCAAATAGATTTTTCAGCTGAATGATTTAAAGACAGAATTGTATATTTTAAACAAAAGCTTCTTGTAAATCTTATGGAATGTTCATAGTTTTGCTTATAGTTTTTAAATCGTAGTCAGCTATTTTCCAGGCACATACAATTAGATGTTCAATATAAACAATAAACAGCTGGTGTATAGAAATTTGTGTGGTCCTTACTGCTATATATAATCAGTTTTTGAATATAAAATAATCCAGGACAGGGAATAAAGTGAGTATTTAGATATGGGATAGACAGTAGTTGATGGCTGAGAACTACCCTCCTTGGAATGAACAGGAAATAAAATGATGCAACATAGCTGATGCCATGCCATATGTGAGGGATTTTATAGTTTAGTTTGGGTTTTTTAGTTGTGTATGTTGGCTACCCTACCTAAAGATGCATTCTTGGGCAGCCATTCACTTTTTTTCTAAGGTGGCCTAATATCTAAGCCAAATAATTCAGATGAGAGACAACCCTGCAAGATGCTACACCTTCACAAGAGCTGTTCTCAAAGGGAAATTATGGAGTACCCCATTTGAACAATATTTTCTCCCTGTGGTGACAGAATTCTTGAAATTTACCCTCTTTTTTAATACAGTATTTCCAAGTGATTGAGATTCTTCTTATGATTGTTCCTATCAATGTAATTTCATTTTTTTTCCTGAATATGCCTGAATTTTGTTTTGCTACTTGCAAAGTGTATCATATTTCAATTCCCATCAATTTTATAATTACTAGGTTTTACTGTGTTTTTTACATCTATCTGGTTTTTTGGGAGGGTGAGAAGGAAAATAGTCAGTTACCTTAATAGAGTACTATTACTACACTGGAAGTACTTTACAGCTGTTTCAGGGAGTTTGCTTATGACTTGGCTGAACATGGCTTTGGCTGACAGAGGATTCCCACAGGATGGCTTGAACATCACAGCCTGAACCGCAGTGCTTCTGACAGGCCTGTGAAATGAAACAGCATTTGGGTTCCATTCAACAGACCAGATAAATTTACATATTCCATCACGCTGACAATATGCTTATGGCTTGGGTTTAGAAGAGGAATCATATTTAATCTAAGCCTCCCTCTGTCTCTCTCTCTCCTTTTTTTTTTTTTACAAAAAATAGTGTTTTTAATACATACTTGCCTAAAATATCTCAAAAATGAGGACATCAGTACATGAAACAGCTGCCTGCAAGGAGGCAGAAAAACGGTTTACTACTCTTTTGCAATATTTTGGTGTTTCTTCATTTTATCACTTTCTGTAAGGAAACCACTTCTTTCTGGGAGATCTGATTTTGGTTTAATTATAGTAAAATTTTTATTCTCTGATTTACTCAACTTCAACAAATTACTGGGAAAAATCTTTCTTATGACAGCTAACTTTTATTTTGGAGAAACAGCTGGCCAGATGCTGAGAACTGAAGTGTTCTGATTTTATCAGTAACATATTACTGGAAACACTTTTGGAAATCCTAATGCCATTGGTAAAACTGGGGGTTTTCATACAGCTCAACTGATAAGCATGCAAGTTTGAAGTTTGTAATTAAGTACAAAGGTTAAGTATTTTAACTGTATTAAATACATTCTCAATTTCACTTCTTTATGTGTTAAACAAATGATAGCATTTCAAATATAAGTTTTGATAGAAGAGATTATTTGTAGCTCAGGGTTGAACTGTGAGATTCTTAGTGCTTTTTGATCGTGGTGTTTTTTTTGTAGATGTTTCATTACCCAAACTAGATTAATGTTATCAGTATTGTTTGGGTAATGAAATGTCTGCAAGAAAACCACCAACTCAGAAAGCACCAAGGACCCCAAAGTATAAGTTTTCTGGTCCTCCACCAAGCTGAATGTAGATTATGTAATGGTAATGGTGCAGATTGTGTAATGGTATTGCATTTAAAAATTGGTGCACTTTATAGTTAACACAGGTTTTATCATACAAATAAGCACAATGTAATAGACATACAGGCAGTCCTCAACTTACGACCACAACTGGATGAGTTCTGTTCTGAAGTGGCTGTTAAGTGAGTCACACCCCATATTATGACATTTTTTGCCACAATTGTTAAGCAAATCACTGCAGTTAAATGAAATCGTGTAGCTGATAAGTCAAACTGGCTTCCCCCATTGACTCTACTTTTCAGAAGCTGGCTGGGAAGGTTGCAAATGGTAATCCCATGAACCAGGAAGGGGGGGCGGTTTCAATCATTGTAAATATCTGCTAGTTGCCAGGGACCTGATCATATGACCGTAGGGATGCTGTGATGGATTGCGAGACCACTTGTAAGTCCCTTTTTTTTGAGTGCCATTGCAACTTCAAATGGCTGCTAAATGAATGTTTGTAAGTTGAAAACTGTCTTATGAAAATCACAGCATCCCTTTGTATCACTTTAAGATCTTAAAGAGTTATATGGAATCAGATAAAAACTATCTATTCTTACAAAGCAAATGAGATACCACATTTACAAGCAGGATTTGAACTGAATCACATAGAAATTAAATGCTGGATTAAACAATACTTTTACAAGGTTATTAAATGAATATTTTTCTTTCCTTAACTTTCCATGTACCAGTTTCACTGGAAGACCAGAAGAAAAATCCTCTCAATTTCCCATTGTTTCTGTACAATTTGATACAACAAATTACGCTTCTCTCTTTTTTATATAAAAAATCTTTCCCAACATCGACAGACTTCCAGTCTATGTATCTGCTTATATTTCAGTGTGATCTTAGTTTCTATATGATATATTATTTGTTTACTTCTCTTAGAACCAAATTCACTGAACCCCACACTTAAGTTTCCTGACACATATGAATGTGAATAATTCTCCATACACATAGGACAGATCGTAATGATTCTCTACTTTTAGAAATAAAGTGGTACAGATAACAGAAACACCAGGGTTTTTCTTTTTCTTTTTGCATTGCACTTAAATATGCTTGCACATTCACCACTTCAAAAACTATTAACTCTATCTGTTGTGGATATAATTTTTAGAAACAAATATAAAAGAGCCAGCAACAGATGAAAATAATTAAATCGTTAACCTTTTGGCATACTCTGGGAATAAGTACATCAGATTATGCCAAAGTCAAGTTAGGAACTTTGCACATAGATGAACATTTAATGCAAAAGGGCAAGAGGACAAGTTCTGTTAATATTGCTTGTAGGAATGTAGAAAGTATTTTGATTCCTACAGTCACTAGAATCAGTTGATATGATTTGAGAATTAGAACCTTGAAGTAGAATCTTTCAGAGTAACCAGAATTGCTGTTTAAGACATTCTTAGCAACCTTTACATTTAAATGCTGTTATCTGTAATGAAATAAAATTTGTTTTAAAAGCTGCAGCTTCCTGATACATTTATAGGAGGGGGTACTAGCACATGTGAATAAGTATTGTGTGGTGCAAAGTCTCTTTCAAGAGACATACTACAGCACTCAATATTAAACTGTGATATGATATTAAACTGTGATATGATCTAATCTGTTACTCTTCAATATGTTGGACCACAGTTGTCAATTATAAGTCTGAGGGGAGATTGGAAAGGCTAGATTTTTTGTGTGAAAATCAAAGTCATTATATATAAACAACGCTGCCAAACTGCACAATCTCCAGTAGAGAAAAATATTTGTAACTCAGGTTTGAATTATGGGGTCCTTAGGATTCTCTGAACCTGTTTTCTTGCAGACATTTCATTTTCCAACTAGGTAACATCATCAGTGCTAGAGGGGAGTGGGTTTGCTCTCTGCACAATCTCCATCAGCATCATGATATACAGAATATTGTTTCAAAATATAACTTTAAAATGAAGTTCATATACAATAATGCACATCTTCTGATCTCTTTTTCTTGACAGTGGTTTTTTAGAGATAAGCTAAGGCAAAAAAATAATTATAGACTTGAAAGTGTAACTTGACACCAAATAAAATACTGTACCATTCATATACATAACTATGGCTAAAGAACTCACATTTTTTTTTAACCTAGCTTGCTTTCCAGGCAAGTTCATAAACTATATAAGCAATAAAGCAGTTTACTTAATTTTGACTTAGTATATTGTGTGAATCCAGTCATTGTGATTTGTAAGCATCATTATCCTTAACCTATTCAAAAAAGGCATAGAAAGCAACCTGTATTTATAGAGTGTCATGCTGGGGAGAAAAAATTCTCATTACAACCAGTACTATTTTTTTTGTGCTGAATTGGAAGATGCTCTGAAAATTGTTGTACTAATTCACTGATAAGTTTTCTACCTGGTCTGAAATATTACTAACTGGTTCCGGGAGGTGTGATGAGTATTAAAAACGATTGAGTACAAAACAAATTTTTCCCATAAGGAATAATGTAGTGAGTCAAAAGGCAGCTGATATCAAGTTCTAGCTTGTGCATTGAGTACAAACGTTGAGTACCGGGACAAAATTTTCACGTTGACTACCAAATTTGACGAGTTTCAAAGCAGTTGAACCTCAAAGTACCTATTGTCTCCATTATACCATACTGTAAAGAGCCCGAAATCCCATCGCTCAAAGATTGGATTAAGCAATTGCAAAATACCTAGCTGATTGTTCATAAAGCACTTGATGAGGCCAGAGAGACCTACAAATTGCAAGTGGATAAAAAGAGGATGGAACAAAAACCTTTCAAAGTAGGCAAGCATATTTCTTTCCACTAAATATTTAAAATTGTTACAACCCTCAAAATAGTTAGGATCTATGTTGGGCTTTTCCCAATTACACATATCATTAACCCAGTAACAGTCGAATTAGATCTGCCAAAGAATCTACGGAAAATTCACCCGGTGTTCCATTGCAGCTTGCTGAAACCAGAAGTCACCTCCACTCTCAGGCCCCCTGTTCCACCGTTACCTCCGCCGTGATTAGTTGAAGTGGGTCCTGATAATATCCCTCTGTACACTAAATCTGGTATTGGTTCATATTCATCATTTTCTAGAGCAACTTGCTAATTTAAGATAAAATGCTTAACTGCTTACAAAAATTAGAAGCAGACTACTTTTCAAAGTATTTTTTCTTCTGACCAATAGGCATTGTTTGAGCTAATAAGTATTTCAATCCACTTTTCTTATTTAATGCTCATATAAGCAGGATGGGTTATGGGAAAAGAGAATGTGATATGATGACTGTAATGATAACCTGGGTGTTTAAAAAAAAAAACAAAATTGCTTCTTTGTGCAAACTGAAGGTAACAATTTCTGTTCAGAGTGTGCCATTATACTTAGAAATAACTACTTTTCATATATACATGTATAAGAGTTCATGTAATATTCTATGGCAGGAATGGCTAAAATGTGTCAGGTTTAGAAATTCAACTCCCAACAACTGTAGCTGGTGTGGCTAACAGAGGATAGAATATCTGAAAGACCATGTTGCTTACCCCATTCTAGGAGGATTAGAATTAATGCCCCTAAAGTGAAAACTCAGACACAAGAAAAAAGTAAACTTGTGAAACTCAATTTTATTTTGTCCAATGAAATGTCCAATGAAAAATAAATAATTATATAATAAAGCTCTGTGGTAATAGACACATTTTAGGCTGTTCAGAATAACAATCAAGTCCATGAATTTTCATTAAATAACCAATTGCTAGAACAATTGGTCATCCAGTTCCATTTTTTAGTTTGGTGTAACATGGGTACAGCCTTAAAGTTCCCTCTTTTTACCTGGTTAGAAGACATCCATTGCAGATAATTGTTTACAGTATAAAAGAACATTAACAATTAATATACTTGAAAAATCAAAATCAAAATAAGTGGAAATGAAAAGCAGAAAAACAAGCTTATTTTTATGTTATTTTCAAAGGATTTCAATTTTGTTGAGTTTACTATGCAAAATCTCAAGCTTTAATGGATGAAACACATCTGTGTTTCAATTCAATATTTTTTTTTAAACTTTATTTAAAGCAAATGAGAATCTATAACACAGGTACAGGGCTTCGTTAAGCTTTTAACTGCACACTGCATTTAACAATTGTGGCAAAATATCTTTCAAATCCAGCAAAATATTTTACTGCTAAAGGACAGTTTCCCCTGAGGTAAACAGAAGTAATATAGCTGTAAACTGCATCCACTGGAAACTGTTTTCTGACACTAAGGATGCTGCTGCTATAGTTATTTTTAATAGAATTTGCATGGGATTCCATCTAAGTGAAATGAACTGAAACTGGTTAGAAGTAGTGCTTTGACTCTTTCATGCAGTATAGCCACGCCCAGAAAGACTGAAATTCTATTAACAAAGAGACAACCCTTTCAGTTCTTATCTCATTTTCAAAGGGAAGACAATAAGGCAAAAAACATGCATGTGATTGCCTCCATTAACATTACTGTATTTTTATCCACATACTGTGGAGATGAAACATGAAGCAAATATACCCTGCAAAGAGTTTAACGTAACTACAGCAAATCTGCTTATTACACGACTCTAAAAACATAAAAATGTTACATAGTAATCATGAGATATTTCCTATTGTAATTCCACGCGAAGAACATCAACTGAGGAAATTACATCATGAGCATTTTTAAAGTATAAACCTATTTGTAAGTGAATAATGGCTCAAAGTTTTGTAGGGGGAGAGAAAGGAGTATATTGCACCATATTCTATGTAGCCCATACATTGCCTATATCCCCTTTGTTGTAAACCTCTACACAAGGAAGTCTGGGATTGAAAACATGTGGAAGAGCACAGTATGCAGTTTCTCCCATTACATATTTCAAATTCTCACATAATCCTTTGAAGGGAGGAATACATTTAAACAATTCTAGAAATAACAGTGACAGAGATTAGCCCCATAGAATCAAATACTAAAACAAAGGATTAGTTTGTATCCAAATGCCACACCCAGCTATTATACAATAGAACTAGAAATATGCGAAATCCAGACAATATTCATTAGGTTTTTACAACACTCCTGGTTTTCTTTTTTTTTTTTTTTTTACAAATTATAAAGTGAATTTTAACAGAAAAACACACATTGTTGATTTAAGCATGGGACTTAAAATTTGTATTTTTTTTACTGACCAATTTCATTCCATGTGGTAAGCAGAATAACATTTTCATGAACTGGAACCCAATACAGATCACTCTTAGTACAGATTAATTTTCAAAACAATAAAGCATTAACCATTATAAATAACTTCCTGTTGCATATTAGAAGAAAATGTTCTGCTGTACACAATTTTTGTCTTTCTAATTAAAATGCAACTGAATTGTATTGTTTCTCAAATAAAAGCTATTGTGGAAAGCATAGAATAGCATAGTCTATGCAAAATTAAACAGTTGGAAAACTAGCATTTCTGACAGGAAAAGAAGAAGCAACAAGCACTAAATTGTCAACTGAAGCCAATGACTTCAAAAATACTTAATGTTGGCTGAACAGTGTATATACGTAATCATTACTGCATTACTCAGATACAGATTAAAAATCATAGGGTGTGCTACTGTGCTAGTTTGTTGCATCACAGAAAGGAAATCAAAGCATTTTGCAAATAACATCGCGAACATATGTTTCATGTTCTTAAGTTGCCTGTATAATTGGATAAATGAAACTCATATTTAGACCTTATATATGTGGAACTTTAACTCATCATGAATATAGATGCTCATGCAGAAGAAAATAATCACCATCTCTTGAATGGTAAGAAAAGCACACTTCCATGGTGCACCTGGGCTTTTCCCAGTTTGGGGTCAGGTCTGCTCTGCTTTTGCAAAAACATCTATACGAACAAGGGCAGATGGTCAAGAGCCAAAGGTTTTGCAGTACTATTTCAAAGGGACCAAAAAAAAATGGAACTTACTGTCAAGTGACAGGTTTAGTGCATAAACAATGTTTAGAAATCCAAAGAAAATTGGCATGGATTATGTCCACAAACATAGCTAACTAGTAAGAATTGTTTACATTCCGCCCAAATAATACACCCAAGATTCCTATAACCAGGTAATTAAAAATATCACTTCTATCATCATTCATGACAGTTAAAACAAAGAGACTATAAAAACAAACAATGGTTCATTGGAAATATACTCCAAGTACACAATCCATTATAAACTGATACAGGGAACTTTCCCACCCACCATATCCTCTTCCCCATTGAAAGGTATGCAACAATGCTGATCCATTTTAGCTGACTCATGCAGGAAACGGCCATAATGGACTTTAAATTTATTTAATTGAACTTTTGATTTACACATACAAATAAAAGGAGTGGGTCTGAACTGTAAAACAATACAATCAATATAATAAAAGACCCATTGAGAAAAACAGATTACCAATCAAAATGTAATTCAATTAAAACTGAGTTCTCACTAGTTTCGATAATTCATTTTTTTTGTTAAATGGTCTGAATGCATTTTGAAAAGTGAATTACCTGTGTTAGGCAGGTGATTCACAGATGTAACATTTTCTATGTGACGGCATACTCTGCACAAGTAAAATATTGATATACTTTCTTTTGCAGGTGATCTCACACATACAGCATTTTGCCATGAACATTTTCCATATCTGAGATTAAAAATAAAATATATATGTAGGAGGAAATTGTCAGGTATATATTTCAGTTGTTCTCTATTAGTCAGAATCTCAGATGATTTCTCTGATAATTTGATCCAAAATAATTGCACAGCAACAAATAACCTCCATCTTCTGGTTAACAATGATTTTCAACTGTAAGTGATTTTATTGTACATAATTTCACATTGATAGCTTTTGAATATTGAAATATGCATGTAAAAAAGGCTTAGAATATTAATTTGTTTTATAGCCAAGTTCTTCCTCTATTTAGCCAAACTTCAAAAAAGTTACAAATAAACAGAACATTATACAGGATCTATAAATCCGGTTTAAAAATTTGAGGCTTCAAAATCATGGTAGTCCAAATGGACTTATAGGAAAATTTGCACATTAACAAGAGACTGGAACAAATGAAGACAGACAAAAAGTTGCTGCCTTAGAATTTTACTAATCCTGTCAGTTTAAAGATGGTGATATTATCAGAAGTAACAGCATATGCTAAAAGGAAGGAGAGATGTTTTAAGGTTGGTCCCAAGTGGTAGGACTAAGAGTTCAAGTATTTCCTATTTGATCTGAGCTCACCATAGCAAAGTGATAAAAAATAAAAAAAGACAAAGAGAGAAAAAGAGAGGGATGAGTTATTTTACTTTTGTTCCATACATTCGATTAATATCTTCTTGATAATGTGCAGTAAGCTCTTTACGCTTTAGTTTGAAGGCATCTGTCACCAAACCCATTTCAGGGGTCCAAGGTTCAGGAGACAACCGAATTTTGAGGGGAATTTCAAATTTCTCCAGGTCAGCTGTAACAGAAAGATAAAATTTCAGCTTACAAATTATATATTTTAAAGGTTATTATAATTCTGGAACAAATGCTATAAACTTGGAATAAATGCAGAAAAAGATAAAATGTAAATTTTAACACTTTTCCTTATGAGAAGCATCTAAAACCTCTGGGCTATTTGACCTGAAGTCAGAGATCTGGCAATTATAAATGTTAAGAAATGTACAGTGTGGGAAAGAACTTTTACTCTTTTTTTGAAATAATATTAGAATTTAGGATCATAAAGAAGGCAGCAAGATTTAAGAAATACAGTGTAGTATTTGCTCATGAAGTGTCTGGACCCAAAATTTAATGATGGTTAGCTTTGAAGTCTTTAGAAAGCTCTTACACAAACTCAGCGAGAAAAGTCAAATTATAAAAGTTAGCATGCAGTATTTGCACAATCAAGTCCAGTCCCCAGTTCAGTGGATGAATTTAAAACATCCCTATTTAAAGTATCCCAGACAGAAGGCTAGCCAGCCTCTCTTGGAACACATCTAGCAAAGTAGTGGGGTAACAGTTTCCATTATTCTAATGTTAGAAAAAAATATTTTGAAGTATTCAATTAGACTCTTCCTTCTACAACTTAAAATGCATTGTTTGGTAGCCCACATTCTAGAACAGTGGAGTAGAGCAGAAGTCTCCAACCCCCAGGTTGTGGACAGGCACCAGTCTGCAGGTTCCCACAAACCAGGAGGCGCAAGCGAGTTATGCCCCACTGTGCATACGTGGGTCCAGGCAGCATGCGAAACCATGCCCTCCCGGTCTGTGAAAAAACTACCCTCCATGGAGTCGGTCCCTGTCACCCAAAAGGTTGAGGGCCCCGGGGTAGAGGACTTGAGCTTTATCCAGGCAATATCTTTTCTTCTCTTCCCATGATTAAAATCCCCACTATTTTCAATATGTCTTCACAGAACCTGATTTCTAGTCCTTTGATAATTTACATTCCATTTTTCTGAATCATTTTGAATTTACCTAAATTATTCCTAACTATGGTACCCAAATTCAAGCATAATACTCTAGCTAGAACTTGATCAATTCAAAATAAAATGGACATTTCCACAATTTAAAATTGTATTACAAAAATATCCTTTTGTTTAGCCACATCTACTGGCATATACTGTATTAAGTTTGTAATATAATTATTGCCAAGGCTTGGGATGGGGAAAAGGGTACCTTCAAGACATGCTTGACTTCTGGATTAGTCCCTGAAATTTTCTTGGTGATGTTTTTGGAAGTAGTTTGCTACTGCTTTCTTCTTAAGGAAGAGAGAGAGTGACTGACCAAAGTCACCCAGATGGCTCTGTATTTAAAGCAGGACTGAATTCTACATTATATCAAAGTATCAGTATGGATACTTTGATATAATGTAGAATGGATCTTTTTCATTTTAAAAACAGAGGCATTGTCTGACTATTTATTATTTTTCCAGGATTTCCTAAAAATAATACAGAATAGTTAGTCCTTAGCCTACAACCATTCATTTGGTGACCGAAGTAACAATGACACTGAAAAAAATGACTTACAACCAGTCCTCACATTTACTATCAGTGCAGAATTCCTGGGCTCACATGATCAAAATTCAGGTGCTTGGCAATAGGCATATATTTATGATAGTTGCAATGTTCTGGGGTCATGTGATTGCTATTTGTGACCTTCCCAGCAGCTTCTAAACAAGCAAAATATATGGAAAGATCCAGATTCACTTAACAACTGCAGGGATTTGCAAAAAAGGCCGTAAAATCAGGCACAACTCACTTTACAATTGTCTTGCTTAGCAATGGAAATTCTGGTCCTAAGTGTGGTCATAAGTTGAGGATGACCTATTATTAAGCTTCCTTCAATAACCTGGAATATAATTCATCTGGCCCTATAATCAGTTCTCATAGTGACTATTTCTTATTTCAAAGAAAATCTGCATCTGAGTAACACTGTAGGAAAGCAATAGCAGGAGGATGGCACTGAAAAATATTTTGTACATGCACAGAAATATTTTCACATTGTTTATGTATCAATTGAAAAAGGCTGTTTTGATGTCTTATTCTAGAAACTTGATTGTTCCAGATTGAGGTATCTTGAGCGTTCTGTTTTAGCCGCTCAGATTGGAAGTTATTTAATATTTTGTAAGCATTGGGTGTTATCTCTTGCATTCTTCTGTGTGGGTTAGAATAGCAGAAAGAAATAATTATATCCCAACTGCTGCTCACATAGGTTGAAGTGGGGGCAGAGGTATGTGTTAATCTGGGTAGAATTATGAAGTGATGCATCAGGCATTTAAATAGCATGTGCTACGAAGGAGCTTTCTGGACCTGTGTTGTTAAAAGACTGATTAGAGAACTAGCCCCAAGGAAGAAACAGCCTTGAGAGTCTATTGGACCCAATGCTGGAATAATGGGGACTGGTATTAAGGTTTCTGGTTGCCTCTTTCACTTTGAGATAACCTTCATAGATACTTTAGATCCCTGTGAGTATAAATTTATAGCCAGGCTAATTTCTGCACTTCAGCTTTCTTTATAAAGAACCTTTACAATGCAAAGACAATCACAATAAGTCACGTTTTGTCATTTTTTCCCTCTTACAAATATCCTTGGGTGAACTCCAGGAGAAATTGGCAGGCCAGACTGTAAAATCATGCAGTGGCTGAACCCTTGGATTTGAGAAGTATTTGCATTTTCCAGCCTATGTGACCAAGAGTGAAAGAGATGACAAGTCCACATTGGTCATTTCCCCTGGTAGATAGGGCTTCTGGTTGCAGAATGGCAACCAGGGGGAGAACAAAATTTAATATTTTTGCCAGCATGTCTGCTTTTGTATCTGCTTAAAGGGTTATGTGTAGTAAGGAATCAAAATTCAGAGTTAAATTATCTTTCCTCTCATTCCTTTCAATCTGAAACCTATCCACCAAGGACAAGTGACTGTATTTAAAATATAAGGAAAATTAGGAATAAGATTACCAATCTGCACTGAAAATATATGTATGACTGGCAGCAAAGTCTAACAGCTTCTACATTACTTTCTTATTGTTCAGTGGCCATTATTATTATAAAACTGACTGATTGATAATTAAATAAATTTGAAGCCAAGAAGTATTTCTGAATCTTGCTCTTTCCCATAGTCCACACATAAAAAAGGATTATAATTTTTGTTGTCTACTGAATCATGATTGATCCAATATTTGGTAGAACTTCCATGATTCAATATTTTGAGTTGAAAATAAAACACCTTTTCTATTTTATGCACATGGGTGCTTCTTTCATATTCTGATTATGAGCTTCTTGGATTCATCTGATTTGTCATAATGGGAAACAGGGTGTTGAGATACAATTTTGGGCAGTTCTATGGGATTTGTTTGTCCCAATCCTATTGTAATAATAATAAAGAAGAATCTTAAGAATATATTTCAGCATATCTCTAGGGGACACTAATGTATCCTCATGACTTCTTAGTAATTTTGTTTTACATGGTAACTTGAACAAAACTGGTAACTTACCTGTTCTAGCAGCCTCAGCCAAAAGCTTCTGTGCTTCTTTCTCCACTTCAGAATTATTACATATCTCTTCCAAAGTTCCTCTGAATCCTTTCTTTCTTGCTAACTCTTTAAGTTCTTTATGATTTGGCACAACAAATCCAATGATATAAGAATGGAAACTAATACAAAAGATAAGTACAATTTCATAATTAAGTTCCTCATCTGTTTAATAAAATGTCAGTAATTTTCTACATGTTTATTATATATTTTTCTAAAAAAAATTCTCCAAATATAATCAAGCAATTTTTGTCACAAAGGTTTCAATTGTGACAGCATCCCTATTTTTTCACAGTTCTTAATACATTATTTTTATGTTCCTCAAAGAAGCAGTAAATCCATCACATGGGTTATAAAACAGATATATTTAGCAACAGAATAGCATTATAGTAGATTCTTTAACTGCCTAGCATTAGAAAGACTTTAGAGGCCGCCTGGTCCAACCCTGTGCTCAGTATAGGAATCCTCATACCATCCTGGAGAAATATTTGTCCAATATTTTTTTGAAAACACTTACACTTGTGTGATCCACCAAGATATCCAGATCTTTCTTAAAAGTACTATCACTAAACTAGGTACCACTTCTCTTGTACCTGTGTAACTGATTTTTCTTAAGTGTAGAACCTTGTATTTCATATCACTGAAAATCATTTTTTGATAAGCCAAGTTGAAGTCTTTCAAGATTCTTTTGAAGCTTGAACCTGTCTTCTGGGGCAATTCCCCAAGTTTTGTGGAATCCCCAAATTTTATGAGCATGTAACACATCCACATCTGCTTATCCAAGGTCCTTGGAAAGGACCCTTTAGGTAGAAACAAAAATGCTAAATCCAGCCTGAATATTTGGTATACTTTAAATAAAAAAATTTACACTGCTACATAATTTCTCTAGTCACTTTACAGTATAAAATTAAGAATGTAAAACACACAATACAAAATTGGAAAAATATAAATAAAAAAAGTAATGTAACTTTATTATTACGTAAGTATTGTCTTATCTACAAGGGATTTAATCATAAGGTCTTATAGAACCAAAATGACAAAACAGAATTTGGACATCAAAATAATGAAAATGTGTTAAATTGGGAGAATAGAGAAGTCTTAGACTAGTAATGATAGAATAATAGGAAAGGCTGAAAAGCATTTTGGAACTGTCAGTCAGAGATATTTTTTCATCTAATGACTAGTGGATTTTAATTTGTTAAACTCTAGTGATATTAAGGAAAAGACAAAAGAGATTTGGAATTTGAGAGTTAAATGCTCTATCAATTAAAAACACAAAATGAAAAACAAACAAGAAACTCAGTCAGGCAGAAACATGGTATTTTTCCTCAGGCAAAAATCTATTCCCAACTTCTCTTCTCTTGTTTGGGGCTCTTTATTTTTCTTAAAAGGGCAGAGAAAGGTGATGGAGGAGTCAGGGCTTCAAGACACTCCAGGGAACCTGTCCGGTGAGATAGCTGTGGGAGAGAGAACTCCAGGATTTTAAAGTCTCCTAGTATACACAGCTGTAAGAAGCAAACAGGCTCTAGGCTGAGAGATCATATGAAAATTCTGATTCTGGGGACATTGGGAGAAAAAACTTATCAACAGCTGTCTTTCAGAAAGAGCTAAATATGGGCATTTCTGGACAGTAATTCAAAATTAACTGAAGTAACCTAATAATGCCTGATGTTGAGTGCAGCCAAAAGGAATATATTTTTCTGCAAAATGTGAACAGGTTTAAAAGGCAAATACTGCTTTTTTCACAAAAACTCACAATACCAAGGAAGACATTTCTAGAAAATAAATGTTGCCCATGCAAAAATGAATAAAAAGTTACACCGCTTTACTTACCTGCTTGCATATACACAAATATTATCTACCAGGGGAAGATTCTTCAGAGCTGCTTCAACTTTACCAAGGGAAACATATTCACCTGCTTGAAGCTTTACAAGATCCTTTTTACGATCTATTGAATGAGAAATTAAAATGAATGTTATAATGATTAAACTACAAGATGTCTAGATGTAAAAGGTTAGATTTATGAAGGTCTAATTATTCATTTCTGCTTTAAAATTACTAGCATTTAACAAATCTGGATAGAACAACTTTTATTAACTTACAGCAATATGCATTTAACAACTCCAAAATATCTTAGCTTTTATCTTGAATTGAGCTTTCTAAATAAATTCACATATAATGCTGAACCATAACTAAAGCATGAACTACTCTGTCAAATGAATACTGATTTGGAAATTAACCCAATATGTTAAAATAACGAAGTGAAGGCAATGTCTTGGCCACTGTGTATCTTCCCAGAACTCCAATTATCTCAAATTTACTCTAATAACTACATCTAAAACGCTATCTAGTAAATAGAGAGAGTTATCTAAAATACAGAAGTTGTCCAAAAAGAAATATCCAAAAAGATATTGTCCTAATATCCAAAAAGATATTATATTGTCCAAAAGGAGAAAGAAAATAATAAAGATATAGACTTTTACCTCTAAATAACCATAGACAAGAGTGTCCTATAACTTAGTAGTCACACTGATTGTAAAAATGTGTAAATTTAGTACATTGTGTCTTACACTCTAAGGCAATCTCCCTAGTGTATTATGTTCCACAGCTCTTACCAATCACCACTGACTAGGAATTCTGAGAACTTAAATCAATATATTTGGAAGGTGCTTAAGGTAGAGAAAACTAATCTAAGGTTACAGGCCTATCCCAGGAAGAGACTTAATAAATCCAATGAATCAAACGTTCTATTTTCCTCTATTCAATCATGTCCTTGGAGATTGCCTGGACAAATCCCTGCATTTTTCTTGGCAAGTTTTTCAGAAGTGGTTTGCCATTATCTCCTTCCTAGGACTGAGAAAAGTGAATGGCCCATACCTAAAACAAGTCTAGAACTCGTGGTCTACCAGCTTTTGGCCTGATGCCTTAATCACTACACCAAACTAACTCTCCAATGTATTGAAAGTAAATGCTATTATAAGCAAGAAATGAACTTTCAATAGAACATACATATACTTAGCATTAAATATACTCAAATAAATAATAGAGAACCCAATCTACCATAGTGAAATGATTTTGCAGAAAAAAATATTTCAATTAAATTCTGCATACTACACTCACCAATAATTTTAAGACAACCGTCTGATTGGAATTCCCCAATATCTCCAGTGTAGAGCCATCTCTCTCCATTCTCATCAACTATAAAATCAGTTCTGGTTCGTTCTTCATTTTTGTAGTATCCCATAGTTATATTTGGACCACCAATAACAATTTCACCTCTAGGGTATGGTTTATCTGTGTTAAAGTAACCACCTATAGAAAAGATATATATCAAATTCAACACAAGTAAATTTCTATAAACAGATACATTTTTTAAAAAATGCACATATATATACACACTACCATACCTAGAGAAAGCAGCAAAACAGGATTTCCCTAAATTTGTTCCTGTTCCTGCCAATGGATGTAGCTAACAACCCCAATTTGCAATGTCCTAGTTTTGGTTTATTATTATATATAAACAAGAATTCTGCATTGCTATGAAAGAAAACAAGAAAGGAAAAGAAGTCATGGTATATTATTAAATGTTGACTTCTAAGGACAGAAACAACCAGTTCATACAGATAATAAACACATGGGTTCTGTAGCTGTTCCCAGTGAGAAAAAGAATCAAACATTAAACACTGGGGATGTGGAGTGGAAGAGCTCTACAATGAAATACTTTGATGGACTAGACAGTATGCAATTACGCATATACACATATAAATGGTTATTGTGCAAATGGTTCACAAGACATAACGAACTGTGTAATACAGCAATTAAAGCTGCAGGCACAATTCTAAACAATGAATTGAGAACTATCTCTCCAGCATCCTATATTCTATATCCTATGTTCTATCATTCAACACTGGTCATCTGCTTAGTAGCTAAAAATTGAAATTAAGTTCTATCAATCTATAAATTCTGTTCAGGAAAAATAAATCCCAAAAGGGCTGACTTAGCTTGGAATCAAAAGCAATGTTCAGTTTTCTTTCTACCATTCCCAAAACTTTCAAGATAAACTCAGGTTTGCAGAGTAAAAACAAAGGTTACCTTCAAATTATGCAAAGCAGGTTAACTGAAGAAGGTATAGTGTGTGTAATAGACCTGAAAATAGCATCTACAATAAATATTTTAATTCAAGGCTTCTTTAGTTAAATCCAGTATAATCCACTGTTATCACAGTTTTTAGAGTGTCAGCTCCACAGTACTAGCCTTTTATATTTATCTTATTAACAATGACTAAATTTTTCCATTGTGTGATCCAAGTATAAACAGCAAAAATAATTTATTAGAATTTTGATAAAGTCATCACAAATATTATGGAAATAAGATTTTAAGACCAGCAAATTCTTCTGTGTATTTTCTTCACTTAATATTATTTATAAATCATACTTAATACATATATAATTTTAAAATGCAATATTTAGTGAAAGAACCCTAACTATTTGAAATAGAATAAACATGCAGAAAGTATTATTAATCTCTCATCTTGCATTTTTTGTTCAAAATTTATGTGTACCATGTGACAGATTATTTTTTTTAAGATCTGGCTGTAGGAAGTGCAGCTAGAAAATATATATTAAAAAAGCATGTATCATGCATGTACTTTGCTTCTACATTACTTATGAAAAGAAATCTGTATACTTCTGCAAATGTTTATGGTTTCTTGATAATACTTGTAAAGTTGTTAACATACACACATTAGATGCTAATTCTCTGTCTTTCAGAAAGCCCTCAAAATGCCTCTGCTGACACCAGGAAACCTGCACAGTAGCTACATCATACATAACATTTTGATTTTAACTCTTTCATGATCTTGGTTTTGAAATAAATTGTTGGTTTTATTGATGCCCCCCCCCCAAATTCACCTTGTGTCAGATGGCAGCCATATAAATTTGATAAATACATTAAAACTAGAAAACCCATGACCTGTTAGGTCATCCTACTTTCCATGTATAATATAAGGTGGCACTGTTTTCCCTCCCCTCATGACCCTAAGTAGAGCCCTGGTGAAGTCTCATCCTCCTTTTCCTTCTTGGCTGACCTTTGGCATTGCCTGCCACTTTGCTGAGAGAACGTTTGGGGAAATATAGTTGAAAACTACTGCTAACTATGGAGATATTATAGCTGTCACAACTTTGCAAATAGAACTGATGTGAAATCCTTGAAATTTCAATTACATGAAAGCAATGGTCCCAGATTTGTATGCATTCTTTATGTTATGAAATTTGGAATCTTGACTCAAAAATATACGATGAGGCACCATTTGGGCTAATTTAAGGTTACAAACAGACAAGAGAGTTTTAATAATATATACATAGAATATTCTCCTGAGATGATAAGATCAATGTCTGTGCCTGAGGACAGTCACATAATATCAACAATAATACTAATATTTTTATACTTAAATAAAAAATCCACTTACAATGGAAGGAATTGTATGGGCATGCAACAGGTTACTTATTCAACCAACTCATAATCAAAAGAACTTGTTTACTGCTATAATATATGAAAACTCAGGACTCCCAAATCTATATTGCCTTTATTCCATCTGTGATATATCACAGGACATGTGATATAAAATTAATCAGGATACAAAAAGACAAGGATTACTCTACAACCAATCTTTCTGGGAAAAATGGATTTCATAGAATTCCTCCTACCAAGGGTGCATATATTTTCTCTTGGCTTATGATCACCAGTGATCTATGTGCAACATTTAAGCTTTATTTTTATTAGATATATACTGTCTTTCATTGGATAGCTACCTCCTCCTCCTTTTTTTCTTTATAGCAACTCTGTGAAGTTGACAGAGCTGGGCGAGTGTGATTGGCTGGCGATTCAGAGAGCTTCCACAGTTGAAAGACTAGAACCTGGATGCCCCTGCTCCTATTCCAACACCTCAGTCTCTATACCACAATGGCTCCCGTACCTCAGCTGAAAGAGAACATCTATTGTTTCACTTTGTGCCAAATAAATATTTTAAATACCAAATTTCCTAATGGCTCCAACTTGTAGTAATGATCAGAATCACCCATATGTAGAACCATAGGGTAGCATAGAAGATTTATTGCTTTTTAAACTAAAAATGGCAAAAGTAAAAAAGTGTTCTGAAATCAAGATGGCCTCTTAGAACCATCAATCCACTTCTTATTTTCTTCATAGATGAAATTGCAACACTAACAGTGAACACCAAGAGGCTACAAATAAAAACCTGTAAGATCAGATGGACCAAAATGCAGGAGGCCAGCAGCAATAAGGGCTGGATGAACAAGTCTTCATAGTTCCTCTAAACAATGGCAGAATTCGGGTTATCCAGATCTTGGTGGGAATCTTGTTTCAGAGGGCAGACACTGCTACAGGGAAGGTGTGCTTCTGAGTCTTTATAAATGACTTTGTCATAGGTAACAATCAGCACATTCCCAAATGCTGAGAATGGTGGTAGGACTCGTTTATTAAACACTTTATTAGCAAAGTAAGATTGCTTATTGCTAGTATTTTATAACTGTATACGCTATTTTTTATGGTAATTTTTATAATGTATTCTGATTTTATGTGCTGTTTAATTTTTGTTAATTTGGTGGATGGCAAATAATCGGTAAAACTTTTATTTATATGTCTAAGAAAATTTATTGTTCTGTTATCTTCTGTTCTGTTTACAACTCTTCATTTCTTCCTTTTTATTATTGTAAGTCGCCTAGAGTAGCCTCACAATGAGATGCACAGCAAATAAATATAACTGATATTAATAGTAATATTGAAAAACAAATGTCCTTAATTCCAGAGATAACTATCAAGACTAACGGTATCAGCATTATATGAGGTGAAAAATTCAAAATCTGTAATTTTCTTTGTTGGAGGAAGAGATAACTACTGATTTTTCAGGCATTGCAATTTAATAAGAGATTCAGGATCCCAGCTCTCCTTTTTTACTTTGATGAAATAGGATTTAGGAGGCATTTCACAACATGCTGCTGGGAACTATACAAACCTAGAACAAGAAAGAGTTTGAGGTGCTAGCCTTAAACTTAGTAGGACTGAAACAGAAACTAAAACAGGGCTGAAACCTAACAGCTGTCAGATCAAATGTTGATAGCAAAATTATTGAAAATCTGCTTTATTTAGATGAAGGGATTGTTAAATCTATTGAGCTTCAGAGAGGCCTACTTTAGAACTCAGAGAAACTAAATAGAGAACCTGCACTCATTTCTGCCACTAACAATAAACCCTTTCCAGTATGTTAATGTGTTCAACTTTTTCCAAAAGAACCATCACACAATCATTAAAGTTTCTTCCTACCTTCTTCCCAATTCATCAGCTTGATTTCACAACAAACTAAGGGTGATCCCACTCTGCCTGTTGTGTAGTCCCAAACTGAAATTTAGGAAAATAAAACATAATAAAAAAAATCAGCAATAATTTCAGGAGCAATTTATTATGTCTCTGAATAACAATATGCAATGTCAGTGTTTTGAAATAATATCAACCAGTATGCTGATAACACCCAATTATATTGTTACAATCTACTAGCAATTATATTGTTACAATCTACTAGCAATTATATTGTTACAATCTACTGATCTAAAAATACTACTCACCTTCTGTTATTGTTCCAGCCCCAGAGGATTCTGTCAGGCCATAGCCCTGTCCCACAGGACAACAAAAACAGATATTCATAAACCTCTGAGTTGCTGCAGAAAGTGGAGCTCCTCCACACAGTAAGACTCGTATCTTCCCACCTAGTAGCATCCGGACTTTCCGGAAAACAAAGCTAAAAGAGAGAGGGGATGGGGATGGGAGGAAGAAGAACATGAAGAGTTGTTTTTTTTACTTAACAACATCAGTTTATCCATCGATCAGAAGATTTAACAAACTTTGCAAAATGAGGTTTCATAAAAAATGCAATTGCATCCTATACATGGCTACCAAGAAATAAATTATCCTCTTCTCAATAGAACACTCCCTAATAAGAATGCATGTTACAACCAAAGACAGATAAATAAATTTATACAATAAGGTATTATTTTCTTTTAAAGAGTCTAGTTGAAAGTAACTTTCCAAAATAAAATTACTGTTTTGTAAGTCTAACTTCTGCCATTTCCCAAATGGGCTCTTTTTAGGAACCTTGTACCTCTTCATAAAAATGTTGCTCTTTGGAGAAAAACAAATCAACCTCTCTTACCAACCTGTCACATAGTGGAGTGCTGTAGCCTTTTAAAATCTGTTCCATCTTGTAATTATAAGCTAAAATAAACAAGTTGCGCTGAAAACTGGACATTTCATTAACTCGAGTCATAACATTTTTGTAGATTCGATCCATGATTTCCTAGTTATAGAAATAAATTACATCAAGCAGAGATAAATTGCAGTGGGTTATACATTAATCTATTTACTGTAATCTGGAGGCGTACTATATGGTTTAATATTAGATAAAATCTTAGATTGCCCCAATAACTTGAACATTCAAACATATAAGAATACAATTTCAGATAAAAGGCAAAACTTTGAAACTATTCCTGCAAAAGAATGTAGTGAAAAATTATTACAAGAGTCCCATTTTTTTTTCCATGCTCACATTCACATCATTTTTCAAGGACCTAAGCACTACTTTAACATAAGGCTATAATGAGTATTTATACATTTCGTATGATTGTGAGCCTTTGAAAGTCCAGAAGAGAGAGGAAACAAGGATGCATAGTCTCACAGGGTACAGAAAACTGGTTTTTGCTTTTGTTTTGTTTTTTCAAGCAATGAACTACATGATTGTGAGGTACAAAAACTATTCTAAAGATTCTGATTTACTTAGAAAGCTTTTTTACAATGTTAATTGACTTAAAATTTATATTTCCCGTTTCCCTCTCCCTCTCTCATCGCCTGCCTGAAGTATGCTTACCTAGAAAAGAATGGATAGTGCTATATATAAACGTATTCTAAATGCAATTCAAATGTTTAAAAGACATAAATGCCTAAAATAATTTCCATACATTGTCATTAATAGAACTTCTTTTAATTAAAATTGTCAAGTTTTTCTCCTTTTTTAATTAATTACTTCCTTAACTTGTTAATGCATTAATAGTATACAAATATGAAGCATAATAAGAAAATAAGCTGCATTTTTAGTTATTCTGTAGCACCTTAAATTAATCATGTTACTTTCATGGGAAAAGACATGAACAGCTGAAATGAGAATGAAAAGCAAAAAAAACTAACATTTTATTAGCTTCTTTTAATCTGCAGTTATCAGATCTAACTAATATTATATGTTTAAAGTAATTTTATAAACTTCTTTTAATCAGTAATTATCACATTCTAATATTACATGTTAAAATAATTTTATAAGCTTCTTTTAATCTGTAGTTATCATATCTAACTAATATTACATGTTTAAAATAATGTTATAAGCTTCTTTTAATCTGTAGTTATCAGATTCTAACTAATATTACATGTTTAAAACAATGCAGTATTCATATGTAGTATATGACCATATCATACCACTATTATGAAGGTTGCATATACTTCAAGTTTTTTTTTTATTTCTGGGTGCAATTCTAGGTACTGATTATTATCTCTAAAGCCTTACATGGCACAAGATCAAATTATCTGCAGGAATGTCTCTTCCTGATGGTATCCTTGGTTAAACTGGGTACACTCCAGATTCCTTCCCTTAAATATTGCATCTAGTGGGACCTAGGAAGTATGCCATTTCTGTAGTACCCCTTATCTTGAGGAATACCCTTCACCCTTCCATATTCTGTCTTGTAGAATAAAAGCCTCAGTTTTTTCTGTAAGGCATCCGTTCATGTATCCGAAGGGCATTATATACACCCTTGGCTTTCTCTTCTCAAAAGTCAACATTCTCAATTCCCTTCAATGTTTCTTCACAAGGATTAATTCTAGTCCCCAATTATCCTCACTGTCATTCTCTGACCCTATTCTAATTTCTTCAAATTCTTCTTAAAATATATTTCCTAGAACTATATACAGCAGCTGAGTTAGATTTTGACCAATGCAAAATTTAATGGAATAGTTAAAACCCTTGATTAGTTAGTACCCACTCAATTCGATCCATGATTTCCTAGTTATAGAAATAAATTATATCAAGTAGAGATAAATTGCAGTGTGTTATACATTTACTGTCACAACAATATGTAGGAATGTTGTATGGTGATGATGCATACCAAGCCAGATATGCTCAATCTGATGCATTTACATTTTACCTGCATTTCCTAGGATATTTCCTACGATAATAACTAAGCTATTTCTTGTTCCCATCTCATGCTTTTGTCCACTTAGAATAGGGGTGTCAAACTGCTGGCCCACAGGCTGGATGCATCATGCCGAAACCACGCCCACCCCATTGCCGGCAATGGAGAAAAAGTTGCGATACATCGCAACACGTCATGTGACTTTACGAGTTTGACAACCCTGATTTAGAAGGAAAGGTTGTTAAAGACTATTCTGCCTATTAGCTCTTCTTGTTCATTTGGACAATGAACTTGGTCCTGGAAGTTGGCTCCCTTATATTCCAGGCTCTGCTTACTCAGCCTGAAACAATCAATCATTCATTATTCATGCAGTTTTAAGAAGATTCTAAGCATACAATACATAAATATGAATATTTTTCTTTAAAAATATGTTTTCCATAATCACATAGCTCACATGCTGCTCACAAATATTTTCCACATATATTAAATAATATTTTAAAGTTGCAGGCATCAACTTACTGGAACAGCTGCCATTAAAGTTGGCTTCAATACAGACACATCACCTTTACTCCCTTTCTTTATTTTAGATGACTGAAAGAAAAATAGACGAAGTAATGTGTTACCTTCATCCAATCTGCTTTTATTTGTTCACAATGTAGCATATACTAAAGAAAGAAAGGTTTTTACTATGACTTCAGAAAATAGGCCAAGAATATTTTGCCAGAAATACAAAAAAAACACTGATTTTTTTTTTTTTAGACAAATGGATTCGTAGCTGGCTGACCGGCCGTACTCATGAGGGAAGTGTGTAATGGGGTGCCCCAGGGCTCTGTTCTGGGCCCAGTGCTCTTCAACATCTTCATCAACAATTTGGACGAGGGGATAGATGGAGAAATCATCAAATTTGGAATAGCCAACACTCCAGAAGACAGGCTTAAGATACAGAAGGATCTGGACAGACTTGAACACTAGGCACTATCTAACAAAATGAAATTCAATGGTGAAAAAAGTAAAGTTCTACATTTAGGCAAGAAAAACCAAATGTACAGGTATAGTATAGAGGGTACCTTGCTCAATAGTAATAACTGTGAGAGGGACCTCGGAGTCCTAGTGGACAATCACCTAAATATGAGCCAGCAGTGTGCTGCAGCTGCCAAAAAGGCCAACACAGTGCTAGGCTGCATTAACAGAGGGATAGAATCAAGATCACACGAAGTATTAATATCACTCTACAATGCCTTGGTAAGGCCACACTTGGAATACTGCATCCAGTTTTGGTCACTGCGATGTAAAAAAGATGTTGAGACTCTAGAAAGAGTACAGAGAAGAGCAACAAAGATGATTAGGGGACTGGAGGCTAAAGCATATAAGAAACGGCTGCTGGAATTGGGTATGTCTAGTTTAATGAATGTTCCAACACTGGAAGTTTTTAAGAAGATACTGGACAGCCATTTGTCTGAAATGGTATAGGGTTTCCTGCCTGAGCAGCGAGTTAGGCTAGATGACCTCCAAGGTCCTTTCCAACTTTACTACTACTACTATTAAATACTTCCATTTTGTATTTAGGAAATACTGTGAAATGTAGGATGTCATATTTATTAAAAAAGTTTACCTGATCACTTAGAGTTTGAGGTGATGAATAACCAATTCGGCAACCATGGGTCAAACAAACAAGTTCAGCACTTAACTCTAAAACATGAGCAAGGGGCAAGTAGCCAATGTAAGTATCTTTCTCTCTGAAAATAAATTAAGATATTTGTCAGACTATGCTAACTCATTGCTAAGATGATAATAATATATTCTAAAACACATCTTGGCACACTGCATTCTGCATCAAGAAACCAAACAAAAGAAAGCATAATATGGATAAAAAATGCAAATTCTCTTATAGTATAAAGAAAAGCACATATGTCCCTAAGGATGAAGCCCAAATGCATTTAACAATATAAACTGTTTACAGTTCTGTTAAATAGTTTTTCACTGAAAAGCAACCATTCTTTCCAGTCAGATTTTCTTCTATTATTTAGTTTTCTATTATAACCTTGATTTAATGAAAGCATTATCATTATAGTATTGTAAAGAAATATAAAAGCTATTTAAACCCCTAAAGTGAATTTAATACATACCCCAAATTTGGAATCCTTTCAGCCATCCCTGTTATGGTAGAAATAAGATTACAATGGGAAATCATGACACCTTTTGGGACTCCTGTAGAACCACTTGTATACATAATAACTGCAATATCTGATGATACTGGTTTCAATTTCTGTTTGAAAGATGCTTTACAAAAAGAAAAGGTACAAACATAAATATTCATTAGATAAAAAGGCATGTGCAAAAATATTTTTAAATTGTCCCCAAATATACACATTCTAAGAGATAATAACCAATCTCCTTTTCTTGACAACAGCCAACACATTCAGAATCTTGCAAGCTTTCAGCAGTCATATTAGAATGAAAAAAATGTCTATGGAGATCAGTCATCTAGGTCATGGTTGTCCCAAAGGTGCTTTTTCAAAGGCAATTTTCTTGTTTTTTCCTTGAAGACTTTTCAGTCAGAACTGAAGAAGCTTCTTCGATGAGAAGCAAAATATCTTCAAGGGGGAAAAAAAAGTCCAGTTGCCTTTTGAAATAGCACATTGGAACTAGAAAAAAAAAAGGGGGGGGGGGTTTCCATGATATTCTTTTTATTATTTTTAAATATACTTTATTAAATTTCTGCAAAAGATAAAATATAAAAAACAAGGAAAGGAATTAAAAATAGGGAAGGGGAAGTGCAAGGGAAAAAAAAGAAAAATAGAAAAAGGATCCCTTCCAACTTTTTTGATAGTTACAAATGTAAAATACATTTAGATGAATTAACCTTTTGATCTAACATTGAATATTATACAATATTTCTATAATAATAAACAATTCTAATCATCAAACCCCCAAATTAATGAGCATGTTATTGCCAATAGATATTGGCTTTTATTGAAAATTTATGTTATTGACTTATTTATATCCCTCCTTCATTATTTTTATAAATAACTCATGGCGACAAACTAATTAAATAGGCAAAAATTTAGATGTAATATAATGCTAGATCAGTGGCAGAATAAGTGGAATAAGGGACTGAAATTCACTTTGAAAGAATCTTTTTGCAAATTGGTATTAAACATCTGATAAATTGTCAAAGATGTATAATGGTGTGTCAAAGATATGCTGGAAATGTAAGAACTCTTGTAAGAATAAGTAACAAGAAGGCTAAGAGTTATTGGGATCAAATATGTACTTTAATTCAGAGAATTCTTAAAATAAGTGTACAATAGAAATTGTAGGTATTTGTTTAAATGTGATAGATAAGCGATTGATGGAAAAAACATGATATTTTGTTTTTATATATGATAACTGGAGTAAATATTCACAGAGATGGAAATACTAATAGATTCCCACAATGAATGGATGGTGAAGTTAATGGAATTGGTAAATGGTGAAATTACGCATCTTTACTGAAGAAAAGACCATCTAGCTTTGTTTCTACATGGATACTACTTCATTTTTTTTTTGTTAAAACCAAAATAAATACTATATTCTTTATTTGTTTCTTGTGTTTTTCTTTTAAGTTTTCCTCTCTCATATCAATAAAAACAATTAAACACATTTGTTTTAGGTTTGATAAATAAGGGTTAGCCACATGTTCTTGGAAAAGATACAGACACTTTAAGAAGCTGCTAACAGAAGCTACCTGTATGCCCAAGCATGCTCTGTTAGTGCATTGTTTTCCTTCAGATCAAAGTTATCATATATCTTGATCTCTACTGATAGGCATCTGTGGACTTATTTCTGAAGGGAGCCTCTGAATTCATGCCAATTCCTATTCAAGGAACTGAATTTAACTGATATCTTCTTTTAAAGGATTGGCATAACAATTTTTTTTAAAAAAATCTAATGATTATTTGGATACATTCTGCAATGAAGCTTTAACATAAAATATATTAATTTTAATTATTATCCTCCCTTGGTTCCTCTCTTTCCCAAGGAACATACACAGCTGTTTTTCATTTTAGTCAGAATACAGGTCCTACTAGTCCAATATTGACAGCATTCAGCAGCAAGAGTTTCCAGGATCCAAATAGCTTTATTTGGAAATGTGTCAAAGACCTTCTGTCAACCTCTGTTTGCCTTTTCTATTCCATCACCATAAGAAAAAAAAATCAATTGATTGAATATTACATACTGTTTTCTGTTTTTTCTCCAATAGCTTGAACAGATGACATGGTCTGAACAATAACACCTTTTGGAAAATCAGACCATGATGTTGGCTTGCCATCCACAGTAATAATGTGACGTAGTAGAGGAATCTGAGAAACAATATTCTACAGAGAAGAAACATATATAGTGCTTAGAATCTTCGTAACGGATAGATTTTTAAAAAATCTGCTAAATTAAACTATAATCATCTTAAGAGCAAGTAAACTATAATCAGCTTAAGATCAAGTAACAGACATTAAAATATATATTACGGTACTTCACATCTACTTCAGTGCATTCTACCGCTGACTCCTTCTCCGAAAGATATTTTTAAAAACATTTGGCAGTATATTATCTGTTTTAATATATAGCAGATTATTCAAAGGTACATAAAATGCTCAAGTATGCTGGGTATCAAATTTTTGGCCCATGAAACTAATATTCAAATAAGATGTTTTCAGTCCTTTTATGGGAAAATCCTCAGATATGACATGATTTTTCCATGGTTTGTTCCATTGGGTACAAACAGATAATAACCCATTTTGTCACTTTTAAAATTTATCAGCCTTTCCCTCCTTTCCATTTTAAGTTGCTTACACTGTAGGAATGATTAATGGGCATAACACAGCATTTATAAAATAGCTGCTCAAAATTGCTTGCACTCTTTCTTTGCATGTTAAGTTATATATATTATGAACTATGCAGGATTTATGACGCAAAAGCAAAAAGATGCTTTGTTCATGTATAACATCTCTGCCACTCCTTATAGTAGCTGAATCTTTTCCAGGGATCATACAGCTGCCCTCTATAATTGCAGCACAACCCTAGAAAAACAGAATTAGATTTCAGGAGTTATATAGAGGTCCTAACAATAGCAGAGCACCCTTCTGCCTTCAGCTTGAAAAGCTGTGCAACTCTAGTTAATATGAAATGGCTATCAAGAACAATAGACAGGTGCATTATGCTCTGTCATTCATGTAAACTACACTATACCAAGCAGAAGAAATAGCCCTTTTTAAAGAGGTAAATATAATAATAATAATAATAATAATAATAATAATAATAATAATAATAATAATAATAATGATGATGATGATGATGATGATGATAATGATGATGATGATTATAAAGTTGGAAGGGACCTTGGAGGTCATCTAATCCAACCCCCTGCTCAGGCAGGAAACCCTATACCATTTCAGACAAATGGCTGTCCAGTTTCTTCTTAAAAACTTCCAGTGTTGGAGCATTCACCGCTTTTGGAGGCAGGTTGTTCCACTGGTTAATTGTTCTAACTGTCAGGAAGTTTCTCCTTAGTTCTAGGTTGCTTCTCTCTTTGGTTAGTTTCCACCCGTTGCTTCTTGTCCTGCCTTCAGGCGCTTTGGAAAATAGCTTGACTCCCTCTTTATTGTGACAGCCCCTGAGATATTGGAACACTGCTATCATGTCCCCCCTCGTCCTTCTCTTCGTTAAACTAGACATACCCAATGCCAGCAACCGTTCCTTATATGTTTTAGCCTCCAGTCCCCAAATCATCTTTGTTGCTTTTCTCTGTACTCTTTCTAGAGTCTTATACTTAGTCATCTAGGAATGCAAAAGACTATGCTCACACATTGCAGTAGACCATAGTTTGCTCTACAATAAATATTTTTTTAAAAAACACAATGGTCTAAATTCATACAAACTGTTAAGCCAGGGGTGTTAAACTGCCGGCCTATGGATTGGTTGCATCATGGAGAGGCCGCATACATCCCAGCTCCAGCAATGCAAAAAAAAGTTGTGATACATCGCGACATGTCATATGACGTGACGAGTTTGACACCCGTGTGTTAAGCCATAAAATATAGTTTACACAGCATTGTTGTGTTTCCATATCATGCTAAATTAGAACAAAATGACAACATTATTCTTTAGCACGATACATAGACACATCTAAATATCAGAATTATTTAAACATTAACTTAGGGACCACAGAAATTATTAATTATCTTTTCCTGCATACAAGCCATCCTAAAGAAGAAAGATGTTTTATATATATCTCAATCTGGAGTACAGAACAATATAACAATAAAAAACACAAAACAACTCCACAAATATTCTGACCCCACTCTTAATAAACCACATGTAACATTTTCTTCCACAATATTAAAGAAATAAAAGAGGTTTATATACCTGAGGGCTATATTTACCTTCAATTTTGTTTCCATCAGTTCCTTGCTAGTAATAATGGTTGTCACCTCAGTTTCATTTAATCCATGCACTATTGCAGGGCCTCCGAGAGTAGCATAAAGTGTGACAACTAGTAATAAAGGGGAAAGAAACAATATATTTCCTACGGCAAATATTCAGAATATTTCAAACATGTATGACATAGTGTAAATACGAACACAGTATAACAATGATTTAAATACAATATTTTGAACTGCAAAAACTTTAGAAATTCAGGAATCAAGTCCAAAATTTGAGCCCAAAATTTCCATTGCTAAGGAAGATAATTAAATGAACTCTGCCCCATATTATGCCTTTTCTTGCCACAGTTGTTAAATGAATCACTGCAGTTACACTTAGTAACAAGATTGTTAAGTGGTTCTCATTTCCCTATTAACTTTGCTTAACAGAAGGTCGCAAAAGCTGATCCCAGGCCCCCAGGACACTGCTAGTTGCCAAGAGTCCGAATTTTGATCACGTGACCATGCAGATGCTGCAATGGTCATACGTGTGAAAAAGTCACTTTTTCAATGATGTCATAACTTGGAACAGTCATTAAATGAATGGTTGTAAGCCAAGGACTACCTGTTTCACAAGCTATTCATTTTCTCACTGCAACTATGTTTCTTCAAATACTGTAAACAGAATATCTACATGTAGTCCTCAACTTATAATGGTAATTGGGACCCAAACTTCTGTCACTAAGGAATGTGGCAATAAAGTGTGATGTCATGTGTCTGCACTGGGTAGTTCTGGCAATCCCAAGGGTCCCTGTTGCCATTGTTAAATGAGAATGATGGGTTGTTAAGTGAGGACCTCCTTGTTACTTCCTGCCTGTTTACAACAAGCAAAGTCAATGAGGAAGCAGGCAGGAAGTCACAGGGAGTCTGTCCTGGACTGGAATGGATGCTGCTGCAGCCCAGCAATGTAGTGCAAGTAACTAAGCAGTGACCAACCCAGATTGGATCCGACTACATCCTGGAGCTCTGGAGATCATGTTGGGGAAGGAGAGCAGGCCATTCTGTTCCTCAGCCTCCCTCCCAAATTGGCACCTGCTTCCAGGATAAAGCCATCTGGCCTCTACTGGGTAGGAAGGCCATGTGATCCAGAGACTGCTTCCAGAAAATGATCTACATTACAAAACAACTAACTAATTGGTGGCAGTAAGTGGGGAGGAGGATATGGGACACAGCAGGGTGGAGAGCAAGACCAAGGCTTGTAAAGACTCAGTGGGACTTGGAAGCAGGTCCAAGGCCTATAGGGACTCTGATGGGTGGGAAGTAAAGCTTCAGGTGCGTTGGAGTATGGGGGAGGCCTTGGAAGCACAGGTCAGGCCATGTGTGGAAGTGAGGAGGTACTGCAGTATGGGCCTGGGTCTGCATTAGGCTCCCTCCTGCACCCAAGGCAGCCTGTACAACTGTGCAACAACTGCATTGAGGAGAGCAGGGATGGGAGGTCATTAAGCAAGGCAATCATGTGGGCACCTTGCTTAATGACTGTCATGATTTGCAACCATAATCAGCAGGCTTCATTACGGACATAAACTTATAATGATGGAAACTATGATCTTTCTTATTCCTCTTTCAATTGTTTGGCCAGTAGCACTACCCGTGCAGATCATCTCCAGACAACCATTCACTTATTCTCCAAGAACATGGGTATACAGAATGTTAGGAAAAGTGTACTTTTCAAAAGTCACTTCTTCCAGGTTAATGACAAAACTATTTAGTTTGGAAACAAGGAGTTAGGGCAGGAGGTATATGTTGTACAGAATACATAAATTGTTGTAAAGCAAATTCACATTTCTTTAATTTGGTAGGAAAAAGTACAAAATTGTTAGTTTCCATGTGCTGCTTGTGCTTATTCCAGTGACCCCTATTATGAAACATAAAACTTTCCTAGCCAGCTCTCAGCAAGCTATAGCAAAAAAAAAACCCAATCTCTTAAGTAACTATATAAACAAAATCAAGTTCATGGCCCAATGAACTTATGGAACAAAAGAGGCAAGACAAGCTATACCAGTTGCAATCCAAATTTTTGAAGAGTCTGGTCTACTGAGTTGCTACTGTACTTAGCACTGCGCTTAAGCTTTTTTCATGCATACGTGTCACAAATAAAAGTAACAAAGAACAATATCTGTAAAAGCCACTAGGTTAATATTTGTGGTTTTCTATCAGTGATTCAAGTTAAAAAGAAAACCTATGGGAAAACTATACATAGCATCAGAAGAGAGTTATTTAAGCTTGCGTAGCATCAGAAGAGAGGTATTTAAGTTGTGACAGCAAAATTTATTATGCTCAATATTTCTCTAAAGTTGGCTGCAGAAATATATAATCAGGTCAACAACTAAATGGTTATCAACCTCGAAATTATAACATTAAATACATATAGTCCTCAATAGGGACCCCAAAAAAATGCATTGCTAAGCAGTGCATCATCAAGTGGGGCATCACATGAACACACCCGATTTTAAAATCTTTTTTGCCATGGTCATAAAACAAGCCATCTGTGATCATTAAGCAAGATATCACATGACTGCAAAGTCAATGGAGATGCCAACAGTAGGTAGTTGCAAAGTTGACTTTGCTTGTCGGAAGCCAGCCTGGAAGTTTACAAAAAGCAATCACGTCACTGCAGGACGCTACAATTACATAAGCGCAAGCCAGCTGCCGTGTGCCCAGATGACGAGCACATGACCATGGGAATGCTGCAATAATTGTAAATATGAGGGCCAGCTCTCAGTTACTTTTTTCAGTACCATCGGAACTTTGAATGGTCACTAAATGATGGTCATAAGAGAAGGACAACCTGTGCATGTTTAAAAAGGATATGAATGGATAGTGTGGATGCTATATTTCCATTTATTATAGGGCTTGAATAGAACAAATATCTTGTACATTAACACAATTCTCAAACAAAATTCAGTACCAGAATCCAATCTGGGTTGGTTGCCAAGACCAGAGGTTTTTCAGTACCGATGCGTACATAATTCTCTCAAAATATCAAGATATTTTTAAAAATATGATACTGTTTTATGCTATTTTATGCTAAAAATAAGCTAGGATTTTAAAAATTAGCAACTAACAAACATTGTAATAGCAAGCATATTTATTGTGCAAACTTAAATAAATTTTAATTCATTGTATTTCACTGGTCAATTCTGACTTTAAAAAGATGTCTACGTGAAAAGTGCACGGCAATGCTTCCATCTGCCAGCAAGTAAGTCAGCCAAGTTCATTAATTTGGGATCACAAATGCTGCGTCATGCTGTGAGCTGAAGCACGTCTCAGGAACTTCAAATGTCCAATTAAATACTATCTCTCTTGTTACCTCACTCAAATCATAATTGCAAATATTTCTATACCAGATGTTTCATTGTTTCATTACATTATCACACTGTAAATGGAATCCTCTTTTTGAAAAGTTACATTTACCGAAGACAGAGAAACTTGCCAAATTTCCTCATAAGAAATATATAATATTATTAAAATACTTTGATTTCTTTCTTAGCTGTCATTTCCTTATTAACTCTCTGAGGATTTTCTTTATAACTGACACTGATCCAACACAGTAACTTCCAATGGAATTCACTATAGGGTCTGTAATGTCCCTGAACAAATATACTAGACTAGTTCAAGCAAAATATTAATTTCCAAATAAAGGGAATAATTACATATTTCAATTCCTAACTTGTACTGGACTGTGCGGATGACCTTGGGGATAAGATCAAAGAGATGCTGCCTAAGAAACAATTTAACAGTTAGGAAGGACCTACCCTGACAGATCAAGCAGTTATAGGTAGTGGTGGGAAGTTTATACTTTCAGACTTGCAAGATTCTGTCTAATGCATCCTTGCAATAAAGTGGAATTAGTTCATTTAGTTCTATTTCTTGTCTGGTTTACCTGGGAGGGCTGACATAACTTCAGTTCTCTCTCCGGAGTCAAAATCCTAAGCAAACTAAGTATTTCATTTATTTAAGTACAAGAAGAGGAATATGGCAACACATATCAGACTTTATACAGCATCAACCCATGGTTATAATTCTGTCTGAAACAGGTCAGAGTAAACAAGTCTTTTTCTCCCTCTGTTTGAGATTACAAATTCACTATTAATTTCTTCCCATACTTCACAACTGAACTATTTGGATGGAATTTTACCACAAAAATATTACTGTGGATGAGGATGTTATTCTGTATTAAGCCACATTACAATCAAACTACCTTATTCCTCTTTAACTCAGCACGTACAAAATCCAATTTTTTGCTATTCAAACACTTGCAGATTAAATCCAATTTACTTAATTAAAACACAGCTGGAGCTACAAGCTTTTAAATTATAAGAACCTTCATAAACAAATTAAAAATGCCATGTCCAGAGCTGATAATTTACTACAGACAAACTATACGTGTATGTGTGTCTTTGAATCAGTCTTAACTTCATGTGACTAATGGACAAATCCATACATTTGTCCTGGCAATTCTTTTGGAGAGCTGAGAGAAAAACTAGCCCAAAGTCACTCAGCTGGATCCCGGGCTTTAGAAAGATCTCCCAGCATGTAATTCAGTATCTTTCACTATTATACCAAACTATGCTCACAATCAAATTACTATATTGTATGTAATCCTTATTCCAAAGTAACTGGGATTTAATAAAGATTATTATTCCAGAAGTGGGCAGAAGATTGCAGGCTTAAACCATGTAGGACCCTGAAAATGAGAACGACATTCCAGAAAGTATATATGGGAAGAAAGAAAAAGCGATCTCTGTTTCTTCATAAAGATTACCATCTGTGAACTCAATACTCCTTTAAAGGCTTACCCTACTTTCCAGAATTCTTAATGCCATATAACCCAGTACTGCTCCAAGATAGAAGGTTGCCTAGCTATTAATTAGGTAATCAGAGTTATTGTAAAAATGGAACTGGGACTTTCCAATGATTATTATTCAATCAACCTCATTTTCCCCCTCATTATGTTTTTTTCTGCTTTCTTTATATAGTGCCAGATCTGGAAGAATACTACATTAAAAACAAAACGCTCTTCAATTTACTTTTTCCTTTTGCTAAAAATAGAGATCAGAATTCAGAAAACAAATTGCAAAAAGGTTATCCAGATTTCCTTTATTTCTCTAAAAGCTAATCTTCCTAAATAACAACAGTATGACTACAATTAGTCCTCGAGTTACAACCACAATTGAGCCCAATTTTATGTTGCTAAGTCAAACATTTGTTAAGTGAGTTTTGCCCCATTTTATGAATTTTCTTGCCGCATTTGTTAAGTGAATCACTGTAGTTGTTAAATTAGTACCATGGTTGTTAAGTGAATCTGGCTTCCACAATAACTTTGTCTTAAAAGGTGATCACATGATCCAGGACACTGCAACTGTCATAGATATATGTCAGTTGCCAAGCAATGGTCATAAGTCACTTTTTTTAGTGCCGCTGTAATACTGAACAGTCACTAAATGAACTCTTGTAAGTTGAGGACTACCTGTATTTGCCAATAATGTCCCGGATGACAGGCCAATCCTTCTATGGTATTTTAGGTAGGTTGGAACTATAGCTCCCAGAATTCCCAGATGGGTAGTTCTTCAAATTGTAGATTCTCTTTGAATGCCTGGATAATTATATTAAACTAGTATACACACAGAAGCACAGAAAAAAAAACCCCAAAGACTGATACTGTACTCACGCTGGAAGTTGTTCATGAAGCAAGCTTGTGCTACAATCATCCATTCTGCTCTAGTTTCACAGAAAATGGCAATGTTGGTCTTTGGTTGTTGGCCCAGCATTATTAATCCATCACCAAATGCTTTAGCTTTTTTAAAAACATCATCATATGATAACCAGTGATATTCGCCAAGTACAACCTAAAGAAATCATAAACTTTTTATATATAGAAATTATACCCACAGACACATACAAATATGTTCTGTAATTATGTATCCTGTATCCTGTGCTCTTCTTCCTCTTGCCTTTTATTTATTCCCGTGTTTGTTCTTCTTTATCAAAATTTAATTCAAGGGGGTAAAATTTATCTTTGTTGAAAATGCACCAGAAAGCAACTTACATAATTAAAACTGTTCATATAATTTTTAAAAATATGTAGAAAAAGTAATCAATTGGACATACCGTTATTTATCTTTTTAGTAAGATATCTTTCACTTTCAAATTACAAAATACAAAAATAATATATATAGGTAATTATCTATTTGGACTACTTAAGAATGGCAAATATTTAGTAACATTTCCATAGTCTATCCCTAAAAGTGTAGCACACTCTTCACTGACACAATCCAGCATACTGTAGTTATATAATCATTAAGTTCTATCTGACTTAAATACAACTTCTATGTATTTTAAACCTATCACATAGCCCGTCACAGCTAGTTCTCTGTGCAGTTTTCTTCAGTAGATATATTGTACATAGCAGCAGTAGATAAGAGATACAAAAAAAATCTAAATTTTGCTATCTGTCCAGAGTCTTCTAATTTAGAAACTGTATGCCCCTCTCCATTTCAATGTTGCAGTTTCAAAAAATTTTAAAAAGCATGCATTATTAATAAAGGTAATTTAGATATAAAATGAAAGGGATTGTTCAATGACTTACAACAGGTTATTTGAAATGTAAAAACTGATTGCAAATTTGATTTTTAAACCACCCCTCCCTTTGGCATCATCTATCTTTCCAGATAAAGAGACTAAGGCTACTGGAGCTATTGCAAAAGATAATTGTATCATTGCTTTATACCAGGCAGAGCCCTTGTCATCTACCCTTTAAATTTATTCTTCCTCTTTTAGTATCACAGCACCAACTGAGAGAGAGGCAGCTAAGCATAACAGAGCCAATCAGCTTTTAAATGCAGTATTTAGTATGCTGGTCTAACATATGCATGGACATATATAAAACATATACAAAACAGCAATCCTGTACTCTTAAGCTTTTGAAAAGGATAAAGAGATAAATTGTGCCCTCTAGTGTGTGCTACTTGCTATATCATTTAGATTAATAATAATTGCATTTAATATCATTTAAGCAGTATTATTCATTTACAAACAAGAAACTTATTCGCAGCAAGATTTAAATTTACTGTCAGATCAATCTAGTGGAGAAAGTTCAATTTTATTCAGATAATTTTATTTTTAACCCATATCAGAAACACATTGTTTTAAAATTCTTCAACACAATTTTAACACTATTGAATCATAAACTGGACATAATATATAAACATATACACTATGTTTATATTGATCATTCTTCCTAATGAGGCACATCTGAAGCCTACCTTATTATCCTCTTGACAGCAGAAAAATGTTTTTCTTTCATAGGCTTTCTCATATATTGTTAACTTCTTAATTTTTCATGTATTCTAACATATTAATTTTAAATTTTATTTTAAACTTAGTTATAAAACATAAGTTAAACATAAAGCAAGCACAAATTAGTTATAAAACTTATGTTTTATAGTTAATTATAAGTTAGTTATAAAACTTAAGTATTATAACTAATTTGTAACTAACTATAAAACATAAATTTTATAACTAACTTGTGCTTGCTCCGTAGGCTTTTTAACACCTTAGGCATGAAACCTGGTTTGATGACTTTTCATAAGTCACTCTGTTTCAGCTCAGCCCACCTCACAGGGTTATTGTTGTGGAGAAGATAGGAGGAAAGAGTATTAAGCATGCTCTCCACCTTGTTTTATAAAAAATAAAGGCAGTGTAATAAGATACTTCCATTCAAAGAGGGATACATCTTATTTACAGAGCTTGTAAGATCTTCCTTACCAAGGTTGTTTCTCAGCTTCTTTATGGTGTCCCGATTTGCACATTTAATACCTTAGAAGCTGCTAACCAATCCAAGTTTATAAGAATTATCCTTGCAGCTTCAAATTGCATCAAAAAGCTGCCACACAGTTAAGCACAGACCTGTCTCATTAAATTCTGTTTGCTCTTTTTTCCTTGTGGATCTGGCTCCAGTAGTTTTCAGACTCCATCTTAAATCAGACTGGTTAATAAGAGCTAATAGCCAACTCTAATCTTTAAGTTCCTCTTTGGAGAGATTCTACCCATTTGAGTTTGAAAATGTCAGGAATGATCTTACGCAATCTATCTGGCGTATAGCTAGTTAGTCTATCAACCCTATCTATAGTTGGTAGATTTTTCTCAAATATGCATAATCCACTAGCCTATTTCCCGCTCAGTTTAAAACTAAAATTTCATTGGGATGAATACACTATCCATCACAGTTCCGCAGGGGCATTATAAAAACATATTCAGCAGCAATCCCCAGTGACGGAATAGTTCTGGGAGTCCCTAAGAGCATCTGTGTTGCTCTGTGTACAGGACATCTCAGAAGAAATTCATCTATCCCATTTCCAATCTTGAGAGTCCATACAAAGGTAACAAATAATCAAATCCAAATCACACCAACTCAAGAATTTTTCAAGAACACAAAAGTGAAATTGTTGATTTGTTAGCAAAATATGTATTTCTTTCTCAAATTGGCCAACAAACTGGAGGTAAGAAATGTGACATCAGTTTTTAAAAAGGGATTCACTGGAAATTCAGGGACTTGCAGGTTGCTCAACTTAAAAGCTTTGATTTGCCTCACTAACCTTCTATAGTTGTTTTAGAGTATCAAAGGCCCACGGATGAAGTTGAATTGCAGGATAATGAGCTCCCAGGTCATAGAGAATAAAACTATAAATATTTCCCTCTTTCCATAAAAAAATAGACACTATGTACCTTTTTAAAAATTTTTCCAGATGGCTGGATTTCATCTTCTTCTTGTAATATTTCCCTTGTCCCCAGGAGATTCTTGTCCTTAAATTTACTTCGAGCGTATCTAAAAGCTTTATCAAGGGTATCACATCCAGGATATAATACAGATGCTAAGCAATGCAAACTATTAACAGATCTATATGCACTTCCAGGTGTGCTGTTCACTGGTTTTGCTTTAATTTGATTTGATTTGGTTATGATATATTTTGATCCAGAAAATAAATACCATGGAATAAAAGTTAAAAATGTGTATACCAAGACAGCAAAGTTCATAATATAAAGAAGAAGTGGATTAATATCATGCTTTAACTTCATTGTATCCATCTTTGAAGACTGTTACGTTATTCAGAAGAATCTGACAAGTCCTATGTATCACATAAAAACCAACGACGACCTGAAATAGGAACAAAGTATAGTGTCACATAATAACACTAAGAATTTAATAAAACAAATATTTTTATGGTGCAATTAAAAGGAAGACACAGCTGTTGTATTTTATTCCAATTCATGAATGAATTGTGTAATTGGAATTATGCAGTGTCCTTACCTGCTTCCATCACATTTATATTCCTTCCCACTTGTTACTAGAAACCATTAACTGACAAACTATGATGAGCATTTTGGCTCCAAATAAGACCAATTTTGTTTGGAAGGAAAGCATAAATAATCTTATATTATGATCTGGTTTATGATTTTTGAAATCAACCTTTATTGCTATCTTTTTTTATAGTCCTCTAATGAAGATAATATGTGGAGCTTGTGCATTATTTATATATAGAGAGAGAAATTATTTCTTTTTTTTTATTGAGAATTTTTAAGAGTTTTTACAAATAACAAAAAAAGAACAATAAAAAACAAAAAAACAAAAACAAAACACCCAACCCCTCCCAAACCACCCCCTCCATCCCCCCCCTGAGCTTCCCAGAGCTGAATATAGGCTTAATTAAAATTTTAAGAAACCTAAACAAGTTTTAACAACTTATAAAATAGTTAATAATAAAATATAAGTGACATAAACATTAAAAAGAAAAAATACTTTAAAAGGAAAAAAGAAAAGAAGAAAGAAAGAAAGAGGAAAAAAATAGGAAAAAGAAAAAAAAGAAAAAAAGAGAAAACAATCCATAAAATATCAAAAATTATATACAAGTTATAAAAAAGCTAAATGATATTTTTATATCCAATTTATGTTGTATAAAATTTATCCATTTTTCCCATACAACAAAAAATTTCTCTTGCGATTGCTCCTTTAAAAAAGCCGAAATCTTTGCCATTTCCGCCAGATAGGAAACTTTAAAAAACCACTCTTGCAAGGTAGGCAAAGATTCCTTCTTCCAATATTGCCCTACTAACAGCCTTGCAGCTGTAATCAAATTTAACATCAATATAACCTCCTTAGCATCACAATCAGTAACAATACCTAACAAAAATAATTGCGGAGTAAATTTTACCCTCCTTCTAAAAATTCTTTGAATATTCCACCATATCTTAATCCAAAAAGCTTTTATATTTTTGCACGACCACCAAATATGATAATAGGTGGCGTCCAAACAGCCACATCTCCAACATTTAGGCTGTAAATCAGGGTACATAAGAGACATTTTTTGTGGATCAAGGTGCCATCTATAAAACATTTTATAAAAATTCTCCCTTAAGTTCTGGGCTTGTGTAAATTTAACATTCCTCACCCAGATAATTTCCCAGGTATCCAGTGGGATTGGTTCACCAAAATTTTGTGCCCATTTAATCATACAATCTTTGATTAATTCAGATTCTGAATCCAATTCCACTAGAACCCCGTAAATCCTCTTAATGTGAGTTTGTCTTTGATCCTTTACTTGTTTAAAAAGATTTTCATCTTCTCTAAGCCAGCCCATATTACAATCCATCTTCCATCTGTCCACTAATTGTCTATATTGAAACCATGAATAGGTAATATTTTCATGTACTAAATCTTCCAAAGATTTTAACTGCCAATTTTGACCATCCCATCTAAGTAATTGTGTGTAAGAAACCCTATCCATTTTAACTCCTCTCCTTATCCCCTCTATCGCATGCCAAGGTATAGCCCATAAAGGTATTTTAAAATCACTCTTATAATACTTCCTCCAAACCCGAAGTAAAGAGATCCTTATAATATGTGATTTAAAAACTCGATCCACTTTTTTATTAAAAATTAAGTAGGCATGCCATCCAAAAAGTAAATCCCAACCCTCCAGATGGAGTATTTCTACATTTGTTAAGTTTACCCAATCACTAATCAATGTTAAGGCCACAGCATCATAATATAATTTCAAATTCGGCACCTTGAGTCCACCCCTCTCACGAAAATCTTGCATAATTTTAAGCTTTACCCTTGGTTTTTTCCCTGCCCAAATAAATTTATTAATGCCTTTCTGCCATTCATTTAAGTTAAGCTCATTCTTTAAAATAGGTAGCATTTGAAACAAAAAAAGAAATTTTGGTAGGACATTCATTTTAATCACTGCAATTCTACCCATAAGAGATAGCTGTAACTTATCCCAATTCTTCAAATCTTTCTGTACCCTGATCCACAAATTTTCATAATTATTCTTATACAATTTTACATTAGAAACAGATAAAGTAACCCCCAAATATTTTACCTTATCAACAACTTCAAAATCTGTTAAATTAACCAAAATCTGCTTGTCCCGGTTAGTCATGTTTTTAGGTAATATTTTAGTCTTATTATTATTAATTTTAAAACCCGAAACGTATCCATATTGATGAATCAGTTGTAGTAACTTTACTACAGAATAAGTAGGTTGAGACAGAGTAACCACCAAGTCATCTGCAAAAGCTCTTAACTTATATTCTTTTTTGTTAACTTCTATTCCTTTTATTTCCTGCGACTCTCGAATTTTAATCAACAAAATTTCCAATGTTAAGACAAACAATAACGGTGACAATGGACATCCCTGTCTTGTACCTTTTTCTATTGTAAAAACCTCTGACAAACCCCCATTGACAATAAGTTGTGCCGTTTGTTTTTGATATATAGCACCTAGAGCTTGTGATATTTTTTCTCCAAAATTCATCTCCTCAATTAATCTTAACATAAACTGCCAATTCAGTTGGTCAAAGGCTTTTTCAGCATCTAAAAATATCAGCCCTGCAGAGATTTGGTTATTCTTATCTAAATATTCTAATAAGTTAATAATTTGTCTAACATTATTTTTCATATACCTTCCGGTTATAAAACCCGATTGATCCTTATGTATAAGCTGCTGCAAAACCCTCATAAACCTATTAGCTAAAATTTTTGCAAAAATTTTATAATCCACGTTTAAGAGAGATATAGGCCTATAATTCTTTGGTAAGGTAAGATCTTGATCCTCTTTTGGAATTAAGGATATAAAAGCACTGTGCCATGACGGAGGAATCTCTGAACCCTGTAATATATTATTAAAAAGCTCACATAAAGGTTCAGTCATCTCTTCTACTAAGGTTTTATAGTAAATGGATGTCAAACCATCCGTACCCGGTGCTTTACCTAATTTTAATTGCTTAATAACTGTCACAATTTCCTCATTAGTAATTAAACCATTGATTTCTTATTTCTGATCTTCTGTTAGTTTAAGAAAGTTAGCCTCACTTAAATAATTATTTATATCTAAAGTTTGTACATTAGTATTCTTATATAATTTCTGATAATAATCTAGAAAAGATTTCTTGATCAACTCTTTCTGATACACTAATTAACGTTATAATTTATTTTATCTATAATTCTCTGTCTCTGTTTCTTTCTTAATTGATAGGCCAACCATCTCCCTGGTTTATTAGCGTTACAAAATGTATTTTGTTTCATAAACATTAGATTAGTTGCAGCTTGATCAGCCATCAACATATTAAATTGTGTTCTTAACAGCTTTATAGCTTCTTTAACCTTTTCATCTGAAGGATTTAAAATCAAAAACTTCTCTTTTAATTTAATCTCATCTTCCAATTCTTTACGTTTCTGAATCTGCCTTTGTCATACATAATTATTTCTTCATCAATTAAATTTATATAAATTTTCTTAATGTAAATAATGAAAAAAGTTTCTAATCCTCAGATACAGAGCAACTATATTTTCATTGAATGGATTTTTTTTCTCAACCCCCTTGGCATTATTTTCTTAAGTTTCTTAGTTTTTTCTCCATTCATGTAACCAGAAATACAAGAACTATATTTTAGATTTGGCAGACTGGAATACAAAAAGTATTTCAGTGGCTTAATTCATATATTGTTTAAGCAATCATCATTTTATTGAATGAATCACAGAGGCTGGGCTCATACAAAATATTAAGGCAAAGCAAATATACCGTAAATGCCGGCGTACAAGGCGACCCGGCGTATAAGACGACCCCCGTCTTTATAGCCGGGCCGCATTCCTAGAACATCGTCTTATACGCCAGAAACTACCAGTATTTCCGGCGTATAAGACGACTCGGCGTATAAGACGACCCCCGTCTTTGGCGCCGATTTCAGCGCTCGCAGAAGTCGTCTTATACGCCGGCATTTACGGTACCCAACAATGTCCTAACATATTGTTTGAAATTCCCTGATGTTATTCATCCAATAATTGGCAAAGCTTAGTTTAACATCATGTACAAATTAAATTGTTACGTTCATCTGGACAAATTACTGCCTGGGTCTATCCTGACTAAATTGTTCATCTTGCTTTTTTCTTATTACACCTAGTTATCAGTCTATAATATAAGCTACACAAAATTCCATGCCTTTTTTTAATAAAAGGTCAAAAGAAATAAATGCTCAGATTTGTGACAGATTCAGTATATTTTCAAATATGACAATGACCTTTAATTTAGAAAAAATACTATGCTACCTCATTCTAAAGGTCAGAATATGTTGTAATATAATTATAACGGTCTTAAAGTGTGTTAGGATGTTGTATGCACACATATATAACAACTGAATAGATGGCAAACTCTTTCAACAACCATAAAGTAAAATTAAGAATATGAATAATGCCTTCCTAGGACCATAGGTCTAAAAACACCTTCTTGTCTTAACCCAGAAAAACTTTTCATCTTTGAGAAATTATATTAATCACAAAAAACACCACACCTTACTTGTTCACCATGCTTATTAAACCATATTGTTATATCATGTATCCTTTAAACGTTGGTTAATTTCATTAGAACTTGCATTAATGTTTACTATGATATCTGCAAGAAAGTGAAAAAAATAGTGCATTAGTAACTGGCAATGAATATATAGAAATAAATTCAACTGATGAATTTATAACCAGCAGCATAAAATAATTGATAGAATAAAAGTAGGTTAAGAAACCGTCTTAAGACCATTGTAAAAATTGTAGTTATTTGGGAATGGATTTTCTTATTAGTAGCATACTCTCACATACATACCCTTCCTCCAAGTAGCAGTTTACCATTTTCAGAAAGACATGCTAAGTACTTACTATGTTGTCTTTGGAGAGCAGGCAAAGGGTCTTTTTTTTCCCTCTCAGGTTTTTAAATTTAAATTAATTTTAATTTGTCTTATTGGCAAGGAAGCAACCATTCTAACAAATGAGGGAGGAGAACTGTTCTGGAATCTGAGTATGCTGAGCAACTAAGAAGACTTTTTAATGTACACAGCTTCATATTTGGGGAGCCAATCTGGAAGGGAATTCTGGATATTCTTTGCTATAAAGTAGAACGTGATACCATATTGATTATCTGTCGGCATTCTCAAATGCTTCCCACCTTGCTTTATTGCTATTTCATACAGTATTCAGCAGCTCTTATTACACTTATTACTTTCAAAGATGGTGTTCGTTAATTAAGAAATAGAAAAAATAACAATCCCAATCTTGCTGGCCTTTTGCAAGGCTGTGAAGACTTGGTTATGTGCCCAGGCCTGGGATACCGACTGTGTTAATAGTCCTGTTTCCTAGCTGTATTACCAACCAGAGTAATAATTTTACTTGGTGACATATATTTTTATTTTGTATTGTTGTAATTGTTTTTATGTTTTATGATGTATACTGCCCAGAATCACTTGTTAAGATGGAAGGTTATATAAATCAAATAAATGAATGTATTCATCTTTTCATTGGATAACCTAATGAATTAACCTAAAAGAAAGCACAAAGTATCAACACAAACCTTAAATGATTTCTCATTATTATGATTGGTATCAATGGGAAAACAATTTCCAGACACTTCAGCCTCACTTGGTTTGTTCACAAATATGATTGAGCAAACCTAAAAATAAAATGTTAAAATAAAATAAGCAACGAATAAATAACAGAATTAATTTTTTATCTAAATTGAAATAAAATATCTATAAAGTTTTATTAATGCTCTAATTACTTTGGATTTATTTACATGATTTTAACTAACCAACATAGCAGACAAATTCATATTAAGATTTTAAAATAAACCTTAATAATTAAGCAAGTTATGCAACTAATTACAAGTTAATGATGAATTCTTGGAACAAACACCAAAATCAGGGAATACACTGGTTTTCAGTCCAAAGATAAAGGGTTGAAATAATCACAGGCAAAATATTAGTGTAAGATAACCCATATAACTGAAAGAGTTTGCAAGGAGGGAAAAATGTCTTGTTCGTAGTAAAATTGTACATAATTGCTTGCATTTTGGGAGGAGGCAGGTATAAGGTTTTAAACATTTTAAACCCGCACAATCAATGATAATGTTCAGAAATCTGAAACTGCAAGGTCACATTTGATGGAAGGAGAAGCTAGTGTTCTAGCAAAATTTGGCTCTCAATCCTATGCCGTAACTATATAGATTCTAGAGATCAGAACTAGTTCTCAGTTTAATACAAAATAAAAACGAATATAAACTAAATTAAAAGAAAAAAAGAAAAAAGTTCAGAAGATGCAGAAAAAGGAAAACAAGAAAAAGAAAAAAAATAGAAAAGGCAACAAAGGCACTAATAAAGAAGTGGCTTCCAACCTTCCAACCAACCATAAGCTAATATCAGTTTTCAAGAACTTTTAAAGTTACAAGAAAAATTTATTCTCCCATAGTTTAACTTTTAGCTATATGCAATTCAAAAATTATCATCTTTTCAGTACTAATTCAGCAAAAAGTCCATTACAAGTTTCCAGAAATATCAAATAGTTTATCACAAGTCAAATAGTCCAATTTTATATTCTTTCTTTTGTTCTATACAATCTCAACCTTTAGATCATTCCTGTAGCATTGCAGGATTTGATCTTTCATCACTCTTTAGCATTTAAAGGAGTCTTCAAAGCCTACTTTGTAGATTTCATAAAGAGGCATTGTTCAGAATTTCTTGTTGAAGCTGTTCCATGTCCAGATCTTTTGTTAATTTGTCTTTTGAATTCCCATTTTGGTAAACTCAATTTTATTGTTTTTCATGCCTTCAAACTTTATATCAGATAAAAGTTTTTCTCATCCTCTTCTAAAAATGTATGCATGCACTGAAATCTCTATCCTTTCTGCAATATTAATATTTCAGCCCATTTTTCAAAGAAAAAATCCTCGAGATAAAAAAAAGTTATAGTTGGTTTAGCCATTTTAAGTCTTTTTGCCTGGTCCTTAGTTCCCTCTAGGGCAGGGGTGTCAAACTGCCGCACGTGGGCCAGATGCATCATACCGAAACCACACCCACCTCATGGCCGGCAATGGGAAAAAGTCACAATATATCACAACGCATCAAGTGACGTTGCAAATTTGATGCCCCTGCTCTAGGGTTTATTTGCAACCTGTATCAGGAACTGATACATTTTAGATCTCTTTCAATTATTTCCCACAAATATATTATATACTTGCTTTATATTATTTAATTACAGTCATGTTTTTCAAATCTTTTAGTAAAAATGACCAACATTCCAAATCTCTCTGGTATCCCAATTTGTTTAAAACTTTCTTACGTATTATTTTTTTTCTTTTTGCCAATTACATATTATTTTAAATCCTCAAGTCTTTGTTTAAAATTTCTTAAACTGAAGAAGGTAAAACACCAGGTGTTAAATTAAGCTTGCTGTTTTGAAGGTCCCTAATATCTATAAAGTGATTAAATTGAATATTTCTGAACTTGATTAGAAAATGAGTTTGGCTGGCTTAGTGTCTTTATTAAAGGTGCCACCAACTACTGAGAGCAAAGATGTCATCTTGCTTGGATCCTGACACTCAAGCTTGTGAAAGAAAATACTGCTGTTTTGTGGTTTCCTCATGAGGAGTTGCCATTAGCACGCTTGTGGGCCATCTCCTATTCTCTCCAGGGAAACCAGAGAGATTCAATGGACCAGTCTACCCATTGGTCTTTCATTTTTCACAGTGGTTATCTCCTCTTATTTTTAGAGATGTCTTTAGTCAGCCATGATTCACATCAGAGCTTTACAAACACTGATTGTAATCATTAAAGGTGTACATTTTTGGTGTTCCTCGTATCTGAAGAAGTTGGTTTTATTATATGCCTTTCTAATGTCCTTTTAACTCTTGTTTCAGCTACCAATACTGTTTCAAGTTCAACAAGAAAATACAGACTTCTAGATAAGACCTACATCACACATATACGGTACCTTTATAGAAAGGCATGTAAACTCTAGTATTCCAAAAAAGGAGAAACCCCTTTTGAAAAAATATTTAGTGCTAAAAGGGATTAATACAGTTGATTATTCTAACTTGGTTTATGCTCATTACCATAAGATGATCAAGTGAATGCTTCTTGCTACAGAAGCTACTGCAGAGACTACAGAAGGAACAAGTGGAAGCAATTTCCTGAATGCAAGCTCACACAATAAACAAATAGGGAGAGCTAACAGGAATTTCACTGGGGAGGTTTTTAAAAAGTCCCCTACAAATGATTATTGAGAAATGGAACACTTCTAAAATAATGGATTACTGGCCCAAAGTGGGTTGGTTCTCATAAGAATTGATACAAATGACTTAGTGAAGCATAGTGACTTTGATCAGGAGGGCTTCAAATTGAAATCTGTGGGAACTGAAATGAAAAGGTTGAACCAAGGACCTAAGATAAAGATTTAGGAAGAAGACTATTATAACATTCAGTAAAAAATAAACAAACAGAATATTTGCTTATTAAGTTCCTGACCTTCATTGTCTAATGTTCCTAGTATGGAAAATAAGAAAGATGAGCTTAACGTCTTAGTACAGAAAGGCAAACGTGACTTAAGAGAAATCCGCAGTAGGATGACTCACATGACTGTATCCTTTAACTATTGTATTCCAATTTATTTGAGAGAGAGAGAGAGAGAGAGAGAGAGAGAGAGAGAGAGAGAGAGACTGAAGAAAAAGAAGAGTTCCATTTCATGTTAAAAATAGACACATTTGCACAAAAATGCATCTGAATGAACTTCATATCATCAGGAGCAGACAAAAAATAAAAATAATATTGTTGGCAATATGGGTGGTACTTTCCAGTCTTCAAGTAGTAACACTGATTTAAGATTTTAATTATCTCAATGTAGGTAGTCCTCAACTTAAAATTCACAAATGAGCCCAAAATGTTGGTCGTAAGTCTTTGTGGTCATTAAGTAAGACACATGTGATTTATTAGCTCAAAGAATCCCTGTTGGTTTCATAAACCATAAAGAGCCCACCTGTTTTTGTGCGGCTTCTAGAGGCAGGTTTAAGGATCAGCACAATGCAAAATGCCTGAATTTTGATCACAATCGGAGGAATCCTGCAATGATTATTCATTCATGAAGGGTTCCTAAAGTCCTTCATTCAGTTCTATCTGAACTCTGAATAGTTGCTAAACAAACATAAGTTGAGAATCACCTGTATTGATGTGTTACAAATTCTGCCAAGCAAAACAATCAGGAATCTGGTAGCACCAATTAACAAATTTTATTAAAAGACAAACAATTCCATGAGCTGCAGCTTGTTTCACATCATTCTCAACTTATACCTTTGGGAAAAAATACTATAATATTCTTCTGATTTTTGCTGCAATAAACTAACAGCTGTCTTCCTACAAGCTATGTCATGAATAACTTAACAAAGTTTCTGACAATTTTTTGCTGACTATTTTCAGACAATGGAAGAAGATACAAGAAGACAGTATCCATACCTTTATAGTAACTATACATTGAATGAAAACAGAAAATAAGTATAGTTCAATTTGTATACTGGATTTTAAGAAAACATATTTTAATAAACACAGAGCAATAATAATTCCATGGCAAGAGAAGCTTATGGGAAAAGAGTTTGAGATTCAGGGGAATTCCTTAAGAGATATTAAAAACACAATAGCAAAAAGAATACCAAAGGAGAAAAGGATGACAGCAAACAATCCAGAATGAATAAAGATCTAAAAACTACATACATACAGGAAGTGAGAAATAAGATAGGTCAGCAAGGAATAGTACTCATAATTCTAAATTATAGAAATGCTAGAAGAATAGCTAAAGCTCAGAGAATGACAAAGGATAAAAAATAAAAGAAAACCTCTTCTTTAGATGTCTTCAAAATAAACTGATTAGAGCTTATTGGCATCTTCATTGAACAGTTAATAATCTGTTATTTTTCAGTTTATTTTGAAAATAATCTAAAAAATATTAAGCCTGTAGTGGTTGAATAACTTTAATTTTCTTTGCAGGATCAATTTGTTTTTTTAAAAAAGATACTATTCCAACAAGCAATTTTGAAAAAGAGAATGAAGAAGCAGAACTGAAACTTGAGACTGAAGGAGTTACAGCCATGGAATTTCTATTTACTTTGAATTGGTTTAATTTTTTGAAGCCAGAAAATTGAATTATGGAGTATTACAGGAAGTTGCTCATGGTTTGGCCAAATAATTATTATTTATTATCTTTGAGAAATCCCAGAGATGAAATGTAGTATAAAATGATTGAAAGAAGGCATCTGTTATTCCAGTTTTTTTTTTAAAAAAGAGTCCTGTATACCTAAACTTTTGTGTTTAAAAAAAAAAAAAAGAACGAGGAGGTATCTTAAATTCTAACCTATCAAATATGCAGATGGCATAAACTCAGTGAAATAATATCTCAAACTCAGAAAACAATCTTGATGAGTTAGAGAAATGGGTAAAGAATAACAGAATGAAATGTAAAAAAGATAATTATAAAGTCTTTTACTGAGGAAAAAAATAAATGCAGTTATAAGATAGAGAGTATCTGCCTTGACAGCAATACTTGTGAAAGAGAGTTTGGAATAGTTACTTATCACTAATTAAATATCAATCAGCATCAGATTGATTATGCAAGCAAAGAAAAGAAAAGAAAAGAAAAGAAAAAGCTATTGTCTCAAGTATAGTTTTCAAATCAGAGAAGGTAAATATTTTACCTGATAATGCATCTAACCCATGAGTATTCCATTTTGGGCACCAATGCATAGAAAGATTTTTTAAAATGGAATAGGTATAGCAACAAGAATAATCAAGGATTGCAACTAAATTTAGGAAAGCAATAGTGAAGATTTAAAGAATGTGCAATTTTGGGGAGAAAGACCGAGGGCGTCATAGAGAAAGCTAAGACCTGTTTTCTATCATCTGGGAGTACAGGACATGAATAACGGATTTAAGTAATAGGGAGCAGATTTGGACTATTGGAAAAACAGTAAGACAGTTTTACAAATGGAACCAAATACCCAGAGAGCGGTGGCCTTCTTTTAACTGATGTGCTTAGCAGAGGCTACATAAAATATGTCATGGATGCTTTAGTTGATTTCTAGCACTAAGCAAATAGCCGCATCTGACAGCTTAAATGCACTTAAGTTGTAGATTGTTAGGTAAGGTATACTGAACATGCAATTAACTATATATCCCCATATGGAAAAAAAGCAAAAGAAGATTAAATGGCCAGGGACTGAAAAATAGCTGACGAAAGACAGAAAATAAAACAAGAGACAGAAAAAATTGCTCAACTAAACACTGGGTTCCAGAAAACAGCAGGAAAAGGCAGAGGCATATTTATATAAACAATGCAAAGACACTGAGGGAAATATGTAAGAGACATACTGAAGAAAGAAAATACAGATAGTCCTCATTTAGTGACTACCTCATTTAGCAACTATTCGCAATTAGGATAGTGATGACAGTGATGACCAATAATTGCATTTATAATCTTCACAAGTCTGTAAAGCAAAAAAGATGAAATAAGATAATCAGCACAGGAATAGTTTCACTTAGTGACTACTTTGCTTAACAACCCATGTGTTCACTAAATCAAGATTACCTATACAAAGAAGACATAATACAAATAACAGAATTGTACAAAAAAAATCCAAAATCAATTAGAGGTATGAAGGTTTAATCACTGAATTAGAACCAGCTATCCTTGAAAATTAAGTTAATTGGGTTTCCAAAATATACGGTAGCTAACAATTATGCTGCAGAAGCTAAAAAAACTCTGGAAAACTCTTTAAAAACTTATTGAATGGATCTAGTTAAAAGTGCTATGTGTAATTTGTAAAATAAAGCCCTCAGAAAGATCTATCGAACAATTTTATTTTTCTCAGACTTCCAACAATACATAATAAAAAAGCTACCAAATGTACAAGCTGCACTCAAGATGAGACAGAAGCATCTGAAATCATACTGGGGAACAATTACTGGCTACTAGGTGGTTGTACAGTAAGGTAAAAAATTATTTGATCCCTGCTGATTTTGTGCATTTGCCCACCAACAAAAAAATGATCAGTTTATAATTTTAATGGTAGGTTTATTTTAACGGTGAGAGACAGAATAACAAAAAAATCCAGAAAACGCATTTGAAAGAAGTTATAAATTGATTTGCATTTTAATGAGTGAAATAAGTATTTGATCCCCTATTAATCAGCAAGTTTTCTGGCTCCCACGTGTCTTTTATATAGGTAACAAGCTGAATGTCATGGTTGCCACCGGCTGAGTGTCATACTGCCACCGGCTGCAGTAACCCAGGGGTTTTCCCTAGGATTCTTTTCATTGTGGCACATACGGTACAACTCTTTACATAGCTAACATCGGATGTTCTTGCTTGACACTGAAATTAGGAACCCTCTCTTAAAGGGAGTGCTCCTAATCTCATCTTGTTACCTGTATAAAAGACACCTGTCTGCAGAAACAATCAATCAGATTCAAAACTCTCCACGTTGGCCAAGACCAAAGAGGTATCCAAGGATGTCAGGGACAAGATTGTAGACCTACACAAGGCTAGAATGGGCTACAAGACTATCGCCAAGTAACTTGGTGAGAAGGAATGTTATTTTACCTGAATGCCTTTTCCCAGCACGAAGATGGAGAATCCACCAATGGGTTTAGACTGTGTTCCTGCCCAATCAGATCAAGTCAGCCAAACTTGCTACGCCTGTCCTGGACTAGGGTGTCCCAGTCTCGACATGGGCAAAGCCATTGATTGACAGTATGACGTGTTGGCTCACAGAACCTAACCCTAGGCCTAAAGGACCTGAGAGGGTGGGAGTGGATTCTCCATCTCCGTGCTGAGAAAAGGCGTTCAGGTAAGACAACGCCCCTTCTCCAGCACAGGAGATGGAGAATCCACCAATGGGACATACCAAAGCCTAGTGTCCCTGAGAGAGGGAAGCAGACAGGTCCGGTGTGACGCCTCGAGATACCACCTGTTGGAGAACTCTCCTGCCAAAGGAGGCCTTCGCAGAGGCGAACCTGTCCAGTTTATAGTGTCGTATGAAAGGCAAGGGTGAAGACCACGTAGCCGCCCTACAAACGTCCTCAATGGACGCCTGAGGGCCCATGCCGCTGTACTGCGCGTTGAATGGACCGTGACCCGATGTGGAACCGGCAAGGAATCGGAGTGGTATGCCCCCGCGATGCACGCCATAATCCACCTACCAATCGTGGAGGCAGACACCTTCTGACCCTTGGAAGAAGGGTGGAAGGAAACGAAGAGGGCCTCAGAGTTGTGGAAGGCAGCTGTCCGTTTGATGTAACAATGGAGCGCCCTACGAACATCCAGAAGGTGCCATTGCCGTTCCAGATCATGAGATGGATTAGGGCACGATTTCCTGAGCCCTGTGGAATAGGGAGTTAACCTTAGGGATAAAGGTAGGATCCAAACGAAGGACCACTCGGTCTCAGTGAAGGATGCATAAGTCATCCCTGGTGGAAAGTGCCGCTAACTCAGATATCCGTCGTGTGGACATGATTGCCACCAGGAAGGCGACCTTGAAAGATAAGGATTGCAGATCGCACTTCCTGAGAGGCTCAAAGGGCAGCCTGGTGAGTGCCTGAAGAACCAGCGGCAGTTCCCAAGAGGGATACCTATGCACCACAGGGGGCTTCGTGTTTGTGGCACCTTTGATGAACGAGCGAATCAATGGGTGTTGACCCAGGGATGTCACGGTGTCACAGGTAAGTAGGGTGGAGAGAGCTGCGACTTGTCTGCATATCATACTAGGTGCTAAGCCCCTCTCTAGACCCTCTAGAGAGGGTGGCTGGCTGTGGAATTCTGGGAGTTGAAGTCCACATGCCTTAAAATTGTCAAGGTTGAGAAACACTGCTCTAGAAGGTAGTCTAAGATCCTTGGAATCGTCAAGTCTGAAATAGTCAAGTGATGGTTTGTGCACCACAAACAGAAGTTCTTCCATGTGGCCTCATAAATACGGTTGGTAGCAGGCCGTCAGGAGGCCTGGATCATGGAAATGACGCCTGGCGATCAGGACTCCTGGGATAAGATCCTATGCTCAAGTGCCAGGCGGCTAATTGGAACCATTGAGGATCCGGATGATGCAGGGTTCCCTGGCTGAGTGAGATGCAATCCGGAGGAATCCTCCACGGATGCGCTATGGAGAGGTTCATAATTTCATCGAACCATGGTCTCCGTGGCCAGTACGCAGCCACTAGAAGAATCTCTGCCCTCTCCTGAAGGAGCTTGCGGATGACCGCTGGAATAAGACAGAAAGGAGGAAAGGCGTAGAGCAGTCTCTTTAGCCACGGACTCCGGAGAGCATCCACCCTTTCCGCTCCTAGGGATGGGAATCGGGAGAAAAACTTCAGTAGATGAGTGTTCGCCAGGGAGGCAAACAGGTCTATTATCGGTAAGCCAAAGCGGTCGCAGATCTCCCTGAAGAGGTCCGGATGCAGACGCCATTCCGAGTGGTCCACTGTCGACCTGCTCAGGAAGTCTGCTTGCCTGTTCGCCTCCCCTGATATGTGGTTGGCCTTGATGGAGGCAAGGTTGGCCTCTGCCCAGGAGCCCAACAATTGGGCCTTGTTCATGAGGGCACGGGATCGGGTATCCCCCTGCCGGTTCACATGGGCCTTTGCCACCACGTTGTCTGTGAGGATCAACATGTGATGCCTCGTGACCTTGTTGTGGAAGTGACAGAGTGCCAGGTGTATGGCCGAGCTCCAACCAGATGTGTCTCAGGTCTGAGCAGGCCCATCGGCCTTGGGCCCACTGCGACCGAAGGTGTGCTCCCCAACTGAACAGACTGGCGTCGGTCGTGAGGGTGAGTCGATTGGGTTCCTTGAAGGAGGACCCTCTGGGAGCCACCACTTGAGAGATGCAAGGTCTGATGAGGGACTCTTACCATTCGATTGGAGGAGCTGGTGCCCTGCCTTTGGAAGGGGAGTAGGAACCACTGGAGGTTCCTGGAATGTAGCCTGGCCCATGGAACGATCACTATGGCCGATATCATTTTCCCTAGTAATTGGGAGAGGATGGCCAACGTCATTGTCCGGTCTCTGCATATGTTGAAGACCAAGTCCTGGATACCGTCCCGGCGTTCCTGGGACAGATAGACCCGGCATCCTACCGTGTCTATGATGGCACCTAGGTGCAATAGCCTGGTTGTGGAAACTGTATGGCTCTTGGGAAAGTTTACCAAGAATCCATGGTCCTGGAGGACCTTTATCACCAGCCTGAGATCTGACTGGGCGGCCTGGATTGACAACAACTGGATTAGGATGTCGTCCAGGTAGCATTGGACCCGGACCGGCACCAGTCTCAGGTGAGCAGCGAGTACCACCAGAATCTTGATAAACCACACTCGGAGACGAAAACAGGCCAAATGGGAGTGTCCTGTATTGATAACGGTGACCCATATAAGTGAACCTTAGAAACTGGAGGTGGTCGAGAGAGATGGAAATGTGGAGGTCTATGGACATCAGGAAGTCTCCCTTTCTTACGCTGCCCAAGATGGACTGGAGCGTTTGCATCTTGAATTTTCGATATGCAAGATGATAATTCAAACCTTTGAGGTCCAGGATCGTTTTCCATCCCCCCCAAGGACTTCGGGATGACGAAGAGGATGTAGTAAAATCCCCGACCTCTCTGACCTTCCGGCACCAGTTCTATGGCCCTTATGTTCAAGAGGTGACGAATAGCCTCTTGCATGAGTCCTCTCTTTGTGGGATTTCTTGATTGAGGGCAAGATATGAAGTGCCCCGGAGGGCTGGAAACGAATTCCAGGGACAGATCATGATGAATGGTGTTTAGGACCCAGACGTCCGTGGTGGTGGCCTCCCACTGGTGGGCAAAGAGGGACAACTTGCCCCCTATGGGAGGGACCGCCTGAGAGTCACTTAGACTGTCAGAATGGGTGTCCTCCCTCTCAAAAGGGCCGTTTGCCTTGAAATTGTTGCCTGGGCCTGGGAGCCGTCCTGTCAGCCAGGCGGTCCTGCCTGGCTGTGAAGGGATGGTTGGGCTGAGTACAGCTGGGAATAGCTCCTGACCGAAAGGACTGCCTCTGGGCATAAGGGTTGGCCCATCTGTCAGTACGTCTGGTAAGATGGTTAAGTACCTTATGTTTGTCCTTGTTCTCGGTCAGGTATGGCGCTAAGGCTTCCCTGAATAATTTAATGCCCTGGTACGGAGCTGCTGCTGCCAGGCGCCATTTGGACTTAGCATCAACATGCCAGTGTTTTAGCTATAGCATGCGACGTGCTGTCATGTTGAATGCCATGGCCCTGGAAGAAAACCTGGCGGCGTGTAGAGTGGCATTGGAAGCATATTCCTCTGCCGCTAACAGCTTGCTCAGCTCCTGATATGTGCGAACATCCTCCGGGGGGATCCTGGCCTGGAGCTGTTGGAGCCAGAGGAGAGAGGACCTGGTAAAAAAGGATGCTGAAATGGTTGCCCTAATAGCCCATGCCACCACCTGATAGGTCCTACGGAACGTAAATTCCCATCTCCAATCCTCCGCCTTCAGTGCCTCAGACATATCTCCTGAGATCGTGGTGGGGGATATGAGAGGGGCCAAGGGTTCATCCACCGTAGGCACCTCCATCGCATCTGCTAAATCTTGAGCAACGCTGAACAATTTTTTATCGTTCCCACTGGGGAGGGGAAAGGTGCCAGGGGAGACCCACTGTTTCCGGACCACATTGAGAAATAGGAGCGGACAAGGCACATGGTGCTGTGTTGTTACCAGTTCGGTGAAGACAGGATCCGCCTCTGAATCGGGTGCAGTTGTTGCTGCTGGTGTAGAGCGATCAGGACCAATGTGAGCTGTGGAGCTGGCCTTACGAAGCAGGGGCAGAAAAAGAGAGGGGTTAACAAGCCTGCCGAATGATGGTGTTTCCGTGGGAGGATCTTCCTCATTCGACCACGGGGCATCTAACTCCTGATCATACTCCTGAGGGGATGAGGCCCTGCTATATGAGGATTGGGACGGGGAGGAAGGTGCGTGATATCCCGCGGTTGGCCATCGGGGAATCAGGAGAGAAATAACCGAATTGGCCCTGGGCATCTGTGACCTGGCCTCAAGAGCCCGATCTACCACCTGAGCAATTAGCGCTTGAAGGCAGTCCTCAGGGAGAAAGGTAACAGGCTCAGCTGTCCTAAGTCCAACAGCCGTGGGGGTGAAAGTAGCTTCTGGAACCGGGCACTGGGCCCGTGGTGCAGATGGAGGTTAAGAGATGGAGACATCGCCATCTGGTCCAGGCGGAACGGAAGAGGTAAGGAGTTCTCCTTGCGACCAGACCCCCTGGGTAGAGGTGGAAGGACCCGGGGTAAATCAAAAAGAGGGGCCTTGGCTTGTTCAGCCTCAACTCTGACCTGTTTTTGTGCTTTGGAGAATTCTTTCTCCAGGGCCTGGTGTCTCCTGCTGGCATGCTTCTCTGCCGTTTTGGACGTCTTCCCCACAGAAATGGCCTTGGCCGAGATCCTACCTGCGGCCTCCTGGTTGGAGGATCTGTGCCGTTTCTGGCCTGAGGAAGGAGGTAAGGCGTCCTTGTTCAGGGAGGCCATGTTATCCTCCATCCTGGTGAAGGTAAACTCAGGTGCACGAGAGGGTACCCCTGGTAATGAGTTGTAGGCGGGAAAAACTGAAGAGCAGGGGATAATACTGATCACCCTGCCCCCCTGGTCACCAATACTACTTGATGACCAGTCGCATCTACAGCCACGGCAAAGTCACCGAGGTGTCGACACCCAGCCTGCTTGTAGAGTTGTGCGGTGTGGGCAGGCCAGCTAGGTGAAAAGTGGCAGCACGACTTGCATGGCGGGTGGATCTATGAGGCGGCAGAATCCCTTGCATGCTGGTCACAGTCCGGCATCGCCCGCCAGGAGGTGACCAGGTAGGGAGACACCAGATCGGGCCTAAACGTGGGACCAATGGAAAGGAAACTGAACAAAGGGAATTTTTGTTTTAGAAGGAATACGTAACGGGAGTGGTACTGTGCCTTTAAGGGAAACCAGAAGCTTACAAGAAAATCACTTTTGTGCGGCCTACAGAGGGCTAAAAATACTTAGGCCTGTAGACCAGAAAAGAATGGTCCTGAAGGCCTCCCAAAATGGCGGCCGTGGTCCGGGTTAACTCCCCTGTGCCGAGTGTTTAAACGCCAGATGCGGGGACAAAAAGGATCTTACCCACCCCACTGCTTAAAAACCTGAAGAATTAGGTGGTTGAGAAAACTCCGTCGTGTCCTTCGGCTTAACAGTTAGAGAGCCACACGGTCCGCAAAATGGTTGCCGCGTCAAAGAGGACTGTTCCCCCGAACTGATGGTGTGGGCGAGAGGTGAAGCTGACTCGCGCTCCCACCTGAGGAGCCCTCCTGCGAAATGGGTGAGTCAGCGACCTCCCAAAGGGCAGCCACCGAGTCCTAAGGATGAGAAAACTCCCTGGAGCATGATCCGAATGCGCGCGAGCGCCAAATGACCACTCCAGCTGGTGTGCTTGTTCGGCTGCTGGAGCTGCAGCCACAGACTCTGACGAATGAAAGATTTGAGAGAGGCCCATCCCTGATGAAGGTATGAAGTGAAAACTGCAGCACTGAGCCCAGTGCTGTTTGAGGTGAACGGGGAAAAGGGAAAGGCTCCGTTCTGCCAGACAGGCAGAAGGCTTTCAGGTGTTTCCGTCAGTGGGAAGAGAGGGAGAACAGAAGCCTCCGTTCAGTTAGGAAAAAAAAAATTGGTGTTGGACAGTCAGACTGAAGCAGCGCTGCTCAAAAGATTGAGGTAAAATGGAAAATCCACCAATGGGACTGAGCTACCTGCCTATGAGCCAAACTTGTACGTCTGTCCTGGGCAAGATCAAGTCGAGACTGGGACACCCTAGTCCAGGACAGGCGTAGCAGGTTTGGCTGACTTGATCTGATGGGCAGGATCACAGTCTAAACCCATTGGTGGATTCTCCATCTCCTATGCTGGAGAAAGTGACAACAGTTGGTTCGATTATTCGCAAACAGAAGAAACAAAATACCTTCCGTCTGGGACTCCATGCAAGATCTAACTTCTGAAGTTTGCCAATAAATATCTGAATGATTCAGAGGAGAACTAGGTGAAAGTGTTGTGATCAGATGAGACCAAAATCGAGCTCTTTGGCCTCAACTCAGTGTTTGGAGAAGGAGGAATGCTGCCTGTTACCCCAAGAACCCCATCCCCAACGTCAAACATGGATGTGGAAAAATTATGCTTTGGGGGTATTTTACTGCTAAGGGGATAGGACAACTTCACCACATCAAAGGGATGATGGAGAGGGCCATGTATTGTCAAATCTTGGGTTAGAACCTCCTTCCCTCAGCCAGGGCATTGAAAATGGGTCGTGGATGGGTATTCCAGCATGACAATGACCAAAAACACACGGTCAAGGCAACAAAGGAATGGCTCAAGGAGAAGCACATTAAGGTCCTGGAGTGGCCTAGCCAGTCTCCAGACTTAATCCCATAGAAAATCTGTGGAGAGAGCTGAAGGTTTGAGCTGCCAAACGTCAGCCTCAAAACCTTAATGACTTGGAGAGGATCTGCAAAGAGGAGTGGGACAAAATTCCTCCTGAGATGTATGAAAACCTGTTGGCCAACTGTAAGAAACATCTGACCTCTGTGATTGCCAACAAGGGGTTTGCCACCAAGTACTAAGTCATGCTTTGTGAAGGGATCAAATACTTATTTCACTCATTAAAATGCAAATCAATTTATAACTTTTTTGAAATATGTGTTTCTGGATTTTTTTTTGCTGTTATTCTGTCTCTCACTGTTAAAATAAACTTACCATTAAAATTATAGACTGATCATTTCTTTGTCAGTGGGCAAATGTACAAAATCAATGGGAGATCAAATATTTTTTTTCCCTCACTATAGTTGGTCTGCCCTCTTTGAAAGGCTTGGAAGGCTGTTAGTCTCTGCTGCTTCTTACTCCAAATGTCAGCTTCAAGTCTCGTTACTCATTCTACTTTTCCACATAACAAATTGTCTTTTCCTTCAGTTTTGACTATCCTTCTCTTCTCTCTTCAACCATTCCCTGCACTGTCAGAGATTTTCTTTTATCTCTCTGCAGTATAGGTGTGGGTCTCTACTTCTTTAAACTCTCAGGGACCCAAAAACACAAGAAAGTAAAACCTACATTAGCAGTTTTGAGTTTTTCCTCCCACATGGATCAGCTTTGGGCTGCCTTTCCTTTTGGAGCCCACTCAGAAATTCCAGAAGATAGTACCCCATGTACTATCTGACACTGAAATGCAAGAGCACATTACATTGGTTCTTTTGGCCCTGCTCTGGATTCCATTTCCATTTTTATAACCTTAGGATGTTGAATTTTAAGCCGTCTATCACTTGTTACCAAGTTTTCCCTCTAAAAATGGTTCAGCTGTCTTAATTTTACCAAAAGAGGCATTTGGTGATTCCCCGTTTTTGGGGAGTGTGGGGCACAAGGTTCCAAGATACTAGCTTTCCAAAATAGCCTCTCATTACAGCTCAGGTTACCCCCAAAATACCTTCTGGAAGCAGCTGGAAAAGGGCATTTTGGACCCAATGCTGAGTTGTTGGTTTTGTTTTTCTGTATATACAGAATTTTTTTAAAATATTTCTATCTTTAGGTAGACTGCGAATATTTTGTTTATATAGTCTTATAAAATGCCATGACTGAGAGACTGTTACTAGGTATAAATGTAATAATTAATCAGATTCCTCATAGGGAGCACAGACACTGAAGCTAAAGCCTAACTATTTTATAAATGTTAACACAAAGACAATACTCCTTAGAAAATGTCTATGGAGATTCTCATTCATCCAGGTCATGGATGTCCCAAAAATACTTTTCAAAAGGTTCATTTCAGTTCTCAAAACTGAAAAAGTTTCTTGGATAAGAAAAAACAAAGAAGTCCAATTGAAAAGCCCTTTTGGGACAATCTTTAAGAAAAGCAAAATCAAAAGTTCTTGAAAAAAGGGCAAAGAGAAGATAAAGGGGTTAGATATCGATGAGATAAGCTTGACTTTACAAGGACTCAAAGAAGCAGTTACTCACAATGCTGACAAAATTATTTTACTGGATTACAAAGAAATGGAAACAACCAAATGATTGTTTATGATTGTATAGTTTAAACTACATATCCATGTTTTAAAATAATGTAACTATTTCAACTATTATGAAATTTTTAACTGTCTTATTAATTTATTTACCAAATTGACTTGTAAGTGAGCTATGAATTTTAGATCTCAAAATGCACGCCAAAATTGGATTTAGCTTATCCACAGACCGGATTATCAGCAAGTATACATATATGGTGTACAGATACTTTAAAAAGATTTTTTAAGTTTTTAACTTTTTTAAAGTACCTGTATATGCTCACAGAGAAGTCCATCTATAGAAATTTTTTAATTTTTAACCAAACTACCATGAAAAAGTACCACCCCAGATAATTATGAAAATTAGGTGAAAAATATTGAGGGTCAGGATACCACATTTTTATGCTCTGTTGGTTAAATAATATCTGCAGATTGCCTTATTTAAGAGCATATACAGTAATAGTTTTAGTTCTTATAGCATAATGTTATTAAGATATGTTTTTTTTTTACAACAGCTACTTCATCAATTCATTTCATATAGCACTAAGAGTTCATTAGTAACACAATACGGTGTCCCCATGGTTAAATGAATGGTTAAGGGGTTTAGGCCTGCTCAAAACTGCTTGATTTTAAAATGGCCTTACGTGTTCTGTATAAATTAATGTATAACATGCATATCACTAAGATAGCTAATTATGTTACTTATAATAATCTATGTGTTAATATATCTGTATACATATAAAAATAGACTTCCACTTCTTTGGCTATTTTGTAAATTTCCAAGGGCATCTTGTAAGAGTGCTGAAAACTGCTGGGTTTACTACCCCAGAACACTAAGGTAGAAACATGTTGGATCAGGTTGCACATTTCTGTAAGGTGTTCAAAATGCTAAAGCAATTTCCCTTCTTCTTAAAAACCATATGTTCAAAATGGTCTTTTTGAAACAAGAGTTGTAGTTATAGTTTCTAATGATTAAATGCAGACCAAATATTAATGCATGTAAAGATCAAGGGGAAACACATTATGATACACTTTAAGAGTTCAATATATATTACTAGTCATGCAAGTACATAAATTATTTAGCATATTACATGGAAGTGCACATTTTCATATTTGGAAAGTGGTAAAAAACCCTTGTAATTATAGCTTAATTATTAAATTGAAAAAAATTCTAAGGTTACTTTGAGGATAAAATTACATCAAGGTTTTCTGGATATTTGTATTTAACCTTCCAAATAGCCAGAACTCTTAAATGTACTTTAAAGGAATCCACTTTGGCTCTATTATGTCAAATGTATCTTTAAAAATGTATTAAATATAATTTAATGCAGTAATCTATTGAGAGCTGGCTTGGATAGTGTTAGGGCATCCGTCTAGAAACTTAGAGACAGTACCGTAATTCTAGTCCTGCCTTAGGCACAAAGCCAGCTGGATGACTTTGGGCAAACAATAAAAAAGCACTTTTGAAATTTTGCAAGAAAAGTGCAGGGATAGGTCCAAACAATCAGTAGGAGTTAACATTGACTTGAAGTGTTTTCCTTCAGGTCTATCAGGGCAACCTGGTCTACCCCAAATATGGGACAGAGTATACTGCTTCCGCTTTCGCCTTTCAGCCCCAATCTAGGAGCCTTCACAGACAGTCATTTTCTATAGAAATAGCTATACTAGCCTCTCTTTAATTCTTTGTCAGTTAATTTAAATCATTGACTTGAACACACAAACACTTATCTATTGACAACATCTAATTACTATTCAGTGGCAATATAGAACTTAAAAAATAAAATAAAATCACAATATCATTTGTTAGCAACGTAAGTGTTGCTACAGCAAATACGTCTGTTGTTCAAGAATTAAACAACGAATCTATTTTTGCAGATGTAATACAGAAAACAATGTTTAATAACATCCATCTCTTAGGTTTAACTACAGTTCACTGTTATACTCCAATATGTAAACTACACAATATGTAAATCTCATTGCAATCATAATCAGCTGCTATCAACAGCAACTAAAAATGTGAATTTTTGAACCCAAATGGGATTAAACATAAAAATTGTTAGTCTTCATTGGATAATAAAAGGAAAACATGTCCAGGGGCAGCATGCTAGTAAGTTATCAGAAACATAAAAAATAAGAGTTAAGAGGAGGGATACTTTTCTGTGAATATTTTAATTTAATTTGTTTATTCTTTTAAGTTCCCAGGGTTAACAGGAGTCAAGTTGATGATTAACCAGGAAAGTTTATCTGTTTAGTTGTACATTCAGAGAAAACAACTGCCCTCTAGTGATCTTTTTTTTAATTGCATGATTCAAACTAGTTAGCTTTCTTGAAATCTTTTGTTTATATACGTGTTTACTCAGAGCCAATGTGGTGCAAGTGGGTGAGAAGTACCTATTATCGAGCACCTTTCAGATTCGTATCTTTTTTTTAGCTGCAGCTCTCTGCTTATGGAAAAACTTTACTGAGAGGCCCCCGGTGGGCGGGAGGGCAGCAAGTTTTTCCCGCTATCCTTCCATCCACCAGCTAGCCCTCCCCACCTTCCGTTTCTCCAGGCAGGCGCCCTGCCATCCATTTCTTCTACCTTGGGGGTTAAACGCAGCCTCCGAAGAGGGGTTGCCGTGGAAACGTAAAAGCCGCCTTGTGACGCGATTCCACACTCGCAGCTTTTCTCCCCAGCCCCCACTTCTGACTCACGCAAAGGCGGGCAAGTAGCCCGTTCCTCGCGCGGCTCCAAGCCAACACGTACCGGCCCAGCCCAGCCCGGCCCATCGTTCGTCCCAAACACTGGAAGTGCTCCCGGCGGAAGATTCAGGCACTGATAACAAATCCAGCTTTCAAGCGCGGCTACAGCACTTCGCTATTAAAGATAAGTGAAACAACTTTAGGGTTGAAAAGGGATTTGTGCTGGAGTCTTTTTTGTACTGAGGGAATATTTCCCCTTTGAATAATTGCAAGTTTGGCAAAGTGTTCTATTTTGTTTTTTTAGCAAAAAAGCAGTGTTGCAAGTTTCGGCAGTTTGGAAAAACCTGTCCCTGTACATTTAAGCAACTTAGTGCTCTTCAGGTTTTTTGTCCTGCAGCTCCCATTCTCCCAACTTTTAATATTTATGCTGACTGATGTGGTACACAATTTTAATCAGTTTGTTTTAAAACCTGCCTTTTCATAATTTTGTACATATTTTGAATTACGTTTTATAGTGATATTAGAAGGTTTTAAAATCTTTTTATTAGGCAAATAGAAAGAGCTGTTGTGTAGCCTATTAAAAATAGTTTCAATAGTTACAGGAAACAACTTCCAACTAAACAGATTAAACCCTTAATTATAATATTAATATTAATTATATATTATATATTCAATTTGTTATGTTGAAACTTTTTTCAATCATTTTCAAATGTTCTAGCCATTAATCTAATCCTATTATGCCATACAAAAAGATTAAACTGCAATCTTGTGCACTGTCATTTAAATCCATTATTCAACTATATAGTAGCTAATAATCAGCATTCTGTGAACTTCAGAAATGAAGATAAAAATATGGTTATGGAGGATGAACTGGATGTTAACACAACTTAACAGCATGTTTCAGATTCTTTGAGGTTTATTCTTATAAATAATGGGATGTATTAGAATAAGCAAGTTGTTCTAATATTACTGTTGGACAGGAGCCAGAGAAAAAAGAAACTTCTAATTTATCAATAGGATTTTGAAGAAATAGAAAATATGTATTCCAGTTTGAAATGGTATTATTCAATAATAGTATTGAATAAAAGCTGCTTGCATAAGCTGGAGGACATTGAAATTACCAATGACACTTTAAAATTTATTTCATTATAAAATCCACTTCTTCATGGAAAGCTCCTATGGTTTTCAGTTATGCTTTAACTTTTTATCAAGCAAAATATATATTAATAACACAAAAAAGTAGCAATATCTTCCAGCTTTTGCATAATCATTTAATTTCTCAGTAAAATGAAGATACAAAAATATTCCTGTGGGTTTGCTTTACTGACAATTACATTAATTGCCACCCTTAACAAAAATATAAAATTGTATTGCTGGGTCAGGATGTTGGGAGCACAATATCAGTACTGTACATCTTCTGGAATTTTTATATGGTGCCTCAGTTCTTACCTTTTCCTTGGACTGTATTATTGTAATAATGGAACATGGTTATTCATATTGTCTTTGTATGATTCCTGCCCAGAATTATGTATTTAAAAAGGCAGCTATATAAAATTGCTAAATAAATCATTTTAAGGTTTTGCAAATGTAAACATCCATTATTTATTACAAGTAAACTACAAAGTATATTTCTCTATTTTTTCAATTACTACCACTGCAATTCTTCCAATTTTTGCAACTCCAAGATTGAGAAGGTTCGTTCAATGCAACTGTTCTTGAAATGTTGTTTCAGACAAGTGGAGTTTTTTTAGCTCAGCATTCTGCCAGCAACAGTGGCTAACCAGCTGCAGGTCTTAGTATTAGCTCTGTTCAAAACAGAATTGCACGGAATGGGAAAGATGAAATAATATTGCCATTAAATCTGAATGTCTAAAACTGACCAGAGAAGAGCAAACTTTGCCTTAATTTTCAAAAAGATATTTGGCAACGTTCTAGACTGTTAAGTAGCATATATGATATGAACACTATCATAAGGATCCAGCATGATTTTGTCAAGAACCCAAGTCAGACTATTTTTTTATGATGAGTAATTTCACTATATCTTTATAGTGAGAGAACACAATGCTTCAATTTCTTACACAATATCCTACCTCAAAATGAAATAAAGTCATTACTTAAAATCACAGGTGTCAATCTTATTGGGGAGGGGGGTGTATATGCAACCATTGAGAGAATGTAAATATGAATTTCAGTTTGGTGAGACTAGCCCCTTGGCTCAAGACCAGATTAGGAACACATCATGGGATTTGAAATATGGTCCTTAAGAATTTAATTGCACATTCTTGAAAGGGGCAAGTCTTAAGACTGAATTAGGTTAAAGGCTGAATTATTAGAGTAAGCACTAAATTAATGTTATTATCATTCTTCCTACTAATAAAATGCAATGACAGCTTTTGGGGAGGTATCATGTGATGTGGATACAATGAAAAGTAATTCAAGTTTGCAATATTTATTATTTGGAGTATCTATCAATATAAAGTGATGAATCTGCTGGTGAAGGGAAGTAGCTTTCTTTAAGATAGGATTAGGTCCCCAATTCAAGCTGTCCATGAATACCAGGCCCATAGTTCCAAATAAACATTACATTTTAAATATTTTAATGATGCATCCAAGTAACACATAAATCTAACTAGAACAAAATCTTATTTTATTTTGGCTCTAAATCTTGTGTAAGGTCATCCAATCCCAAAGCCCAAGAAACATCTGCTGATGTTTCAATCATTTTATCTCAGTATACCGAAATAGAGACTGGTGACTTTTTTTTTGTCTAAAATGGATTTCTTTCTGTTTGGGGAGGAAGGTATGCTCAAACAGTCATTTGTAATTATTTTGGTCACTGACTAGTAAAGTGTGCCTCATATACACAATTACTGCATACCTTCAATAATATACCTTATTGAGGACCACCAACAGAGTACTTCACAGAATCCACTGAGCTACACAGGTATTCCTGCATGGACAAGTTAATGTTTATAATGTTTCCTGAAGATATAAAGTTAAAAATATTGTTATAAACATTCCAATTCAGAAAGCATTTGGAAGAAATTCCAATGCACTCATTGAGTTCTTCCAACAGTTAGTACTTCCATGCTAAACTCAATTGAAGGACAAATGCAGTAGAAAAAGGGCACACAGAAGACTATAGTCTGGGATTTTAATTTCTTAGAGGTATGCATGTTTTCAAAATAGCAGGTCATTACATGCTTTTAGTAGTAGAAAAATATATATAACAGTATATCAAAGTTACACAACACAATAGTATCAGATTAGATTTACATGTACCTCTAATGCAAGGATGTCAACTCGCCACGTCATGTGACATGTTGCAATGTATCGTGACTCTTTTTGCATTGCCGGCAATGGAGTGGGCACAGCTTCAGTATGATAAAACCGGTCCGTGGGCCAGCAGTTTGACACCCCTGCTCTAATGCATCATGTGCTTTGTTTTAACATTATGTTAAACAAATCCAACTATTGCTGGTTTGTTACTATATATAATATTTAGGCCCAGTGTTTGCCTGTCAGAAAATATATTTTTGAAATGCATTTAACTACCATTGCTGACAACTAGCATGTCCACAACTGCTGGCCAAGTAGAATGGATTTTGTAATTATTATATAATTATAAATAAACCAAGAATTTTAGGTGCCAAAGTACACTCTCAAAATTAGTTTCAACTTGTTAAATTTCCTTATACATAGATAGGGTTATTCATGAGTACATACATTAATACTTTTTAAAAGTACCTATATAACCTGTATATACTTGTAAATATACCCAATGGAGAATAAGCTGACACTCAAATTTTTAACCAAAATACATGAAATAGAAACCCATTGATTACCTATGAATAAGCCAATAGTGAAAACTAAAAGATACAAAATGGGTGACACATTTTTCACAATATTTTGGTCAAAAATTCAAGGATTGGTTTATATATACACCGAAGGGGTTATAAACATGTATGGTAGTTTACTTAGTCTTTTTCTGATATGAATTCATATAGAAAAGACCTGTTTGCAATATGTATCTCTTATAACTAGGATAATTATCAGTTTTCTCATAATACTGTTTAATTTCTTGCTTTAGAAAATTCAAAATATATAATTATACTATTAGGATTAAATGTGTAGAATAAAAGAGCTGCAATATTTATCTCTTATTATTTAAATGAGTACCTGTAGAAAAGTCCTAGTGATAACCTGAGTATTTATTAAATATGAGCATGCCTATTCTGTATAATTGTCCAGGATAGGGCAGAAATCATTAAAGAGATGGTTCTTCAGATATTCAGGCCCATGCCATGAACATCTTTATGGGTGGTAACCAACACTCTGAATTATACCTGGATGCTAGAAGGCAACTAGTACAGGTCACGGAGCAGAGGTATCATATGGGTATAACATGGTTAGCCCCATCAAGGACTGCACATTCTGGACCAACAAATTTCTAAGTGGTCTTCATCAGCAGGCCCATGTAAAACATTTTGCAACAGCCCATATGGAAAGTGATAAAGGCATGAGTGATTGTCTGCAAAGCCCCCAGTCTAGGACTTGCAACTCTTAACTGCAAAAGGGTCTTTTTGCATATAAAGATTTTAACATACATACCAGAGCAGCTGGATGAGGTAGATTTACATCATTCCTTTTCTGCTTTTATTATGGCCATCCGTAATAAAAGAATCTGTGTACACTGATAATATAAATTTTAGTATGCCTTTTAAAAACAATATTTTTGAATCTTGTTGGTTGTCTTAAAAATAAGCATTTTTTAAAAATAAAAATAAATTTCCCTAATATGAATAGGATTTTTAAAAGTGAATAGTTAGATAATACATCAAGAAAAAAAACAATCAGGAAGATCCTAATCAAATGAAAAATTAAGAGAATTAAGCTGTAAAAACCATGCCTTCAAAATCTCTATGATGAGCTGATATTAAAAGACTCATTTGAGATCAGATATAGCGATCACTTATTTACCTGTAGATTCACCAGAATTATTTCTTGAACAAAAAATACACGCTAATATGAGTGATGGAGCTAAATTCTAAGCAAACATTAGTGCATACCTTCTGATTACAGTATCTCTATTATAGCAAAGTAATTCAACAGGTTGTCCATTTTGAATTCACATGACATGAGTCTGAAACTCTGAAAATAATACAGCAATTCAGGAAGAGTCTCAGGTTTTATTTATCTTACTGCTGAAGATTTCTTCATCACAGAATGCTAACATGGCTATGAAGAACTCAGATGAAGCTAAACACTATGCTGGAAATGCAACATATCTATAGATTGATACAGATCAAATGTATATGTTGTTGTACAATTCTGAAAAAAGTAAGGCTCTGCTGGCCATAGGTTGCATATTCCTGATGTAAAGAATCTATAGTTTGATGATCCAAAATTGATGGTAAACCTTTTAGAGAAACTTGTCTCACAAGTAATTGCATGATGGTTAGAATCATCTAACCAAAAGGATATTCCGAAAACTGTTTATAGCAGCAAGTGCTGAAAGTTACATTACAATCTTTCTAAAAATAGTTTACTATCAGTATTTTCAGCTACATAATATTGGCTTTATTATACTGATACAGAAAATTATCCAGTATTATTTATTTTCCTAGAAGCCTGTTTATGTAAAATCATATAGAACAGGGATGTCAAACTCGCAATGCCACATGACGTGTCGCAACCTTTTTGCCATTGCCAGCAATGGGGTGGGCGCAGTTTCGCTATGATGCATCTGGCCCACGGGGCCAGCAGTTTGACACCCCTGATATAGAGACACTAAAAAAGCAATGACTTCCCCAGTCATAAGTTAATATTAATTTGATGAATAGGTTTACAACTAGCCACAGCAAAAATAATTAATATGACCCTCAATTTCCATTTTCTGGCTGTAAAAATGTACTGGAGTCTCAAAGTTGAATTCTGTAGTAAAAATAAAGTCCCGAGTAAGCTTACTTTCAACTTTCTATAAATTCTCCAAATATATTGAAGATTACTGGACCATGTTGCAGATATCATTGCAATTTCTATTAATGAAAATGCATAAAGCTTTGGATAAGTAAGGATTACAGTAGGTGAAAGCTGCTCTCTTAAATATGAAAGGCAACTTACATACTGATACACTACCTGTACACAGCAAAAGTAGTCTAAAAGTAAAAAAAAGTTCTTACTCTTTTGAAATATTTTATATACCTACTACAGTGATCCGATTTACTACCATATTGTATCATAAATTGATTTAACAGTTGCTCCTAACTACTCTAAAGCAGTATTAGATTCTAGCCATGCAATCCCATTTATAGAAACACATGTGTGCTCATATCAGTGATGCTAGTTTGCAGTAGTGGTAGTAAGAATAGAACTGGCACATGTACATAAATGCTCATATGCTTTGGATGAGTAGAACAAGTCCTACTTCTATATTCACAATTGCTAATCCAAATAAGAACGAACAATCACATATGAATTAGAAGAGTTAAAAATTACAGAATTCTTTAAGCAACTTATGAATAAAAAAAGTGAAATCGTATTAGGTAATTGGCATGTGACCTTAAGCCTACTTTCTACTACTACCAAAGGAAGTCTAGCAGATATAATGGAGCTTATTCTGAATCAATATGCACAGGAGATACTCCAAGGACCAACTCAAGAAAGCATCATGAGTGAATAATGCTTAAAATTTGCACATGTGGCAACTACCATTTAGCATACGTAACTATGAATATTCTTGAGGTAGGTTACGACAAGGTAAGAAGTGGATACACAAGGCTGTTAAAAAACAGCTCGCCCCACTTCACCGCGTGCGTGACTTACTCGCCGGTAAGCTTACACGGAGTTGCAGCCTTTATCGGCCTAACCCAGGGAACTGTGGAAGCGGGAAGAGAAATTGCATACGAGTATCTTGATATAAAATCAATTAACCCTATTAATAAATTTTGGAACTATGCAGCAGGCCTCTCGGGTCCGATGCTGAACTCCAAAGCCTTTCGTCTGCTTCCCAGAGGCACCTCCGGGTGTCTTCCTCGAGCCCGTACTGGGCCGGCCCTGATCCCGCTCCTCTTAAGAAAGAACTGGCTGGCTGGCTGGCTTGCTTGCTTCCTCGCTCGCTCGCTCGCTCTGTCACAGCCTGGGAGGCTCCCAACACGATCCTAAAAGGGCCCTCGTCCTCCAAACCCATCCGCTCTTCCCTCCACAGACATTCCGTCCCCTTTCCCGGCTCCCGTCGGCTCTGCCGAACTCACCACTGCGGCCAGAGGGGAAGCTGGTAAGCGACGTTCCTCGTGTGTGCCGGGAGCCCCCTCTGCGGGCGATGCGTTAACTCCAGCCTTGGGCGGACCAGCCCCGCGGAGCCAATGAACAAGGCCCAAGTCTCCGTGATGAGGCTCCCCCTCCCCCTCCTTCCGCCTCGAGCTGGCGCACCTCACAATCGCCGCCGCGGACCATCCTCATTCCGTATGCCGCAGCAGCGAATCCTCATTGGCTCGCGCAGGGTGGCGCGCGAGGGGCCGTCTCTATTACGTCCTAAAACGGTTGTGTCGGTGAGAGGTGGGGGAAGCACGCGCGCGGAAGAGAACAGTGCAAGGGTTACTCTCGGTCACTTTGCTTTGGGGTCACGGGCGCTGGAGGAAAGCGGCTGCTGGTGGTGACACAATAGACCCGTTGAAGTAGCTATAGCGGCTGAGGCTAAAGGAAAGCAAAAGGAGGAAACTGCGTGAAAATACTGTATATTCTTTGCAAATTAAACGCCAGCGTTTCCACTGCTCAGGCGCAGCACAGTTTATAGAATTATTGTTGCCACCGTTCTTAGCCTCGCCAACGTTGCACTGTCTTGATCCAGGTCACCTGATAATCTAAAGGCACCAGCAGCAATTTATTATGCAGATCCATACCGGCTACTGACTTTAGTAAATTAACTTCCGAGGCTAAACAAAGAAATTAAAAATAAAGATACTGGGCTTCCTGATCTCGTTTTCGTGCTGCAGCTGTAGGACGAAATCATGAATGACTCGGGAGAAAACGTCTGTTTGGCCGATTTGAAGGAAGGGTATAAAAGACACAGTAGTATTAAAACGGGAAACATTTCTCTCCCGCCCGCCTTTAGCTGCTTGTTGCATTTGATGCTTTATAACAAATTTGATTTAAATAAACCCTGTAAAATTTATACAGTATAGCAAATGAAAGCTTTAAAATGGAACTTTCTAAGGCAGTTTGTATGACTGGAAGTTCACCTGTGGTCTTGATCCCTGCTCTTCGTGCCTCCTTTAGGACATGAAGGAAGATGTGGTTAGTTGGATCTAGGACAGACATGTCAAACACAAGGACCAGGGGCCGGATGTGGCCCAGGAAGTAGTTTCATGTGGCCGGCAAAGCCATCCTGGAAACAGTGAGGGAACGGCCCCTGCTGCCTTGGCCCTGGCCCAGGCCTGCTGGGAGCCAATGTACAATTTTGTGGTGGCCATCTATGCTGAAACACATTCAGTCTTAGCTCCACAAGGCAGTCTAGAAACAGTGAGGAACCAGCTCCTGCCATGTCAGCCCCAACCCCTGGGTGCATGCTGGGGAAGTGTCACCCTTTGTGAGGAATGAAGAAATGGACCATGCCTTGGCACTTGCCTCGGTCCCACCCCCTTCTGCCAGAGACCCTCAGATCTGTCTCACTCCTGCCCAGGCCCCCACAGGCACCCTTGACGCGAACGATGTAGAGTTGGCCATGCCCACACAGTAGGTCACACCCACTCCATCCATGCCCACCCAGTAGGCCGTACCCATCCTGGCCACATACCCCCGCCTCCCCCCCCATGAGGGCAACTGCAATGCTGATGCAGCCCTCACTGAAATTGAGTTTGACACCCCTGATCTAGGAGGTTATCAATGCTTCTTTATGACAAGGTTGATGCTTGCAATCTTGAAACAGACTGTTGTGTCCAATCTAACTATATTTGATAACTATTGTACAGCTTTCCCTTTTTGAAGATGATTGTAGGCGTTTAAGTACTTGGTGCTAAGGAAAATGAATTATTTGGAATCATTTCAGGTACTGGTGATTATTAGATTATGCCTGTGTTTTAGTCCTCATACTGTTCACCGAAAGATTTCCAACTCAATTTTAAAAAGCCCCAAATCCATCTTCTCCTAACTCATCTGGCCCAATAGCTTATTCTTGGGAGGAGAAGCTTTTAACCATATTACAGTTTTGGGAAGTAAGGGCAACTGAGGCCAGGGGTACTGTTTTTAAGCCGCTGAGAAATGCTTTCCATTAGAATTAATATTTGCTACATTCCTTTTGAGTTTCTATAAGCCGCTTATACAGAACTTTTCCAAAGAATATCTGAAATAATTTCTTGACACCTTTAATTTATTTTTCTTTCAGTTACTTATATTGTTATTTTATTTGAGTTTGTTAAGTTCTATTATTTGTAATTGTAAATTGAGGACTACTTGTATGTGGAAATGCAACTGCTTTCTTTATCTATTTTGGTAGAGTCTTTAGTGAGATTTTAAGAATCATCAGAACTGAAACACTTAAGGAAAAGGCTGAAACTCAATCAGGGAAGTTGCAGTTGCAAGATTTTCTGTTGTACAAGTTAATGGATTACTTTCCTTTCTATTTCTATGATTGTTAAGAGCATTCTGTTCTACTTTTTATTGAATTATTAGTTTTTTCTCTATGTGGAGTAGGAGAGAGAAAATATTGCAGAAGCAGCAGTAGCCAAAAAAGTATTAATATGTGACAGCAATCAGTAAAATCAGCAGACAGGGTAAAGTCAACAGATAAGAAAAAAAATGAACAGACAGGGTAAAGTCAACAGGTTAAGTAACACTTAAGTGAGGCCATTCTGACAATACTATTAATCATCATTACCAATAGTTTGTGTGCAAATAAAGTGGCTACTAAAGAAGTCAGCAAAGGTTTCCCCAGTGACCTACCCAGCAAAGATACCATTGCAATCCTGGCATTAAGAAGATATATAGTAGAACACCTTCTAAAATGGACTGCTTGCAATTTTTAATGCAAATATTTTACCAATGTGTTACAGTCACTGGGAAAGTGAAAATACAGACCAAATTGGTAAGGAAAAAAAGTTTGCATGTTTTGAAGAACAACTTCCATAACCCTGGATTACTAGCTATATCAGAAAGGTCTAATGGTGGCCTATCATTTGAAGCAGGAGTCAGTAGCAAATAGCCCAGCAAAACTGCAAATGCCATCAATTCTCACCATTGGCCATGTAAGGCTGATATGAATGGTGTTTTAATAACAATGGTGGGATCACACATTGAATTTCCATAAGAGGTTGGACTAGGATTAGGGTAACCTTCACTCAGCCAGACAGCTTTTAGAACTGAGGAACAACCATTATTTCTTTGTGTCAGAAGGTTCTGAGAATGATTCTTTGATAAACTACAGGTAATCCTAGCATAACAAGTACAATTGAGACTGGCAACTCCATTGTTAAGTGACAGTAAGTGAGACATCACATGGCTTCACTTTTTGATTTTACTGCCAGCTTCTTCATTGACTGCATGTCAGAAACTGGCTGTGAGGCATATAAATGTTGATCACATGACTGCGGGATGCTGTGACAATTGTTAGTGTGAGGACCAGTTGTAAATGTGAGGAGCACTTTTTTAGAGCCATTTTAATTTCAAACAGTTGTTAAACAAGGGGTATATGGAACTGGAAATTTTGGGAGCTGTAGTTCCAACAATGCCTAAATCCTAAATCACCTAAATATGAGCCAGAGGTGTGCTGCAGCTGCCAAAAAAGCCAACATAGTCCTAGGCTTCATTAACAGAGGAATAGAATCAAGATTATATGAAATGTTAAATACCACTTTATAATGCCTTGGTAAGACCACACTTGGAATATTGCACTTAATTTTTGTCACCACAATATCAAAAAGACGTTGAGACTCTGAAAAGAGTGCAGGGAACAGCAACAAAGATGATTAAGGGACTGGAGACTAAAACATGAAAAACAGTTGCAGGAATTGGGTATGTCTAATTTAATGAAAAGAAGGACTTAGGATGACATGATAGTAATGTTCCAATATCTAAGGGGCTACCTACCATAAAGAAGTCATCAACCTATTCTCCCAAACAGCTGAAGGTAGACCAATAAGCAATGGCTGGAAACTAATCAAGGAAAGAACCAACCTAAAAATGAGGAATTTCCTGACACTTAGAAATCAGTAGAACAACTTGCCTCCAGAAGTTTTGGATGGTCCAACACTGGAGGTTTTTAAGAAGAGTTTGGACGACCATTTGTCTGAAATGGTATAGGATTTCCTGCTTGAGCATGGGGTTTGGACTAGAAGACCTCCAAGGTCCCTTCCAACTCCATTATTCTATTATTCAAAGATAGCCTGGCCAAGAGTGCATAGTTTACAACTGTTCAAGAGTGTAGCATGCAGAGTTACATTTATTTGAATGTAATCAAGTAGGTAGCAAGCAGGGAGCATTAGTCACTCCTACTTATGGACAATTTCATTCCCCATACTGACTCATGTTTAAGTCTTAATCTAAACTGGTATGCTTTGTATGATTTCTGAAGGCCAAAATGCATGCATTGTCAAATGTTTAAACAGGCACATTCACACTGTGAAGAGAAAGCAGCAGAGCTTCAAATCTGAATTAGAAACCTATAATAACTCTCTGTATTTCATCTGGTTGCTCTTTGTCTCCCAAAGTGGTATTTACAATCAGTAGCACATAGGAGAAGCAAAACATACCAAAGGAGAATAATTTTTAAAAGCAAACTGATCAGAATCCTCAGTGATTGGAGAACTCTGCAAAGCATGGGGCAAAACAGAGAGTGCTGTTCTTTCCTAATCAAGATGCCTGGCTCCCCAAAGCCAATCCAATTATGTAGACAATGAGATAGATGATTCTCCAGTACAGGAGATGGAGAATCCACCTATGGGTTTTCTCTGTCTGCCTGCTCTTGAGACCAAGTAGCCAAATTAGCCACGCCCCTCTTGCCAGGAGACCCAGTCTTAACTTGGTCTCCTCTCTTGCAAGACTTCTGTGACTTGGCTCTCATCAATTGCAGGTTAGATAGAATTACTTTGGTGGATTCTTACCATTTCTTTATTATTGGCAACTCTAAATTGTCATCTTTGATTTTTTTCCCCACCAGGGCTGGGATCAGCTCTGATCTCAAACCTATTTGAGAGGTGGGGGTGCGTGGGGGGGGAAATTTCCCATAAGTAAGGGGGGGGGAATCCACAGCCAAGGGGGGGGAAATTCCCCAGTTTTGGCAGCAGGATTCCTCAAACCTTGTCTTCTTCCCTCGTGGTCGTTTTTGCATCCCTCGACTGACTAGGCCTCATTCTAACAGCGGCGGCCATTTTAGCTCCACGTGGAGGCCTATTCAGGCCCATCAGGCCTGGCCATAGATATCAATACCATGTGAAACACTGGTAAATCTCATCCCCTTTTCCCTTCCCTTTCTCTCTTCCCCAAGGCCCTGGGTGGGGGGGGGAGAGAAGGCAATAGCAGGGACTGCTTGCTGCGCCTTTTCTCCTGCCCTCCCAGCTTTCCTTCCCCAATTTGGGAGTGGATTACAGTCTCCTGCCTCGGATTCAGCTTGAATCCGGACTGTCAGAGGCTGTATAAGCAACCCAGAGCCCTCGCGGATGCCATTTTCACAGCCGAAATTTCGGCTGTGAAATTAACTTTCCCTGTTTGGTGCACAGCACAGGGAGCATTCGGGGGCCTGCGCAATCACATTGCAATGCCCCCAGAATGCTCCGATCGTTCAGGGGAGCCCAGATCTCCCCGTGGAGGCCGTGGAGCCTAAATTTGGTGGAATTAGGTCGCGGCCGCCATTTTGAAAGCCCAAACGATCCGGGGAGCCAGATTTTGCTTCTTTTGGCTTGGGAAGCAGGGGGAGAACAAGCCACCATCACAGGCCTCTTCTCCATCAGTTAGCCGCCAAAATTGCAAATTTTTTTATTACTGGTGCACACTGCCTGGCCACCTAAGGCCTCCGGGCGGAGCCCAGAGAGTGGTTCCAAACGTGCCTTCGGTACCTGCCTCATTTACCATGACCATAGTCCAGAGAGAATTATTTTTGGTCAGGGGAGCAGTCTTGGTATTTGCTCCAATTTTGCTTCCGCCAACTACTTGTCCACCAGAGCTCCTTCTCAGTGTTTTTCTTACTGAGATTGCTCAAGTGGGATGGAGGGATCACCGTTGTCTCAAACCTTGGGCATGCCCTCTCCATCACCCAATTACAGCTGCAATAAACCTTCTGAACAGAAGGCGGTGGGCAAGTGCAAAGCTAAGACAAAACATACGCTAAAGAAGACATCCAAGTTGGCGGAAAAGCAAGTCAGCCATAGGCACCAGGTTCTGGAGAAGGAGTTTTCCAGAGCACAGAGGCAGGCCCAATTGGACATGGATCAAATGGCGGCCACCGAAATGGAACTTCCCTTGGGCCCATCAACATCATCTCAAGGGGTGGGGTCCGTCCTGGGAATGCCGGTAACATTGGGTTCGCCTTCCACATTGGCTCAGCAAGCGACACCTGTCCCGGGCACCATCCCTGAGTCCACATTCACGCCTACGGCTGCGGGACTCAGGGATCCAGACATCAGAGATATTTTCTCCGACGGACGCTTGGAGGCATTGTTAACTAAGGTTGTGGACAGAGCTCTGGCTCAGCACTCAGTCCACTCCGAGCAGGAGGCCTCCACCTCAACCATGCCACCCTACGAGCTCCCTATGGAGCCCCCAGCATCTCAGGAACCCGTCTCTCCCGGCCAGTCCTCCATGAGTGGATATTCTTCCCCTCAGGAGGAGGAGCAACCAGAAATTACTCTCTTGGAGGATGAGGAACTCCCCCCGGAGTCTTCCACTTCAGGGAGTTTATTTAATGCCAACCTGTTCCTAACAATACTCCGCAAGGCCACCCTGATGGCAAATATAGGGGCAGACCAGTTCCCTCAGCCGCAGGGAACGACAGGCACCCTGTCACGGCCAATTTTTGTCGAAAAGGTGGCTACTGAACATCACGTTCCTTGTCCTGCCATGTTTCTGAAGGGGATCAAGAAACAATGGGACACTCTATCTTCTCTCCCTTCAGTAAGTGGAAGGGACAAAAGGCTATACACCACATCCACGGATCTCTCTGATGCCCTGGAAGTCCCCAAGGTGGATAAAGCCTGGACTCCGTTGGTTTCCCAAACTGCCATGGCAGGGGACTTATTGGAGGCGCTAAAGGCAGATGACAAGAGGTGGGAGCAAACATTCCGCAAAACACATCAATCTGCAGCATGGGCTGTCAAAGCGGCCACATGTGCTTCCTTTTTTGTCCGCTCCACCCTTTTATGGTTGCAACAACTTCAGGCCAGGGTCCCAATTGAGGACATGCGCACTCATCAGGACCTGGCCAAAATGGTGGCAGCCACAGAATATGCGGCAGACGCAACACTCCAGTCGGCCATATTTTCCTCCAGATCCATAGCGTCCAACATAATTTCTAGGAGGATGTTGTGGTTAAAGTATTGGCAGGCTGACACCAAGGCCAAGTGGTGCCTAGTAATCGCTCCTTATCTAGGCAGTAATTTGTTTGAGGAGGCCCTCACACCTTACCTAGTCGAAAATAAGGATAAACGTAAGGTCATGGGACATTTAAACAAAAAAGCTGAAAAACTGCCTATACCTTATTTTCGGAGACAGTCCTTTCATCAGCAGGTGGCCAAAGCCGCCAGCCAACCCCCCAGAACATATGTCCCCAGACAGGACAGGTCGTACGACCATCTCTACGACAGGCCAGGTTTTCGACCCAGGCAACAGAACCAGTCAAAACGGCCTTTTCGTGGAGCAGGCCGCCCCTTCCGTAAAACCAAATGACTTCTACTCCAATCTCCCAATCGGGGGAAGGTTGGCCCGTGGGAACAGACCTCCACGGACAACTGGGTCCTACAGACCATACAGTCTGGGTTGTCCCTGGAGTTCCTTGCAACACCTCACAGTCTGCTCAGTATCTTGGGATCCCAGCAAACACAGGCTTATGCAGGAGGCCATCCAACATCTCCTGGACTTTCAAGCCATGGAACAGGTTCCGACAGGTTACAGGGGCAAGGGGTTTTACTCCATCCTCTTTGTGGTTCCCAAGGCCTCAGGAGGATGGAGAGCCATCCTGGATCTAAAAAATCTCAACAGGTATACAAAATACAAAAAATTCAAGATGCAATCCCGCCAGTCCATTCTGGGAGGCATCAGACAGGGTGACTTCCTGGCGTCAATAGACCTCACGGAAGCTTACCTTCACATTCCAATTCACCCGGCTCACTGTCGGTTCCTACGTTTCTGTTACAAGGGCAACCACTTCCAATACAGGGCTCTTCCTTTCGGCCTATCTTCAGCACCCAGGGTGTTCACGAAGATTCTGGCAGTGGTAGCAGCCAGACTGAGGAAAATCCCAATTCATGTCCAATGCTACCTGGACGACATCTTAATACAGGCAGCATCCCTCCAGACAGCTCAGGCGGACGTGATGACCACCATTCACGTTCTGCAACAACATGGGTTCTCAGTCAACTTCAAAAAGAGCCAGACAACTCCTTCATCCAGATTACTGCACCTGGGAGCCATCATAGACACATCAAACTGCATGGTCTATCTCTCCCAGGAGTGTGTGGTCAGCATCAAGGAACTGGCTCGCCAGGTATACAGGCAACACACAGTTCCACTGGTCTTACTCTCTCAGTTACTGGGCAAGATGGTCTCCTGCATAACCATAGTTCCCTGGGTCAGACTCCATCTGCAGGACCTTCAATGGTTCCTTCTCCCATACCAGCGACAGAATACCAGCACATCCAGCCGCCTGGTCAAGGTTCCGGTTCACATTCGAAGGACGCTTCGCTGGTGGTGCTCTCAAGCAGTGACCAAAGGGTCACTCTTCAAGGAACTGGAACGAGTCACCATCACAACAGATGCCAGCCTGTATGGTTGGGGAGTCCATCTACGCTCTCATTTCACGCAGGGACGTTGGTCCGCCGCGGATCTGAGAAACAATATAAATTGGTTGGAGTTCAGAGTCATCCACCTAGCGTTACAACACTTCAAACACATGATCAAAGGTCGTCACGTTCTAGTCCTCACAGACAATGTGGTGGCCAGAGTGCACATCAACCGACGGGGGCACCAGGTCCAAATCCCTCATGTCTGAGGCGCAACTCCTGTTCACCTGGGCAGAGTCCACCCTGGAGTCACTCAAGGCAGAACATATTTCAGGGGTCAACAACGAACAAGCGGACTTCTTAAGCCGCACCACAGTGGACCCTTCGGAGTGGGGCCTACATCCGGACTTGTTCTCAGACATCTCTTGCAGGTTCGGTCGCCCAGTTCTCGACCTGTTCACAGGACAATGCCCAACTCCCCAGGTTCTATTCCCGTTACTTCCTTCCGGAGGCGGAAGGGACGGACACCTTACGGACCTGGTGGCCACAAGGCTTACTTTACGCCTTTACGCCACTACCACTCATTCCGGCGACCATCCGCAAACTAATTCACGAACAAGTGGAACTGATACTCGTGGCCCCTTACTGGCCACAAAGGCCCTGGTTTGCCGACCTGATGAACCTGTCCTAGTCACCCCCATGGAGGATTCCCCCGCATCAGGTGTCACTGCATCAGGGAATCCTCAGTCACCCGGATCCCCAATGGTTGCAACTGACCACCTGGCACTTGAACCCAGCATAATGGCACAAGAATCATTTTCCTCACGACCCATTTCCATGATTCAGGCTGTGCGCTGTCCTGCGACCAATCACATCTATGATTTCACTTGGAAGAATTTTTGCCTTTGGTGTAGGAGGCGACAACTTGTCATATCCAAATTGACCATTCCCCAAATAGTGGATTACCTGTTGGACGGACTGGACAGAGGCCTTGCCCCTGCGACTATTCGCAGACAAGTAGCGGCCCTGTCCACTCTTCTCTCGTGTCGGGATTCGGTTCCCTTGGCTCACCATCCCAGGATTTGTGCATTTATCAAAGGGGCGTGCAACACCAGACTTCCTGTTGTTCACAGGTACCCAACGTGGGAGTTACCGAGAGTCCTCCGTGCTCTCACAAAACCACCATTTGAACCTCTAGGAACCATTTCATTGAAACACCTGTCCCTAAAAGTGGCATTCCTGATAGCCATCACATCAGCCAGACAAATATCTTTGTTTCATTCCGATCGGCTTCCATGGGACAGAAGGTTTCTGCGGGCACCATTGGCAGGTGGATCTGAAATTGTACAGCAGAAGCGTACCAGTCTGCTTCCCTGCCGACTCCAAGTCATCTTACTGCCCATTCCACTCGCAGTGCTGCAACCTCTGCGGCTTGGGCCACTCAGGCATCCATTGAGGAGATTTGCAGGGCTGCGACATGGTCCTCGCCATCTCCATTTGTACGCCACTACAAAATTGACTGTTTTGCTTCGGCAGACACCTCCTTTGGTAGGAGGGTCCTCCAGCAAATGGTCTCTGGGGAATCTATTCCGGCCTTATCTGTTTCCCACCTATCGGGACAGTGAGGTTTTGGTATGTCCCATAGGTGGATTCTCCATCTCCTGTACTGGAGAAGGGGCATTGTCTTACCTGAATGCCTTTTCTCAGTACGGAGATGGAGAATCCACACCCACCGTAGGGTCAGTTAGGCCGTTCTAGGGAATTGAGAGCCAACGTCAAGTTCATCTTCAGCCGCTTCGCCCTTGTTAAGACTGGATCTCCTGGCAAGAGGGGTGTGGCTAATTTGGCTACTTGGTCTCAAGAGCAGGCAGACAGAGAAAACCCATAGGTGGATTCTCCATCTCCGTACTGAGAAAAGATGTTCAGGTAAGACAACGCCCCTTCTCCCATTTCCCAGAATTACTTACTGTATGTAATAACTGAAATAATTTAAAAGGTGCTGCAGTTTCATGGACTCTCAAACTTGATTCTTGGAGTGGCCATCTCTTTTTGCTTAATGGTAGAGTTGACCCAGTGAGACCTCCGTGCAGAATAGAAATACATTTGCTTGGAATTGTCTGATTAAGCAGTTAAAGTGGGCATATCACATGTAGTTTGATTTAAATCATATGGACCATGAGACTGTGTTAGACATAATCTTTTACTTATTTGAAAATATTTATATATATGCAAAATTAAATGCATTGGTCCTTTGATTAAATTTAAAAGAGACAATTTAAACATTATTATACAGTTGGAAGAGACTGTTTAAGACCATCAAAACACTGGTCGTGCTCTATGAAGGAATCCAAATGAAAGGACCTGTATTTTTTATACTCAAGGTTTATATTATGCATGAACTAAAATATTTCAGATGAAGAACAAGGATGGGTCAAGAATCAAAAGCAAAAAGTAGTTTCAACAAGATGATGATTTAAATCACTAGTAAAAAGGCTTGCTTTAAATCAACTCAATTTAAATAATATTTTTTAAAGAGAATCCTGCAGCGGCTTCTCCTCTGATCCGCTGTTGACTCACCGACAGTTCCATTCACTTTAATGGGATGGCAATGACACAACAAGGTGAGGGATGTGGCAGGCAGCAGGTGAGTAGATGCCCGCTAATAGGCGCTCCATGATGGATGTGAAATGACAGGTGCTCTTTAAATGTAAGGACTCATTCTTGCTGGTAATTAAAATATTTAATATTATTATTTGCTAACAAAATGAAGGTTTCCTATTTAGAATAATAAGCTGTCAGGTTAGTAAGACAGCGATATCAGAACCGATTTTAGGTTAATAGCTTAATCACACATAGTTGGAAAACTACTCAAATTCTTTTAATTAAAACACTTAGAGCCTGGTACAGGTGCAACTCTCCTCCAACAATCATACAGTTTGTAGTGTACATATATTTGCAAAACAATGGGATAAAGGAATATTCCTGAACTTTGTTTTATGATTTATCTCATAGTTACTTTGAAATTGTGTGAATGCATAGATGCAGTGCATGTTATCTCAGCTTGCAGAGCTTGGATTCATAGAATGAGTTTACCAAAAATGTAAATATTGCAGAATATACAGTCTCATGCTACCTAACTAAGCTCCACTTCATGCTGAATAAACTAAATTATTAATGTATCTTAAATATAAAACTATCTTTAGATAGATTTTTTACTCCAAAAGCATTTTATTAAAATAAATTTGATAAAAATAAAAAAAATCCAATTTAAATTAAAAAATGCATTTTTTATTTTTAAAAAATCATTATTATCCACCCTGGGGGAAGGGTTGCATCTCTCAAAGCAGACAGCATGAAACAAAATACTATTAAAAAAGGTTCTGTTTTGAATTATAATTAAGTTTACGATTTAAAACCATTTACTGGGTAAAATTGCAGGTACAGATTCAAATGACAGAACAGATTGCTAAGGCATTCTGCCAAGGCACTTGTTTCAACAAGTTAAAGCTGCCAGATAAATTGCAGAAATATATAAATATTTATAGAAGAGAAATGTTTGGCAGTTCCATTTGTATTTCATCAAGGTCTTTATTTCTTTTTCTATTTTATGGGAGTTGCCCAAATGTACATATGGATGGTTGGCTTTGCATGAAGTCTGCACTGATCCTGTGTTTTTTTATTTTAGCCACAGCTTTGAACCAAATGGTCTACCAATCTTTAAGCTTAGACAAAGAAAGGAAATATTTAATGTGCTCTAAATTGGACATTGATCTCAAAGTTGCCATAACAAACAGACCTAGGAAGTTGGAACAAAGCAAGCACATTTGAACTTTACTAGAAACCTTACTCCCTTTTGTATCTTGGAGAGTTATTTTAACTGAAATACTATCTCCTGCACTTTAACATCTTAAATGTTGGGTCAAGGTCCATACCACTATTAGTTGTAAACGTTTCCCTTCTTTAAAAAAAAATACTTGGGGACAGTGAGCAGGAACAATTGGATTGGCAGTTCAGTTTTAAGAAGAGGGGCCATCCTCTCTTTCTCTGGACTCCAATATTTTTGAGACTGGATTAAGTCTAATGTGGCTTACTTACCTTTCTGGCAAGTGGAAGTAGAGCTGTTGGGGCCACAAGATAGATAGTGCCTCCCTTTTTATCACAAGTATTCAATTAAAAGGCAATTAGTTTCATTTGAGGGAGAAGACTTAACACCGGTGTCCAAGGCTTGCATATATTAATCACTCTCAGGGACAAATGTCAGCAGTGGTAGCTCAGAGTGATCTCTTGGGGATGGCTTGGTACGAGCAGATTATACCAATGCTACAAGTACCAGATTTTAATAGCAAAATCCTAATAACCATCAGATGGCAACAAAGAGTTAGGATTTTCTGTATTCTTTTTATGCTTTCCAGTGTTCACCCGAGTCGCTGCTCCTACCTGCCACTGCTCCTATCCATTATGCTGCCCAAGACCCCTGGTCTTTAAATTTGGCCCTTTTATGACTTGTGGACTTCAACTCCCAGAATTCCTCAGCCAGCATGTCTGGCTGAGGAATTCTGGGAGTTGAAGTCCACAAGTCATAAAAGGGCCAAGTTTGAAGACTCCTGCTCTAAGCAAATGCTTAGGTTTCTTTAAGGTTGTATCTTGGTTATCCAGATTGCTTTTATAAAATGTAATGCCTTCCTTTGCAACATTCTTTATGCCTCAAGAAGTTAGATGAGAACAGCCATGATTGTTCATGGTTACTAAAAAATTATGCAAACCCAGTTCGGTTTTGTTTTTTGTTTTTTTAGGATCCTTGCCTGAACTTAGGCAAGCCCCCATCTCTAAGGCTATTATCAATATACTTAGAACTATTCATTATTTTTTGCCTCCAATATATCTTTTCTCCTGGAAAATATCCCAGAGAGGATAAAAAAGTGTTCTACAAGGGAAAATATGTCACCTTTGTGTAAACTTTCAAATCTAGACTGCAGCTTTCTTAAAGCTACCCAAATTCAGAAAAAAATACTTTTTAAAGGAAAATATGCCTCAGGAATTATATTCAGACCATATTAAGCTAGTCTGTTGCTATTCTTGAGTAATTAATCTCTTTTACAGACTTCAGCCAGCAAAACTTAAAAAGAAACCCAGTAGCATCAGAAGCACTGACGCTAGAATTCAGAAGAGTTATTGTTATCTAATTATAATCAAAGTCATAGTAAACTAGCTTTACAGTGTTAACTGAAGCCCAGAGTAGAATCATGGTTCTGAGCAAACAAAATACATTTCCAGATAAACTGTGAACTTCTTTTCTTGAAATCAGTATGTTCAGTAGTGTACAGCAAACCTTATAAAGCCTACTTCCTGCAGGCCTGCTTAGCAATCATAATTTATTCAACTTTTCCCATTTTTTAGGTTCTTGTGATATGCTGAACAATAAGGTGACCAACTTTTTTACAATGAAGAGGACACAAATAAATTGAAGAAAAAAATATCGTAAATAAAAGAAACATTTTATTCATTGCAACAATAATACAGAATACACTATAATATGATAAATGCATAATAAAAACCAATGTAACAATAACATTTTATATTGTAATTATGCTTACACGCCTATTAATTATTATTTAAATGAGTACTTTTCCATTAAATATTTTTGTCAATGTATCATCTTCTAACAATATATTGGAAATATCTGAACAAGAAATATCCTTCATATTGAATTTTATGGCAAGTGCTGCAGCTAGAGTATCAACATTATTGCTCTAGCAGGGCCGAAGATCAAGAGAAACTTACCGTGGCATCACCGCTCCAGTCTCCTCCAGGTATCTTTGGGACTAACTAGGAGATGGTGTAGTTGGGTAGCAGGGAGGGGTGCAAAGTTCCTGCCAATTCGCCTTCGCTGCAGACAACTTGCATGTGCAAAGTTTGCCAGCCGGGAGTTTTGGTGTGTTCAGCAGCAATTCCTATTGGATTTCAAAAACCAATAGCGAGAGTAGCACAGCTCATGCAAAAGTTGAAAAAAAACCCACCATGAAACCAGTTGAAAAAAAAGCCCTGCAGATTAGTCTTCAAATATCAAAAAGGAGGACATGTAGGAGGACACTTTTTGAGGGAGGACAGAACTTACAAAAGGAGGACTGTCCTCCCTAAAGGAGGAAGGTTGGTCACCTTATGAACAACCATTAACTAGCCATGTTAGCTAGGTCTGCATGCTGTATGTGCAATAAGGCTTCAAACTATCCAAACTTATTTTAACCTTTCATACTGTGCACGTCCAATTTGTGGATTCTTGTATTTATCAGGAGTATCCACAAGGGTAGGTTAAAAAGAGGCAAGAAGGCAGATGCAGCCACAGGATGAAATCCCCTAATTATGAGTCATACAAAAATGGGGCATGATCTTGATCACACTGTTGCAACAATCATTTTGACTCTGTTAACTTCTGAAGACCACTATTGTTTATCTTTAGGGTGTGTGTCATCCCTCTTATGAGGAAACAGTAGAGAAGCTGCATCAGGATCTGTCCAATGGGTAAGAGGTTCAACTCATATTGATAAACAGCTAATGGCAAAACATAGGAAACAGTTTTTTGCCAATGGGTATCCGCCAGATATGTTAGGATCAAGGCATTGGAAGAGCTCCGGTATCAACACTGTCTGGAAAATAATATTGCAAAAGCAGTCATAGAATGCAAGGGGGTTCAGCTCATAAGCCTTTCTGTGGGGTAGTACTGATACATGAGAAAGCCTGATGTTCTGGTTATATTTATATGGCAAACATCCCAAAATAGATCAGAATAATTCACAGCCTTGAGAACAATTTACATGCATTTTTTTGTTTTATTTTTGTTGTTGAGATCTGAAAGGACATTGTGACATATTATTTCTTCAGAACAGCTTTTTTGCTTCCTTTGTTTCCACAAAGTTTAGTATTTTTAAGCTTGGCAACTTTAAGAGGTGTGGACTTCAACTACCAGAATACCTTAGCTAGCATGAGGAATGCTGTCTGTCTGCATCCCTTAAAGTTGCCATTTTTAAAAAAAGAAAACCACTGTATTAATTCTTCACCCTGCCATTTTTCAATTCAAAAAGTACAAAAATAATTTGTTACTGAAATGGATAAAACACAAACGCCAGACAGAATTCCCTGGTTGGAGCAGAACCTGTTTTTGCAGGTGAGCTTTTAAATCCTGAAGATCAAAAATAAGTCAGGAGTAAGCAAGGGGGAAAAAAGATGAAAGGAAAACTTTGATATGATTTATAAACATAATTTCCTTCATTCTCTAGGTTTTTAGACTTTCATGCAGACTGCAGATGTTGGATAACACTGAGACAAAAGTAGTTTTCCACAGCTCAAATTTGTCAGACAAATGGCTAATTTTAGGAACTGATGGGGAAGGATTGTTTCAAAAAAAAAAAACTGTATGTTTATTGTTATTACTAACTTCTCCTTCATATTTTTTCCATGTCAGTTTACAATAAAAGGTCAAAATAATAATTACAACTTCAAAATAAACTATGTGAAAATGAATTAGATATGTACACCTGCATATCAAATGTAAAAGTCAAAAGAAAATAGTTTACTTATGTAGACTAAAAAAAGTCTCATTCCTCAACTCCTAGTACCCTTGTTTACCGAAATATTTTATAATCAATTTGTGTACTAGTTGCATCCCAACCTGTTCAGACCTGCCATTATTGCTATATTAGCTCAAAAAATGAGAATCAACAAATAGGCAAAATTTTTTTTTTAAATCTTCAATATGTTGAGCCAAATTTATTAAAGTTTATTAAATATGATATTTTATGTATGTCTTATTGTGCTGTTTGGGACAAGAATAAAATTTTAAGTAAGTATTTATAAATGGATTATTTGATTTATATTCCATTGCTCCTTTATGAGCTCAGAGCTTTTTCCCCACATCAATAGTGCTCTGTACTCGAACCGAATGAGTACACAAAGTCATTCCCTGAATGTTTCTGGCAGAAAGTGAAGTTGAACCTGTCCTGCAAGGTGCTGATCCAATATCTTAATTGCTATACTTTACTGGCTCCCTCTGTCTTTCTCTTTTAAGATAATATATGCTATCTACTTTTATTTATATTTTCAAAGAGCCCAAAGATGTTCAAAGCAATATCTTTCCCAGGCAGTAACTTCTGTAGATTCAGACTCAGTTTGTAAATAATAATAATAGTAGTAGTAATAGTAATATAATAACAACTACTACAACTACAACTACCTTATTGTCACTTTGAATGTACACCAATCAGCACACATCAAAATGAAATTTTGTTGCATACAGCTCTCAAAGGGCCACCACCTCCAATATACACTCCTTGTTCGTGGCCAGCTCAAATTTCAGAACATCCATTTTAGTCTCTAAGGAGTGAACAATGGCAAACAGGGCAGATGGAAATGGAGCTCCATGTGGATTAGCCATCAAATTAGTTTGTATTCATGCATGACAACCTCGCCTCCTTTTCTTTTTCTCATCCTGTCTCTTCCACCTTTTTCTTAAAGGGGCCTCGCTCCTTTTTGCCCCTAGAACATGCTGCAGCCTCCAACTCCTCCAAAGGCGTCTCTCTCTTCCTCTGGGCCTGCCGACAGCTTCATCCAATTCCTTCGCTCCATAAGTCCCGCGACCTCTCTGCCTCCTTCAGAAACAGCCCTGATTTGTAATAGAATCTGTCACTGTGCCAGCAGTCAGATCTTGCTGCTTGCAGAACAATTTCAAGCAGCTATCATATCATGCTAAATTTAAAGCATAACGTGGTTGATTTCTGGTTTACAAAAAGGCACGAACCCCTGTATTATAAAACAGGCTAATATGACTTACTGAACAGTTCACAAACAGTGCTTTTTTAGTATGATGTGTGAGCTTTGCTTAATCGCACCAAGATCATTATCTTAAGGCTGAGCGTGTAGAAGAAAACTACAAAAGTATTCCATAAAAGGAATACAGAATTAAAACAATAGTGGTTTTACTCTTCTAGGTAGATGAAGTTAGATGATAGATAGATAGATAGATAGATAGATAGATAGATAGATAGATAGATAGATAGATAGATAGATAGATTCATTAATCTTATCCCTACATCATACCAAATCAAAGTAAAATGTAAGGTCTATTTCCAAGATAAAAGAGATAAGGAAAATATAATCCTAAAATGGAAATGTGCTAAATACAAACAGCCAACATTCACATAAATACATGACATTTAGACAATACCCTGTTCTGATCAATAGATACATTATCAGTGCTGGTGACTTTTTAAATCAACTCTTTCACTCTTTTCCTGGCACAAATATATATATTGATCCATTACTTTGGAGTAAAATATTCAGAATGCTCAGAATACTACCAATGACTGTGTATTCTGCTTATTACTGAGAAAAGTCTCCATATAAGTGTGCATAGGGGTGAAACCTTCATATAAACCCTCTGCTCAAATTTATTTACAACCTAAGCATTATGACTCAAAAGTAAATTAGTCTTAAGTACTATAGCCATTAAATGTAATGGAAGAGTGCTAGATAACTTTCTCTTGCATTTACATCAGCACAATATAGGCTACAACTTATTCTTGGCACAAGATAATATAATTTTTAACTAGCAAAAATGAAGAAATATCACTCTGCTAACTTGGTAATTATTTTAATAGTTCACTGCATAAGCCAGCAAACTGATTATAAAAAAATGAGTTTAATTGTTCACTTTTGTTTAAAGGTTAGCTTAAGTTTTACTTTGCAGAGCCAACTCCCATGTAATGGAACTCCTCATCTTTTTTGCCAACAGTTTCCACTTATTTGACAAACTAAGGTGCCATGTCTACCATGGTGTATTTACTGCTAGGTCTCCTAGCAAAGGGATTTTGTATATATCTTTCCTCCCTCAGAAATAAATGATAACTATTCACTTATGCAGGAGAAAACAAGCATGGTGACACATGGTTTCCCCCATTATGCACCACTAAGTCAGAGGTGCATAGCAAGATCAAGTTGTGTTCTAGGGACCACATTCTAAAAAGTAACATGTGGAGCACGTGGAGGCATAGTAAAAAAAAAAAAAATATTTCACATACATTTTTATTAACATTACATATATCCACTCACATTTTCCCTACCTTTCCATCATACTTAAAATTACAATTTTAATACCCTGAGTGTGTCCTATGGCAAATGGCAAAGTTTAAGTTGGAAGATACATCTATACAATCAAAACCTTGACATTGCAAACAAAAGGCCTTTGAACAAACAGCTGTGCCCATTGTCTTGGACTTTTGAGGAAGGGGTACATGCAAGATTGTCTGAACCTCTATAATGAAGTATTACAGCTTTGGGTTATATAATGGCTTGATGCACTATATAAATATAAGTTCTGTGATTTGTAAATTACAGTTTATGATTTTGACACGTTATATGAATCAAACTATGGTTCATTCAAGAAGCCACTGATTTAAAGGAATACCTGAATCTTACAAGAGAGATTAACTTTATACTCAGCTTCTCATTTTCTAAAAACTGAGTCTGTTATTCTCTACATGTTGCCAGTTTTTAATTTGGAGGATTGTCTTCATCACGTAGAGTACTTTATTCAGTCAAAAGAAACGGCTGGATTCACATCACATAACAAATCAAAACCAGTATATTATATTCCAACACAGGAAGTTTTTAAGAAGGGACTGGACAACCACATGTCTGAAATGATATAGGTTGGACTAGAAGACCTCCAAGGTCCCTTTCAACTTTATTATTCTGTATATTCTGTATGTGTGAGTGCAGAATGTGATCCAGTCTTTTTTTTAAAAAAGAATAATGTACAGAAATATATATATTATTATTTCAAAGTCTGTTTGCTAGTCTAGGATCAAATAAAAATTGATTGATGATTCCAAAGTCAACAATATGAAAAATATGAAACATTTAATCAGAATGCCTCAATGGTTGGATAATGAAATCATATATTGCCAGGGTTCTGTTGGGCTTTGTACACTGTAGATAAATAACTGCTGATATATTTAAGTCTTAAAAGTCAGGAAGGAGAGTGAGAAGACGAAAGGAAATAACATTCAAAACACAACAATAATAAAAGTAGCAAAACCAATAATGTAATTAAGAAGCAGAATTATTTATTAAAAAGGCTTATCATTTTTCCATTATCTGCAGATAACAAACAAATTTAAACTAATCAAAATTCACATACAGAAAAATGAAAAGATATCAATTAAAACAGTTGCACACTTCTCAGACTACTTTCTGATGGCCTACATTCCCCTAATAAACATTTTTTTAGAGAAAAAAGAGAAAAAATTACAATTAACATTGAATTTGGGCTAAGTTCAATGGTTCTTTTAGATCAGAGTAACACAGTAAATAGATGATGAATTCCAAGCAATTCAATTTACTGATATTATTTAAAAATATTATTATTGTGAGCTACTATATATATTTTCATTTGCAATCTGTAATTTTACATGCTTTTGAAATGAGAACCATTAATATTCATTAATAGTCTAAGGTCAAATTCAATAAAATTCAGTACAGTGTAATACAATTTGCACTTAATTAAAATATAAAGGGAACTATTATTTATTATAAATAAAGTGAAACTTTAACCTCCATAAAAATCAAAATGTAACAATTATAATATTATTTCAGAAACTATAGCAATATTTTAAAAACAGAAAGTGAATTAGAGTAAGAAAATAATGAGGCCAATAATCTCAGTTCTGTTTTTATCCTTAAAATGCATTCTTAGCACAAGTGCTGTGTAAAGAAAGATCACAGCTTTTATGACTTTTTAATTTAGTGACAGGAAGAATCAGGCAGGAATTCAATGTAAGTATAAAAATTATGCATTATGCATCCTTATCTCATAGTACTAGAAACTATGGTTATCCAATGAAGTGAGATGATGTGATTTGGAACAACTAAAAATAAACTTATCTTTGCACCATACATATTTAAATTACAAAATGTAGTTATATAAGAAATTGTGAGGACAGATTTTGGCCAATGTGAGATAAGGCCATCAGTATATCTGATATATATCATTTCCTAATGGCTATACACAAATATGCGAACAACCGGTTCTTTGTGTGGATCCCGCTTCCAGAAGTCCATTCTGGCCTGGGCAACAAAAAAATTAGCTACCGGTTCTGCCAAACTGGTGCAACGTGGCTGAATCCCACCACTGGCTATATATTTTATCAAGTTTTAGAGATAGTATACTTTTAATACCAGTTTCTGCAAAATGCAAATGTACAATGCCATTGCAATCATGTCCTAGTTGTGGAGTTTTATATAATCCAGATGACCAGTAAGAGAACAGGCTGGTATCTTTTCACTTGGCTTCATACATCATATTAATATAATGCATAACGTGTTGAATTTAAGAATTGTGTGTTGGAAAACTCCAGTGTTTGTGATTTATAAATCATGCTTTATGGCTTAAATGCATTATGTCAGTGTTTCTCAACCTTGACAATTTTAAGGCATGTGGACTTCAACTCCCAGAATTCCACAGCCAGCAATGCTGGCTGTGGAATTCTGGGAGTTGAAATCCACATGCCTTAAAATTGTCAAGGTTGAGAAACACTGCGTTATGTGAACCCAGCCAATATGATTTATTCAATACAAGTTAAAACAATCCATGACTCACCATAATATAAAAACAGCTTAATCCTTTAAAATGTTAACAATTACATTTGTTCCCTTTCTTTTTATTTATACACAATATTAGAAATTACTGATATGTTTATGCAGCTATTTTGTGTTAAATTGCCAATTTTGATGACATTGCTTTACAATCTTGAATGTGTTCATACTGGACAGGTTTCTGAGAAATAAATGATTTTTTTTCTGAGTAAATCTGTGATGGTTCTTTCTTCTTTAACTATGGTAAGGATCTTATTTTTTAACCTGTTAGTGGATTTTCAGTGGACAAAAATATCAAGGATATAATCTAAGAACTGAGAGCCACTTTCTCTTCCCAAAAACTTGAGCCAGTCACAGAATCCACTTCTGGAAAACTTGCCAAGAAAACTGCAGGGACTAGTTCAGGCAGTCAGCAATAGCCAGTATTGACACGAAGGCATGTATATGCACACACACACACACACACAATCTGAGAATTACTGTCTGCAAGTTAATTTATTGATGAGACATTACTTACACACATACACACCTTCTTTTCCTAAAATAAAACTCAGACTCTTTTCCAGAAGATTAGTAACAGCTGTCATGCTGTATATGCAAGCATCAGCTGTCTGATTCTTTCCCCAGACTGTCACCCTAGTGAATCTTTTAATGTTATGGATTTATAACATTCAGGACATAATTTTCATTCTGTTCAGCCTTGTGAATCAATGTCAAGAATTCTGCCCTCTGAATAATGCATGGGCAATTGCATCACAACATATCAGAGCAGAATATGTATAGGAAATGATTGTTACTTGGGCAGAAATAGGTTGTGTTTCTTGCCATAAGTTTTAAATATTCTTATGGCATTTTAATCTTTATTATCAGTTTGTCCAGAATTAACACATCAGCAGTGTCCCTTACTATGCTGTTTATCTGTGGCTGCCTCCTATCATCTGCTATCAGGCACTCTTTTCAGACACAGAAAATTAAGACGTCATGAAGAAGCAAAATCAAACAAATAAACAACATAGGTTCAGTACATGATATTGAGAACTTCTAATATGTACTAAGGACTATGGCAATCGTCTGTTTAAAAGGTTATAAAAATCATTAGTCAAAGTCCATACAAATTGCATAGCAGTAAAAAAGATTGCTCAGGTGAAATCTTAGCCTTCGTTCAGTGGGTGAAAGTTCACTTGATAATATGGTGCAAGACAGGCAATGTGGTTCTACTGGGTATGTATATGTGTATGTGTAAATTAAGACCTCATGAGCTGTTTTCAAAGCAAGCACTACTAAGTCAGAATATGATTTTAATTCTATATTAGAATACTGCTTGTACACTGAATTGTGAGGACCTTGGTATGCCCATCTAAGATATTCTTAGGAAAATCATGTTGGCAAGTAATTTCCCTTCAGCATTTATGTCAGAGTTGAAGAACTTGTGATCCTTTAGATTTTGTTGGACTCCAGCTCTTATCAATCCTACTCAGTCTAGACAGCCATCAAGAATGATGGAGGCCCAGAGATGTTCTACACAATGTAGCACGTAAAGCAATGAGTTTGCCTGTAGCATGTATTTTTTTTATTTATTTGACATATTTTACATTATTTAATATGCTGAAACTTTGAAGTAGCTTCCAATGCAAATAATAGAATACATTAAAGAATAATAGCAATACTTAATAAAACATTCATTATACAAGTGGGAGGGGGGAAAACCTAATATTCATACTGAGGAAGCAGGTACATTTTCAACATGCATGTAAAATGTTAAATTGTGAGCATTTTTCAAATTTCAGGAACATTCCAGAGTATGAGCACTTCAGTAATAAGACCCATTTGTAAGCAGCTATAGCATATAGTATCTGAATAAAATAACTCTCTGCTTAGTTCTTTGTACATGAAGTAGGAATTTCCCAATTATTTGGTTGTAAGCTGCCTAGAGTCACCTCTAGGTGAGATGGGCATCATATAAATTTAATAAATAAATAAATATTTTAATGACTAGCCAAGTCTTTATTGGTGAAGAAGGTCTTACATGTATGCTAGTCCCAAGTAGTTTAGATCTTGTATCTTGTAACCTACCCTCTTAGTCTTCTTGGAGGAGGATGAATTCCTGGCTCCTCACCCAAGTACTCAGCTGGAATGGAAGTGAGTCCAGTTGGTTAGAACTAGTTGGAAGTTGTGGCACTATGGGGGATGAATAAACCAATACTTAACTTGAGTAGCCAATTGCCTGTCATTTGTGGCTGCTTCAACAAAGGTAAACCTGCTTACTACACCAGGGGTCCCCAACCTATGTGCTGCAGCCTGGTACCAGCTTGTGGCCTATTGGCCACTGGGCCCCAGGAATAGCTGTCGAGCTCTGCCTCACTTGCAGTAGCACCACCGCGCAGGCAGTAGCAGCCCCATTTGCGCATGTGCGGGGATGCTAGCACTGCTGCCAGTCTGTGCATGCACATGTGCACCAGTGTGTTGCATGTACATGGGCACGTATGACCCATTTGCGCATGCACATGCACACTAGCACCGCCTACATGCGCGTGCCTGTTTGTGTGCTTTTAGGATTAGTAAAGTTACATTAGGAAAAAAAACAGATAAAGTAATAAGATTTCAGGAAGGGGAACCACAATTTTATCAAATACGATTGGATTTTATGATTTATTTTAACAGCAATAGATTCTAATCTGGTATATTCCTTATATATGATAGATTTTCAATGTTTTTGTACCTGATTTTTATTTATGTGGTAGATTTTTTTTGTAATCTCTCTCTCTCTCTTTTGTATTTAACTTGGCATTATGTTACTGCAGCTACCTGATACTGTAATATAATAATTAAACTAAGAAAATGAAGAGAAGGATGAAGGGGGACATGATAGCATTGTTCCAATATCTCAGGGGCTGCCACAAAGAAGAGGGAGTCAAGCTATTCTCCAAAGTGCCTAAAGGCAGGACAAGAAGCAATGAATGGAAACTAATCAAGGAGAGAAGCAACCTAGAACTAAGGAGAAACTTCCTGACAGTTAGAAGAATTAAACAGTGTAATAACCTGCCTCCAGAAGTGGTGAATGCTCCAACACTGGGAGTTTATAAGAAGAGACTGGATAGCCATTTGTCTGAAATGGTATAGGGTTTCCTGCCTGAGCAGGGAGTTGGACTAGATGACCTCCAAAGTCCCTTCCAACTTTATTATTATTATTATTGATCATCGCACAGTCAGCCAGATGTTCAGACTGTATTTGGCATTTTGTCTACCTATCGAGTCCTTACCCAGGACCTGGGATAGGCAGATGTGGATGTTTGATGGTATTACAGATATTATTATTATTATTATTATTATTATTATTACTATTATTATTATTATTATTATTATTATTATTATAAACTACTAATAATAAAGGGTTATATATTATTTGCACATGAGCTTTCTTAAACTATGCTCTCTCCTATACTATGGTATATATGTTTTAGCCAGAACCTCATGGAAACGGCTGGGTTATATAAAGATTCCAGAAGAAAATGCTGCTATATCTTATCTTTGATACTTTATTAAACATCGAGGAAGGTTATATTTAGAACAAGTTCCTTTTTAAACTGATTAGGCCACTATTTTTTGCTATTCCTTCATTACAGCAAATAATAAGACCAAGACTGAAACAACCCAATGTCATGTCTTATCTATTCTTCACAGTGTATCTCCCATCTCTGTAGCAACTTTTAAGTATCTGAAGTGTAATCACAAAGAAAAATGGGTGGATTTATTCTCTGTTGTCATAGCACCAGAGGGTTGGAAGGGCCCTTGGAGGTCTTCTAGTCCAACCACCTGCTCATGGCAGGAGATTTTACATAATCCCAGACAAATGGCTATTCAACCTTTTCTTGAAAACCTCCAGCAATGGTGCCCCACAAGTCTGAAAGGCAAACTGTTCCATTTATTATTTGTTGTCACTATCAGGAAGTTTCTCCTTAGTTAGATCTCTCTTTAACAAGCTTGCACCCATTGATTCTTATTCTACCCTCAGGAGGTTTGGAGAATAAATCAACCTCCACGTCTCTACGGCATACCTTCATGTATTGGAAGACAGCTGTCATGTCACCCCTAATTTTTCTCTTCATTAAGCTAGGCATACCTAGTTTCCTTGACCATCCCTTCATAATTTATGCATTCCCCTTATCATCTTAGTTGCTCTTCCTTGTATTCTTTTTAGGGCCTTAGCATCTTTTTGCATTAAGTGTGGCCTCACTAATGCAGTATAAAGTGGTACTATCACTTCCCATGATCTTGATGCTATCCTCTGTTAATGTATTGGCTTTTTTGGCAGCTGCGGCACGCTGCCTGCAAGTGGTGGTCCATTAGGACACCTAAATCCTAAGACCAGGATCAATTGGTTAAAACTACAAGGAAGAATATTCCACATTATAGAATGATCTGCCATGGAATTCACAATGTGACAAATTCTCTTGTCAGAGATCTTCAGAGGTTTTTGTCAGAGGTTCTCAGTGCAGGGATTGATAAAATCTTCTAATTTTATAATTCTGTGATTTTTCTGCCATGCATTTCTATGAATCATGTCTTTGAAGTGTGTTCTGCAGTGAATACTGCTCTTTCCCCATCCCCCCTAATATAGTAACTTTGAAAGACTTCATAAAATTCTTTCTTTTTTATTCTCCACTCATTTTATATTGCTAGAAGTATTATTTTGTTGTTGTTGTTGTTAATTGCGAAGTCGTGTCCGACCCATCGCGACCTCATGGACAACGTTCCTCCAGGCCTTCCTGTTCTCTACCATCTTCTGGAGTCCATTTAAAAGATCTTTTCAGCATCAGACTTTCCTTTCACCACCAGATGTATCCACAGCTGAGTGTCCTTTCGGCTTTGGCCCAGTCACTTCATTCTTTCTGGTGCTACTAGTACTAGCCCTCTGCTCTTCCCCAGTAGCATATTGGACACCTTCCGACCTGAGGGGCTCATCTTCCAGCGTCATATCTTTTTGCCTTTTGGTACTGTCCATGGGGTTTTCATGGCAAAGATACTGGAGTGGTTTGCCATTTCCTTCTCCAGTGGATCACATTTTGTCAGAACTCTTTGCTATGACCTGTCTGTCTTGGGTGGCCCTGCATGGCATAGCTCATAGCTTCATTGAGTTACGCATGCCCCTTCGGCATGACAAGGCAGTAATTCATGAAGGAGTTATTTTTTTTATTGAATACAATTAAGGGCAAAGGCAATTAGATAATTAACTTGGCCTTCAATCTGCAGTTGAAGGATAGCTATCCTATATCAAGAATCTTAGGAAATTATTATTTTCTTGAGCAGTGATCAAAAGCAAAGTGGAGAGGTTTCTGAGTAAGCCTAGCTGTCTTTGGTAAACTTCTGGTGTTTAAAAGATAAGATAGAAATCAGAAATACATTTTTCCTCGGGAGTTCTTAATGATAAAAATAAGCCAACAGGAGAGATAAAGGATTTTTGGTCTTTTTTTTCAGAAGTGGTTGCAGTATTGCAATGGGCTTGTGCAACTTAATTCTGTTTAAGATGACTGGAATTTTATAATACTGCCACCCAGGAATAAGCTTTCTTTAACACATTTCTTCTCAAACCTGAATTTTAGCATTGCAGTGTACAGTAGCAATTTATCCAAATATTCTATACAAAAAGTTTTTTAGTATATGTTATTTATTGTTAGGAAAAAGGATGGCATAATTTGTGGCAAATACATTGTTTAATTTTATGTAAGATGGCTGTAATCCAATACAGACCTATGTCAGAAGAAGCCCCATCCAATCTAGGGTGACTCATGTCTACGGAGAGAAGCAACTTTTTCTATTTGAAATTTTCAATTTCTAGGTAGATTTGCAGAGTGATAAGTACTGTACTATATGCAGTTTTTGACTTTGTGTTAATAAACTTTGTGTTTATACATCTAATTTACTTTTGGTTTCAATAAATGGAATATGAAACTTTTCCTGGAATTGTGATGAAAAACATTCTCCATCCTTAGGGTAAAAATGAAATAAATGAAAACCTGATCTACCCATTTCCATCCACACACTATTTAGACATCTTGCTTGGTTGGACTATCATTTAGAGCAGTGTTTCCCAAACTTGACAATTTTAAGGCCAAATCAGGAGGATGAAGTCAGGAAAGCTAATGCTTAGAATGATCTAAGTCTTGCAACAAAAGCCAAAAATAATTAAAATATGTTTTTTTCAAAATGTGAAAAACAAGAAAAATATCAAAGAAATGATTGGTCCACTAATGGAAGAAGATAGCAAAGAGGAGACAGGTACAGGGAGAAAGTGGAACTACTTACTTAATTAATTAATTGTGGCTTTACGCAAAAATCTACCAAAAAATGGTACTGTAGAAGACAGAATAGGAATACAAATCAAAATAGGCAAGAAAATGATAAGAGAACGCTTATCCACTCTAGACAAGTTCAGATCACTAGGACCAGATAGATTCCCAGGATTCTGAAGGAACTGGCAGACGTGATCTCAGAATTACTGAACAAAATCTTTCAAAGCTCCTGGAGCCCTGGGGAAATACCAGATGACTGGAAAAGAGCTGATGTGGCTCAAATCTTCAAAAAGGGAAAAATGGACCTAGGAAACTACAGACCAATCAGCTTGATATCAATACCTGCAGAAATCCTGCAAAAGATAATCTAGCAATGGATTTGCAAGCACCTAGAAATTAGCAAAGCTATTAATAGAAATCAATATGAGTTTGTTACAAACAGATCACACCAGACAAACCTTATTACGTTCTTTGATAAAATGATTAAATTAGTGGATTAGGGAATTACTGTGGATATAATTTACTTAGATTTCAGGAAGGTATTTCAAAAACAGACAATAGCCTACTTCTTGGTAAGAAAGAACAATGTGGGATAGACAACATCACCACAAGATGGATTTGCAAGTGGTTGACCAACTGTATCCAATGTATTGTATAGCCCTCAATGGCACTTCATCTAAATGGAGGGAAGTATTGTAGAGGGGTACTTCTTAGCACCAGTACTCTTTATCAGTTTCATAAAAGATTTAGATGACGTTATAGAAGGGAAACTCATCAAATTTGCAAATGACACCAAGCTGGGGGGAATAGCCAACACTTTGAAAGATAAACTCAAGATTCAGAAGGATTTTGGCAGATTTGAGCATTGGGCTCTCTCTAACAAGATGCAGTTCAGTGATGAGAAAAATACGGTCTTGTACTTAAGTATGAGCCAGCAGTATGCTGCAGATTCCAAAAAAAGCCAATGCAGTCCTAGACTATATCAACAGAAGATAGTATGAAGATCACATGAAATGTTAATACCGCTTTATAGTGCATTAGTAAAACCATACTTGGAATACTGTATCCAGTTGTGGTCATCACAATACACAAAAGCTGTTGAAATTCTAGAAAGAGTGCAACAAAGATAATAAGGGGTCTGAAGGCTAAACCATAGAATGAATGGCTGTGGGAATTAGGTATGTCTAATATAACAAAGAGAAGAAGTGGGATGATACGATACCCATCTTCCAATACTTAAGGGGCTGTCACAGAGAAGAGGGGGTGGACCTATTCTTCAAAGCACTGAGGGCAGGACAAGAAGTAATGGATGGGAGATCATTTAAAACAGATCCAACCTAGAACTGAAGTGAAATTTCCTGGCAGTGAGATCAATTAATCAGTAGAATGGCTTACCTCCAGAAGTTGTGGGTGCTCAATCACTGGAGGTTTTCACGAAGAGATTGGACAACCATTTGTCCAGAATGGCAGAACTTGGACTAGAAGAAGTACCTTCCAACCGTGTTATTGTATGTTCTATGTGCATATTATTTCCTCTTATTTTTCCCACAACAAAAACCTGTGAGTTAAATTGGGCTGAGTTTGTGTCACTGGAACAAAGTCATCTGTAAGTTTTTATAGTGGTGGGTAACTAGCATCTATCTCCCCTTGCATTCAAGGTACCATATTTCTATAGTAATTGAGCTCTCTCCCCTCTTTAGATCAGTGGTTATGCTGGCTGCAATTGGTGGGAATTGGAATACAACAAAATGTCATTTTTGCTTTATTTTCTTAGAAGTGACATGAATAATGGTATAAATATTAAGAATTCTTTTCTTTTCTAATATTTAACCAAATCTATAATATTAGATCCATTTCATTTTTATTAACTATCTTAGTGAATTGAAGTGGTAGTAGGCTTTAGATAACCTGCATTCATCTCAGGAAAACAACCTGCTTTTAATATGACAATTTTATGTTCAGTATTTAAGATCCCTTGAAAAATGTCCATAACAATGCCCATCACCTCATTTTCCAAATGATAATTCACTCCCTCTGTTTCCATAGTAACAAACTACAATGTTTACCTTTCTTTATTAAATTTGATAATGCCATATCATGAACAGCTGCTACTTACATTCATACTAAGTATAATGAGATAATACTTCATTGAGAGAATTAATCAAGCCTTATTCCTTTCTTGGTTTATATTATATTGCAGCATGTTGCTTTATTTTCATAGTGAAAACAAGACTACAATTACAAACATCCAACATCTTTTATCTGGGAATGAACTGAATACGTCTTTTAATTAGTTCATGGACTGGCTGCTAGTATAAACATTTCACATGGAAATGATAATATCATATAAAATTTTTTCCCAACTTTCATTTAGCAAATTTTTCCATCAGAAGTAGTAAAGAACACACAAAAAGTGTTCTAAGCACACACTTGTTTCAAAATAGTTTATTGCTTCTAGTCTTCCATTCACCCAAAAATATAAATTTTAATTATTATAATATATTGCCTTAGCTAGTTGTAATATACTGCTAGAACAAAGATAGAAATATTGCCACTAATCATAGCAAATCATAGACATTTTGAAATTTCATGTACTGTATGTTTAATAGTTACAATGATTCCTTATTGATTATACTGATCATTCCTATAAATACAGTTTTGGAAGCATTATTCTCACTGTGAATGAGCTGTGGGATCTCTCGATCCACATTGACACCAAGCAACACCAGTTCTACTGGAACAGAACAAAAATCATTGGCCATGCCACCACACACCATGCAAGTGAATTCATCAAAGCCTGGCATTCAACCAATGGATCTATCAATAACATGTTGATTTGGAGCCAGCCTAGGAACCCATAAGGAGCTGAATCAATTGAGCAACCATCCAACAACAGCACCGACAACCTCTTCACTTGGTGATCTTCACACACAATGACCAGCCAGCCACATGATCAGTCATATGGCATGACTAGCCGGTCACATTAACTGCTGACCACATGACCCCCTGAGATCAATAAAAGTGGTGAAGAACTGAAACAAGACCCTTCAACCAAAGTTCTGCTGAGGATATCACCTAGCCTAGCGAGGAAACATTCAGAAGCTAAAAAACAAGCTCAAAAAACATACCACCACCACCATGACCTTCATTTAAAACACAGACAATTGCCTTAAGTAGAGTCATGTCACTGGACTACAGGTAGTCCTCAAGTTACATTCATTCATTTAGCAACTGTCCAAAGATATGACTGCATCACTTGGCGATGAGAATCTTGATCTCAATTGCCATCATAACCGGAGGACTTTGAATATGTATCTCTATTACTACGAAGGTAGCAGCAGTTCTTCAGGGTTTCATACAGAATTCTTTCTGAGTTCATCTAGAGATGACAGGGACTATATTTGTGATGCGCTGTTTTGCAAAGTATGTGCTCTATCACTGACTTACATTCTTTCCCCTATTTGCCCTTAACAGTTATTGACTGCTGTAATAACATCACATTCAGCACATGCAGTCTATAATCCATACTTGGCTAGAAAAAATTATGCAGGAACAGGAGAAAGAAAAAATGACTGCCAAACCATCTACATGGAGAGGAAAACTGCCAAGAATTAAACTAGGGTAAAGTTGAAAGTGAAATTAAAGAATATTCACTTCAGCCATAATGGAACTCACTAACAGTCAATAGCAATTGCTCAAATTTGTAAACCACAAGGATGTCAATTAATGCACTATGTATATTTAAAATTCACATTTACTTTTCAATATGCAGTTTTTGCTTCTTAAAAATTACACGTGGCTGTATTCATTTTTATAAAGATATTAAAGGATAAAGATAAAGCTAAATCATAATAAAATAGCAGCTATTTGGATACGGCATTTTCACATCATTTATAATTCTGGTTTGTTTAAATGGATGAAATCATGACTTCTCCCTCAAGTCCTGATATTCTACCTCATCAGGAGAGTGTACTGGAAAGAATGTTTGGACTGGGTCCCAAGAATATATAATTCCAATGGGTCACCCAAAATGTGAAGGACATCCCAGCTGCCCATTTAAAATAAACAGGGACCAGTGATACAGAAAGATACAAGAGACAGATATTCACTTTATAAAATATTTTCATTTTAAATGACATGCATTTATATCCATAATATCATGAACAGTTCTAATTCTCAATATTATATATTCTCCAAACATAATGTTCTCCATCATCAGACAACAATCATGTGCTATACAATTTAATTGAATACCAAACTAAGTCAAAATATTGTTTGTTTGTTAATTATTTGTTGTATGTATTACTGTAACCTGTAAATGATGGTTTCTCATTTGAATGAATTCCATCAGATGTGATTATTCAGTAAATGTTTTAGAAAACCATTGCTGTATGACAGTCATTTGCTATGAGATGGGCAGCAAATAAGTTAAATAAATAAAAACATCTGTATTAATTTATCAGCCTGGGTTCATGATGGAAACTTCAGTTAATTTTTTTTATAAAATTATTCAGTTAAAATATATATTTATATTCTAAAGCATTTAAAAGATGCAGACAGAGAAAGAGAAAGCTATTGAGAAAATCAGGCAGAATTTTGCAATAATCAGGAAACTGTAGTATGTTGTCCCTTTACCCACTTTTTTTAAAATAGAAAATTGCATTAGGTAATGCAATACATTTGGAAATCAAAAGCAATGCCCATGAGATGTGAGAAGTCTACAAGGCTGTTATTGGCCAATAGAACATTTAGAAATAATAATCACAAACATTCTTCCCAATATAGGAAGTTTCCACATTTGTGACTCCTAAACTATGTACCAACAGCAAAGGGTATATAAAGTCTAACATCTATATAAGGTTGCAAACCAGAGCACTCTTACCCAGGAATAAATCTGGCTATATTCAATGGGATTGTATAAGCCTAGCCATAGTCATATATAAACTTGCTTAGCTTGATCCCAAAAGATGAAAAAATAACAACAGATTCTAGTTTAAACTTGTGTGTATACCCTATAATGCAGAAGAGGACAAGAAGTAGATCAGGATCCCAAGATAAATGTGGGGATGGTCAGCAATATATATATTTGTTTTTACAATATGTAGTTAAAACATCTTATCAAATAGACATAGATAGAATGGAATTTCTACTAATGGTAAGCAGTAGATGACAAGGCATTCTTTCACCCCAAATTAGGCTTTTCCTATGATGAAAAATGATAAGGGAAAAGTAGTTACAATTCTCCTAAAGATATGTATGAAAGTTATGGACCCTCGAGAAGCAAGGACAGTTTGCAAAGCTAGAACTGTATGGAGAAGAATAGCAAATGGTATTGGCATAAACACAGTTTAATTTACTTGTTTTGCTTTCTGCTTTGATCACAAGCTCTGTTAAATTAAAAAATCTAGCAACTCTGTTTAAATTATCTTCCAAAAGGCAAGAAATATGTAATGTATTTGAATGAAATACATCCTGCCTTGATTGATGATTCAGTACAGTGGTTTGGCACAATGGCTTGGCTTAATAAAACTGCCTTCCTTTCACCTCTTGATAAGGATGTCATATTCCTTAACATGAAGATTATATCGAAGTATGAAAAACATATTAAGTATGAGCTAACTATGACAATTGAGGCAATTCAGAAAATTCCTGTCATAACTGCAATTGGGAAGCTAATACATTCAAAACTTTTATGCCTCAAGCAAATCCATAATCATCTCTAATTTTCATGTGTTCTTTTTAATGAGCTATTACACAAAAGTATTATGTAAATTCATGATTCAGAGTTCAACTGAAGACATTCCTTAAAAGGATTAATTAAACCTAAACTAATAACCAAACTGATAACAAGCTTGGGCACATCAGATTTTTTTAAAAAAATCCTGCGTTTATTACTCTATAAATAACTCAAGGTGGTGAACATATCTAATTCTCCTTTCCCCTCCTATTTTCCCCACACCAACAACCCCATAAGGTGAGGTGAGCTGAGATAGGATGGCAGGCCCAAAGTAATGTATCCAGTTTTTCATGCCTAAGATGGGACTAGAACTCCCAGTCTTCTGGTTTCTAATGTACTAGACCAAACTGGTTTGTGAGAAAGATGATTGGCAGTAGAGCTTCTCTGTGGGCTAGAGAAAGCAGAAAGAGGTCAAATGAATAAGTAATAACCCATCTGTATCTGACATCCCAGAAGCCTTCTGAACCTCGTTATCTTCCACCTGAGTTGAATTACAGTCACTGGGAATTTGCTTGAAGTTATAGTCAATCACATACATTACTTAAGGAAAAATAATCTCAAATATCATTTTTGTTACATTTCAGTTTTGCCTCTGACTAAAAGTTTCCTGTCTTCTACAAATATTAGTTCTCTCCAGGACTAATATTCAGGAATGGCTTTTCCCAGCCTTAGTTCGAACATTACTCTTACCAGTCAATCAGAACAGAGCTGGAAGGTACCTTGGAGGTCTTCTAGTCCAACCCCCTGCTCAAGCAGGAGTAGCTATGCCATCTCGGACAAGTGACTGTCTAGCCTCTTCTTTAAAATCTCCAGTGATGGAATGCCCACAATTTCTGGAGGCAAGCTGTTCCACTGGTTAATTGTCCTCACTGTCAGGAAGTTTCTCCTTAATTCCAGGTTGCTTCTCTCTTTGATCAGTTTTCAACTATTGTTTCTTGTCCTGCCCTCTGGAGCAGTGGTTCTCAACCTTTTTAATGCCGCGACCCCCAACCGGTCGTAAGTCGAGGACTACTCAACTGGTGCAACACCGTTTGCAGAATGGGACTTTTGGTGGGCTCAGCAGGGCAGAGACAGCCTGGACAATTCCTATTAGCTTTTGAAAGCCAATAGAATTAGACTCTATTCAAGAGAGTCTATTCTATTGGCTTTCAAAAGCCAATAGAATAAAAGGGAGTAGCACAGCTAAGGAAAAGGGGAAAAAATGGCGGACTGCGTTGTTTGGCGACCCCCGTGAAATGGTCGTTCGACCCCAAATGGGGTCCCGACCCACAGGTTGAGAACCACTGCTCTGGAGCTTTGGTGAATAACGTCATCCCCTCTTCTTGGTGGCAGCCCCTCAAATACTGGAATACTGCTATGTCTCCCCTATTTCTTCTTTTCTTTAGACTAGCCAAACCCAAGTCCTGCAGCCGTTCTTCATATGTTTTAGTCTCCAGGCCTTTAATCATTTTAGTTGCTCTTCTCTGATTTTTTTCCAAACTCTCAACATCTTTTTTGTGATATGGTGACCAAAATTGGCTGCAGTATTCCAGGTGTGGTCTTACTAGGGTTTTATAAAGCAGTACTAATATATTGTGTGATCTTGATTCTATGCCTCTGTTTATACAACCCAGGATTATATTAGCTTTTTTGGCTGCTGCTGCACACTGCTGGCTCATTGTCAAGTGATCATCCACTAAAACTCCAAGGTCCCTCTTCCAGTTACTGTTTTTAAGCTAGGTCTCACCATACTTGTACCTTTGATTTTTCCTGCCTAAATGTAAAACTTTGCTTTTCTCCACATTGAAATTTATTTTGTTGGATAGGGCCCATTGTTCAAGTTTGTCAAGATCTTTTTTGATCCTGAGTTTGTCTTCTGGGGTGTTGGCTACTCCTGCCAGTTTGGTGTCAACTGCAAATTTGATGAGTTCCCCTTCAATTCCCTCATCTAAGTCATTGATGAACATGTTAAAGAGTACTGGGCCTAAGACGGAACCTTGTGGTACCCCACTGCTTACTTCTCTCCATGTGGATGTAGTGCCATTGAGGACTACTCATTGAGTACAGTTTGCCATCCGGCTACAGATCCATCTGGTGGTGATGTTGTTTATTCCATCTTTTTCTAACTTACCAAGGAATAGGTTGTGGTCTACTTTATCAAATGCCTTATTGAAATCTAAGTATACTACATCCACAGCATTTCACTGGTTTACTAGTTTAGTCACTTTATCAACGAATGAAATAAGATTGGTTTGGCATGATCTATTTTTAACAAACCCATACTGGCTACTAGTTATAACTTTGTTTGCTTCTAGTTGTTCGCAGATCTGTTTTTTTATTATCTTTTCTAGGATCTTTCCAGGAATTGATGTTAAACTGAGTGGTCTGTAGTTTCCTGGGTCTGTTTTTTTCCCTTTCTTGAAGATGGAACCACATCAGCCCTTTTCCAATTTTCAGGTACTTTCCCAGTGCCCCAGGATTTATGAAAGATGTAGTGTAATGTTCTGAGATAACATCTGCCAGCTCCTGGAACTCTGGGATGTAATCTGTCAGGTCCCAGTGATTTATATTCGTCAAGGTCAGATAGGTGTTCTCTTACCATTTTCTTATTTTAATTTTTGTTTCTGGTTTGCCTTTTGCAGTAGTTTTTTTGGTATGTTGGGCTGTAGTTTCTTTTTGTGTGAAGACTGATGCAAAGTATGAGATAAGCAGCTCTGCTTTCTCTCTGTTGCCTGTTCCTTGCCATCTTCTCTCTTTAGTGGACCTACAGTTTCCTTGACTTTTTTCTTGTTGTTAATGTGTTGGAAGAAACTTTTTTTATTATCCTTGATTTTTATTGCAAGTCTTTGTTCGTACTGAGCCTTTGCTTTCCTGATTTCATCTTTGCATGTTCTGGCTGTCTGCTGATAATCAGCCTTAGTTATGTGCCCCTCTTTCCATTTTTTCTATTTGTCCTCTCCTTTTTGTCTTTCAGTTTGTCAGAGAGATCTTTGTGCAGCCATGTTGGTTTCTTCTTGAATTTCTTGTTTTTCTTTTTCAGTGGTATTGTGCTGGTCTCGGCTTTTATGATCACATTTTTCAGAGTTTCCTATGCTTCTTGGGTTGTTTTCCCCTTTAGGATTTTTATCCTAGGTTCTCTCTGAGTTTGTTAAAGTCATCTCTTTTGAAGTTTAAGACATTGGTTGGATTGTTTTCTATTGCTAGTGTTTGCATTATATTAAATTCCAGTATGATGTGGTCACTTTCATCTAAAGCAGGGATAGGCAACCTTGGCTCTTTTATGACTTGTGGACTTCAACTCCCAGAATTCCTAAGCCAGCATGGCTGGCTCAGGAATTCTGGGAGTTGAAGTCCACGAGTCATAAAAGAGCCAAGGTTGCCTACCCCTGACCTAAAGGTTCTGGCAATTTCAACTCCCTGTATCACTTCTTTATTAGTATAAATTAAGTCCAATATAGCTTTACATCTAGTTCAGCACACCAAACCATAAACTGGTGTGATGGTTGGGTGCATACATTGTACCAATCCAATCCAATCCAAATCACATTATGATTATATGTGGTATATATATATATATATATCTGTTTAATTTGGGATTTATTTAAACAATCATGATCCAACATAAGGTTCCATCTGCATAGTAGAAGTGTCATATGCCAAAATTGATGAACTGAATCCAAACTGATTAGAAGGTCACATTATGACATGGGTATGGCCTCACAGAAGAGAAAATTTGCCCTTCTTTTTAAAGCCACAAATCTACAGTATTCCATTGAACTAGCTATCTTTCATCTGAAGGATACAATCAAAGGAATGAATTGTTTTCTTTTGTCCCACATTGAGAAAAGACTTACTACTTTTCTGCAAAGATGAAAGATCCATTTTGTCTTCTCCCCAAGCAAAGTGAATCTGCTCTTTTTACTAAAGAGTCTAGTAGAAAGAGTCCACTTCCCTGGCAACTGATAATACGGACTATAGGCTAAATCATCAGGAGGGCATCAAACAGGCTTGTTCAGCTAAGCAGCAGCAATCCATTTTCTATTTTTTAGGGTCAAGTATTTCCCCACATCCTGCAAACTATTATAAAATAATTTCTAAAGTGATTCATATGCTAGAATTTATCCCAATCTAAATAAAATCCAATATAGGACACCTATATCTTTGTGGTTAGGTTTGCTTTTCTGTTGCACACCCTAATGATATGAAAAAGAGAGCCCTAAGTCACTGAATAAATTAGGTTAGGGGGAAAAAACCATATAATTTTTGGATGGAAGGAGTTCTTCAGGGTGGAATCAGTTATGTCAGTTACATGAAATTATGTTTTGTAGGTTGTAAATGTGATCATGAATGTGGGGACTGTATGAGACGGAGAAGTTGCATACATCTAATCGTCATAGAGAACATGAAAAAACTAATCCATGCTGCAGCAGATAGTTAAAAAAACTTTGAAAATAAAGCTGAAAGATCTCCATATATATAGAGATTGCTTACCGGTATTTAAATCCTGCCATTCTTTATGGAAGTGGATGTTTCTTGAAAAATTAAAATTTGTAAAATGTTTAAAAATTATCGATGTTAATTCCAATCTACCCCCACCTCACCCCCTGAGCTATGTAAAAAAAAGTCCGCTTATTGGTTGCTACCAGTTTTGGCTGTGCTATTCTTATTTATACATAGGATAGCCTTTATACCCCAAAACCAGGGGATGAATCATTTTTGCTCCAATATACAAGAAAGGTAGTACAGATGATCCATCAAATGATAGGCTTCTTAACTTATTCAGTACTATAAAAATAAAGTATGGTACACACCTAGGCCTTAAGATATAAGAAAGAGATTATCCAAGAATAAAGAATTATCCAGGAGGAAAGAGTTATTGAAGAGCAAAGAGCAACTTTTAGACACACAATAATAATTTAATATTAGCTTCTGAAAATCTTCAAATGTTTTTCAAAGGAGAATTAATCTTCTCTCTTTATACACTGCCTCAATCATTTGATATTTATAAAGGCATAAAGCATATTAACTGCTTTCAACTGTATATTTGCAGGGCAGATATACTCAAATTCCTGCAGTGTATTTCTTGTGCCACATGGTACATTAGCACAAGCTAATTTTTTTCTTCTTTCAGCCAGAATTCTGATTAAAGATTTTATTGTAGCTTTTGGCTAATAAGGATTTTATATACAATATACAATGTTTTATATACAATGTTTCCAAAGTTGTTACTCTAGCCTTCAGATATCAACAAATGATGATCTCTATAGCATAGAAGTGAGGATCATCATTAGTATTCTTATTCTTAATTATATATATATCTTAATTTTTAGATATATAGGTTTATGGATTACTCTGATGTTTTGTTTTTAAAGAATTATTTTAAGTGTGTGGGATTCAGGCTGCAATAACTTTCAGTTTGATTAGATTTTTTCCCCTCCCTTTTTAGAAAGATGTATATTTTGGGATACCTTCTGTAGTAAATTACTGACAAAATTTTATATTTTGCAAAGATTGTTTTAAAAATCCTTCCAAAAGAAATCCTTCAGATAAGTGCAGGTGTAAGTGAGACTTTTATTGTTGTTTTTGCTGTCTAGTCAGTGTTTTACTCCAGCAACTGCCTGGACAAATCCCTGAAGTTTACTTGGCAAGGTTTTTCAGAAGTTGTTTGCTATTACCTTTTTCTCAGGTCTAAAAGAGAATGACTGGCCCAATGTCACCCAGATGATTTTGTGGCTAAGGTAGGACTAGAACTCATGGTCTCCCAGTTTCTAGCCTGACCTGTTAAGCATTGTTTCAACTGGCTTCCAATAAAAACTATTGCAGTTGTCTACACATAGATTATGATTCTCTGTACGTACCAATCAGTCAACTGTTTTGTAATAATCAAATCTATGGTAAAATTACTAATGCATCCTATATGTTGGCCCAAAAATTTAATGCTTTTTACTCCTTGATAACAGTATATAAAGCTATATTATGTTTTCAAAGTTTTTAAAGAAATTATTTTGATCTGTTTTAGCTCTGTTTTCAGAATGAATGCAGACGTGTATGTATTTGGCCTGCAACATGCTGTATGTAACAGCAATTAAAATGAAATAGATATTCATCAGAACTCTTATGCATTAACTATCAACTGGTTGCAATTTCTGGAAGCCAGACTGCAGGCTGTGATCATTTGTCTAAGCAATATCTAAATACTGTAGCTCAAATATTAAGCTATATTCTGACAGATAAGTTATCAATAGGTAGGCTATCCTCCACTCAAAATCATTTCATCAAAGCAAGTTAGCCACTTTTGATACAATTTACTTGAGTGTTTGTGTGTACTCAATTTTTTTTTTACACCAGCTAGATTATACTGGGAACATTTCTCAGTTGCTGTGGCTTTAGCTTCTTATATTTTACTGAATAGTGTAAGATATTGTTCTCCAATCTGGTGTTTTAGCTGGGAATTTTAAGAATCAAAGTTCAACAACGCTGGAGAGCATTGGTTTGGGGAAATTTGGTGCAAAATGTCCCAAAATCTCTCTTCACTAATTCTTCACAACACTTCATTCTTTATTTTGCTGTATTAGCCGCATTAAACTTAGAAATTCCATTCATTCATACCATTTAGAAAACCTTTGCTTTATTAGATCTGAAGAACAATAACAAGAAACCTTATTCTATCACCTGTTTTACTGGGCTTTGAGTTAAAGTTCCTTAAAGTTCCATTCTACTTTATGTGTGACACTATGCCCTTTGTCTGTACAGATGATTAATATGGGAACAACTGCTTATGGTTGCCTGTTTGTTTTGAATGGTGACCTGTAGCACAAAAACAAATCCAAATGAACTATAAGCCAGACATTCAAGCAACAGTGGTCTGCTGAATTCAGACAAAGGGCTTTGAGCTGGTATTAATCCTGAAGAAATAAAGATATTGCTTAACCATTATGCAAGATAGTCTTATGATCCCTATTAATGCCCATAATATAAAAAGAGAAAAGAGATTCTTCCTGAATTTTCATTTATTTGAAGCTTTTGTTTATTTACACAATGGCTGGAGTCACACAATATACTATGACTTAAAGTGATTTATTTGCTTTTGTTTAAGAAAGATCCATAATTTGTGGCCCCTGAAATCAATTCCATTTGATAGAATTGATGGGGTCTATCTGAAGACCTACTATCTAGACCAGTGTTCCTTAAAGTCTGGTCCTGGAAGTCTCTCAAGATCCTCTCAGAGGTCCATGAAACCAAAATTATTTGCCAGATATTGAAGATTGATTTATTCATTTATGTAAAACATGTGTATAGCTTCTCTTCTTATAACAAACTCTGGGTGGCTCCCAGTCAAAAATTAAATCAACATAAAAATCATATTAAAACTATAAAACTAAACATATTGAACATAAAAACCTGGTGCCAAATCAAGCTTCCTATATGCAGTCACCTCATCCTATCATATCGCTTGGGGGGGAGCAGGGGGGAGCTAGGTCTTCAGTGTTTTACAGAAGGCCAGAAGGATAGAGACCTTGCAGAACCTCAAGGAGAAAAGTGTTCCATAAGACAGGGGCTGCCATGGAAAAGGAACATTTCTTAAATCCCATAAGATGGCAATATTTAAGAGAAGGGACAAGGAGTATGTCCATCTTATTATAAACTAGTAGGATGGGTAGATATTCTTAGGGAAAGGCAGTCCCCATAGGTAACCTGTGCCATTTAGAGCTTTAATGGTGATACCAGCACCTTGAATTTGCACTTGAAAAGAAACTGGAAACCAGTGAAGCTTGCATAATGGAAGTGTTACATGGGCAAACCTAAGGGTAACCATCACTATACAAGCTGCCCTTCACTGGCACCCATCACTACACATTATATTTGTAGAAATTTAAAATAATGTCATTTTCTTAGTCTTATTTTTGTTAAAAATGTAGAGTTTTCCATGAAACATTTTAGTTATGTTAATATGTAATGAGCTTAATACTATATTGTTATTGTTACAGGATTCAATAAATATTATATAAGCCCTACAAATCTTGGCCCCAAGGTATATCCAAGGTATATTCAAGACTTCTTCAACCAGTCTAGAACCATACAGATGTCCTGACAGAATCTGTTACTGGTCTCCCATTTTCATGAAGAAGACTCACACATGCTGTTTCTCTGCTATTGTGCTGTCCAGTGGGCTATCATTTCCCTTGAAGTATGAATGAAATTTATTAGCATTTTTTAATATTCACAACCAAGTTATTTAGGGAAAAAACACTTGAAATGTATGATTTCAATATGATTGCTGCATATATTTATTTATTGTTTATTATCTTTGGTAATCATTTATGTGTTTTGTTATGTGTATTTTTAAATTTTAAATTTTTTTTTAATTTTAATCACGGGCTATTAATATGATTATGTACCATTACGTCAGTGTCAACTCTTAGCAAGCAGATAATTTTCTTCAGGATAATATTAATATTATACTTTGAACATATTAATGAACTGAATTATCTGAGAGACGTTTAATTGCCCCAGGTAATAAATCTAATAAATAAATTCCCAAGGCAGATTCCTTCATTGTTGAACAGCCTTACACTGTTAAGAAATTTTTCCTATGCCCAACTAAATTTTACTTTGTAATTTTATCCAATTGTTACTTGTCCTGTTTTTGAAAAAAATGTATCCATTTTTCTGTAAGACAATTTTCACATCTATCGTGTCTCCCTTGTTGCATAAAGACCACAACTGTGTTTTGTAAACCAGAACTTAAAAGTTTACAGTACACATGCTATCACTAAATACTACAATCATCATTAGAAAGCAAACAAATCCCCTAACTCCCCAAAATTCTGTAAATTTTGTGTCTGTCCATATTGCATATTGCCTTTTGTTTAAACAATATCTTACGTTAAATCATAAACATTTAATACTATTTAGATATGTAGTTAGAATTACTCTGGAAAGGAGTGCTAGAGATTTACAGCCATGTCTTGTAAGTACTTTCAAAACTGTGATGCCTGAATGTATCCAAACATGACTTATTCAACAAACCATGCCTAATAATATCATGAGTTTATGTAATGTGCAAATCCAAGCAGCTATTACAATGTGAATCAATAAGTGTCCCTAGATTCAAATGCAGCAATTCCGTTTCCCTGGAAGCTTTTGAAGAAACACATACACAAGGGCTCTGTATATCATACGGAAAACCAATGTTGTTTTTAACTGGAAGCTTTAAGATGTGTGAACTTCAATTCTCAAAATTCTGCTGACTCGGAATTCTACAGTTGAAGTCCACACATTTTAAAGTTGCCAGTTTGTATAAATTACCGAGAACAATTTTACTTTATGCTGAAAGCAAATAGGAGTATAAATTAACACAATCTCATTCATAAATCCATCTGAAACTGCAAAAAAAAACCTTCATTCTATTTAAATTGATTTACACATCGTACTTGCCTATCTCAGAGCTAATATTCAATTTAATGCCAACATGTTAGATTGTACTAACTTACTGCAAAAGTAACTTACAAGTTGTTTCTTGCTACGAAGTTGACACACGGTGCTACGCGAAGCCCATTCTACCCTATTTACTGTTCGTAAATCTATGGACCAAAATATGTCCCTTTTCCCGTCTGATAAAGTGGAACGGTTAGCTGTCCACAACATGCCTTATCAACGTAAAACAAACTTTATACAAGTTTCTGTCTGCCAGATTTTCACCACTTTAAGAGCACAGTATTTTGACGGACTTTATACTACCTTGATTCTTCTGGAGGAAGGAGATGAAGGAAGAGGTAGCCGAAAAAAGCAGCCTTGGATCGGGCAGAAATTTAGTCATTAACATCAGGGAGTTCAAGTCCTGGGGCCTTCCTTAGTGACAGTGAGCTTAGCGCATGCGCCGCGAAGGAAAGTAATTGGCAGGAACTGCTAGTGAGCCATGCCGACCGTCGGCGTGAACCGAGATCTGCTTTTTCAAGCCTTGGGAAAAAGTTACAGTAAGGAAAAGATTGGGGGCTTGTAGTGAGCGTGTCTTTTGGTCAGAAGAGGTGGGGAAAGAGGCCGTTGCGACTGATATTTTGCACTAGATATGGGGCAGTTCAGTTATGGGTAAGAAAAGGACACCTTGGTAGATTTAAAGCATAAAGGAGCCTTCATAAAGTTCTCTGAACTCAGGGGCGAAAAGGTACATTATTCTGCCCTGATTTGGTACTTACCAAATATATTGGACTACAGCTCCCACTGCTTTCGACCAAGTCCATTGTGGTCTTGGCAGTTGTGTACCCTGCACATTCAGCCGGTACCAGGGTGGAGAGAGATTAAGTGACAAAAAAGTAATGGGAGGAGAAGGGGGGGGGTATTTTCCAGCAGGAAGCCAAACATAAACAGCCTTACTTATTGATTAATACAGATTATTGATCCATGATAGCTATGAAAATGGAAGGATATTACATTGGCTGCTTATCAAAATTGCATCATTTCCTATTGCTTTGTGCCACCTCTGAAGTCCTTCTGAATGACATTTAACCAAATATTAAGATGAAATCAGTTATCTTTTTCTAAAAGATGCATTAATTCCACTTTAATTGATAACCAATCTTAAAAACAATATTTTTTGCAGCTGATGAAGAATTCGATGAACTGTGTTTTGAATTTGGTTTGGAACTTGATGAAATTGTAAGTATTTTTACTGTTATATTAATTGCAGACTCACAGTAGATGTGATACATGTAGTGTAATGCAAGAGTCATATAAAGCATTTCCCCCTAATTCTTCAGGATTCTGTTTTGTAAAAAAAACCCTTACTTAACAATGAAAACAGTGGTTCTAATTATGCTAATACTTCCTTCTTTTTCAATAATATGTTGAGCATCTAGAAATAAACAAGGTGATTACTGGAAGCCAGCATGGGCATGTTAAGACAACATACCCATGCCAGATAAACTTTTATAAAGTGATTAAATTAGTAGATCAGGGAAATACTGTGGACCAACTGCATTCAGCATGTAGTCCTCAATGGAGCTATATCTACATGGAGGGAAACAAGCAGTGGGGTACCTCAAGGTTCTGTTTAGATTAGATTTTTATTATTATTTTATCAGTAACTCAAGGCAGTGGATATACATAATATTCCTTCCTCCTATTATCCCAACAAGAACAACCCTATGAGGTAGGTTTCTATTCTATTTTTGTGACACCGCAAAGGTTTTTTTTTTTAAAAAAAGGAGACTCCATTTTTTTAAGGAGGTTCCATTTGTTTGCAGAGTTTATGAAGTCTCCCTAAAATTGAGCCCCCTACAGGTTCATGAGAAAAAGATCTGTTTTGCCAGGAGGGTAGCTCTAATCCTTTATCAGGCTAGGTGCCTCTCTTAGAAGCTGCAAAAAACAGAAAAGTAAATTGGATGTTGCTGGTCTCTGGAATAGATTTGAGTACTGCAAGTCCTTTGGAGGGAAGGAAGCTGGATATTTGCAGGCTTTGGCCAGCCTGATCTCCCCTTGCTTGCTGGATGGGAAGACAACTGGAGCTTGAAAGGTGCAGCCAGCTCGGTCTCCCTTTGTTTGCTGGGTAGGAAGGAAGTTGGAGGCTTGCAAACTCCAGCTGATTTGCTCCCACCAGAGCTGGCCTAATCTCCTTGGGTGGATGAGTGGCTGCAGAGACGCAGTATTGTGTTGAGCACTGCAGCAACCCTGTGGTTTGTCATAAGGGCTAATGACTGCAAGGGTGCTTCAGCTGCCATAACTTTGAAACCAGATCATAAATAGCTTTTGGATAATCTGTCATAACTTTGCATGGTTTCTGAGTGACCAGTCATAAATTGAGAACTACCTGTAGTCTATTTTTACTGCCTTCACTATTTCAAACAAGCCATTTAGGTAGTTTCTCTTTTCCATCTGCAAGCTTCCATGAACTCACATCCTCTCAAAAGGTTTTCGAAGCACTCAAAAGCAACATTGGTAAAGCTGTATAGGAGGAGTTAAAATATTGTAAAAGGCTCATGTTGCTTGACATTGATGTCTGCTCATAAGTTTTTGTTTGTATGCTTTATATATCTATATTTTATTTTAGACCTTTGAGAAGGACATAATAAGCAAAGAAAAAGGTGATGGAAAAGCAGAGGGTGCATCAGAAACCATTCTGTATAAAATTGATGTTCCTGCTAATCGATATGATCTCCTTTGTTTGGAAGGCCTAGTCAGAGGTCTTCAGATTTTTAAAGAAAGGTAATACTTGACAACATTTGAGACTATTATTAAATGCTGTATTAGGCTTATAAGTAAGCAGTCAGACGAAAATGTCAAGTGCTGAATAATTTTTATGTGCTTGTGCTTTAGCAACAACCTTGTTCAGCAACCGTTTGAAGTTGCAACGGCACTGAACAAGTGGTACTTACAATTGATCCTTGATATTCCAGTTCATACCATGCCCCCGATTTCATGATCGTGATTTGGTTGCTTGGAAACTGGTTTGCCCTTACTACAGTTGTAGTGTTCCACAGTCACATGACTGCCATTTGCAGCTTTCCCTTTTGGCTTTCCACAAGCAAAGTTAATGGGGAAGCTTGCAGAAAAGGTTATAAGTCACACTGATAAATCTCTCTGGCTTTCCTGTATTTGTGCCATGCAGTGCCATGCCATCGACCCACTCCAGCCTTCCGGTGCTTTTGCCCGCCATGCCATCCACTCCAGTAGCCTTTCTATGGTACAATGCAGTGTGCCATCCACCTCCAGGCTTTCCTCCATTTGCACATGGCCTACAGCAGGCCTTCCCCCAACTCATATGCAGCCTGCACCGGTGATCCCAGGGCCTCTTTTTGTGTGCCACACCTTCTTACCTTGGACTGCTATTACTTTCCGATTAACAACTTGCCCATCTTAAGGTTATGATGGGAGCCCACATTGCTGGGATTTTCATTACTAAGTGATGTGGTCATGTGAAATCGTACGCTACAATCGTATTGCTTAATGATGGTAATCTTGGCCCCAATTGCTGTTGTAACTCAAGGTCTATCTGTATCCTTCCAAGATTGGTAAAATGAGGGCCCAGATTGTTGGGGGCCATATGCGTACTCTGTAAACCTCTTAGAGAGGGCTGTAAAGCACTGTGAAGCGACATATACAGTAAGTCTAAATGCGAGTAAAGGATAGATTCAGAAATAACTAGAAATTCAGATTGCTTGAACTGCTTTAGGTACATGTAATTTATATTTGCCTGTGGTTTAAACAATATGTGAAATTATAAACATTTATTTTTTTTTAGATAAGTAAGAAATTGAAAAAAAATTCTGAAAAGATATGACAAATTATTTCCGTATTGTTGTTCAGAAAGATATTTAATAGCATTTAAAATATTTAAGACACATCCAATCCTTTATGTATGATTAGAAATCTGATAATGGCAGAAAAAATTATCTACTAGTGATAGGCAAAATATTTCAAATTTTTAATTTTTTTTAGCTCAAAACAGCTTTTCGAATCATGCTGGAAGTATTTGTTTGTTTCTGTGTGCTAACTGGATATCAGTTGGATGAGGGGAGAACATTAAGGTGGAGCCTGCTTTTTTATGCCTCCAAAACGGATCTTTAACATTAAAATCTTATTATTTTAGAATAAGGGCTCCACGATACAAAAAAATCACACCACCCAATGGTGCAATTCAAAGACTTACCATTAGTGAAGAGGTAAGTAAAGCTGAATCCTCATCTTGATGCATACATTGTAAATAAATGTTTTTCAAATTTAAGTCAATTTTTGTAGAGATTAGCTAAGAGTCAGTAAACATAAAATTGCTGTTATATTGATTAATTGTACTGCTGTTCCTTTCCTTTGAACACAGACATTTAAAAAATACTTATTTTTAAAATATCCAGGATTAGTTATTTTAAATGTTTTGGTTTAAGATGAAGGCTTAATTTTATTAAATAATGGATTGCTTTATGGAGCATATAATATTTTCATTCATACTGTCTTTTGCTAATAATTGTATCCATTTTATGGCAGACTGCCCAAATCCGTCCTTATGCAGTAGCTGCAGTTCTTCGTAATATAACTTTTGTCAAAGACCGTTATGATAGTTTCATTGATCTACAGGAAAAATTGCATCAAAATATATGCAGGTTAGTTGTATTCTGAAATTTATTTTTAGTGAAATATTAAAAATATTTGTGAAATATTTTACAGCATCTTGAATTAGAATGTGTTTAACCTGAAAATGCTGAAGAACTCTGTTTTTATGTGGTATTTTAAAAATCAGTTGTATGTAAAAAGGGAAGGAAACTTCTGCATATAATATGCATGTATTCATTTTTCATATGCAGGTTACAGTGCAATATTCAATGTGTATTATTTATGAATAATATTTATTACACAAGAATATAACAACTGTCATTTTATCCCTATTTTATCAGTACCCCGTGTAATTGATATTTAGTAGATAGAAGAAATGTTAATTCATTTTGTTTTCTTTTTAGGAAGCGATCGTTAGTTGCAATTGGTACCCATGATCTAGATACAATCTCTGGCCCATTTATTTATACAGCTAAACCACCAGCTGAAATTAAATTCAAACCATTGAATCAAGATAAAGAATACAGTGCTCCTGAAATCATGGAAATGTACAGGGTAGGTTACTTTAAAACAACAAGATATATTTCCATTTATTTATGATTTGGTACAATTTATTTGGCTACCTATCTCAGCATAATGACCTTGGGTGAATACAATATATAAATACAAACAGCATCACATGAAAGTATAAACAAGAACTGAAATGTCTATAAACTGGAAAAAAATAAACGTACACAATACAAAGTAACTGAGGTTCCTAATGAACTCATGGATTTGGGAAAACGGTAACCAGCCTTATATACTGCACTGAACTAACATCCAGCTTTTATAACTAGGAATGTTAGGAATGTTCTAAAACACTTGGCCCATAGTAGAAAAACCTTAGATCATGCAGTAGTCCAGTAAACCTTTGAGCATTGCTAATATAGGTTTTATCTTTTTGTAAATTCATTTCTGACCTCATAGTACTGCTGCTCCTTGAAGTAGAATGTTTGCCCTAACTATGATTTGTTTATTTAGATGTCATAGCATAGAACTCTGCTTGAAGACCCACTTTGTGGCTTAGAGACATTACAGAATAGTTTTATCTGAAAGCCTTTGGTATAACAATCTTGCTAAAGCTAAGTAGCTGTTGCTTACATTGATGCTTGGATTAGAGACCATTGATTGGTCTTCACATATCTTATGCTTCATAGAATCATAGAATTGGAGGGGATCTTGGAGATCTTCTAGTCCAACCTCCTGCCTAAGCTTGGATTTAAAAGGCAATATATAAATATATTCTATTTATAAAGGAGTCTGGCATCAACATGAGCTTCCCGGGGTTGTGCCCAGATGCCCCCTATTGTGATCATTCTGAAATGTCTGGGGATGGCTGTTGCTCCAGAAGAAAAAATTCTGCTCAGACAAGTAGCTACATTGGCACCATTTGTTTTTGAATAGGAAAATTCTTGGAATCTACAGAATTATTCTCCAAGAATAAACTTTGAATGTCTCTATTTTTCCCTCCTTTGATAAATGTTATTAGATTTCAGTGATTTTTAAGTACATGGAGCTACTCCCAACAAAGAAAAAAAAGAAAGACAAAAAAGGAAACTCTTTATAAAATGGATGTTGAATCAAAATACATGAGTCTGATATGTGCATACCAAAGCTAGCAGTCATTGACCTGAGTGAACAAAAAGATAGAAAAACAAAAGATGGGAGCAAAAATAAGATTATAGGTTTAAAGCAAAAGTAGTACTCAAATAAATAATCCTTCATGTATTTCTCTATACTTTCCCTGCCAAATTTGCTTTAATGGTTCCATTTTCCCAACAATTTGGGGCATTGGCCTGAAATCTTGTGTCCAGTAAGACAAAATCTGCATTTAATGTTTTTCTCCCAGAATGGATAACATTAGAAATTTATCTTCTGGTGATATTGTGAAATTATTGTACTATGTTCACAGTGTAGTGGGTACTACATACTGTTATGAATTTGTCAACATTCAAACTCCTTCTTGTTTTATATAGATTAACAATAAACTGAAAACCGATTGAGTTTTTACAAATAGTTTTATGTTTAGTTTTATATCTGCTCATAGACTTTTGAATAAGGAATGTGCCATAAGGAATATACTAAGAAATAAGTGAATTGCTGATCACCTTCCTAGTATATAGTGATATTTTCCTATGAACAAATTGTTCATATATAACATGTACAGTTTGCATTGCTTCTAGGAATTAATGTATGTTATAGAGATATTATCAGATGATACTGTGCAATGGTTTCTGAGGAAAGATATAAACATTAATTTAACTTTTGTTTGTTTTAGATGGATAATCATCTTAGACACTATCTACATATTATTGAAAATGAATCACTTTATCCAGTTATCTATGATAACAATGGTGTTGTTCTCTCAATGCCACCAATAATTAATGGTAAGATTTTTCTTAACAGCATTTGTTTTAACCTCACTATATGAGAGAAATAGGAAATGGCACACTGTTATAGTCTGAAATTTGTTCTGTTTATTTCAGGACATACTCCTCAATATAAGATTTTTTTTATGTTTCTAAGAACTTTATGCTTTTTGAATAATATTCGCAAGGTCTGATTGTTTCAACTCTTTAACAGAAATGGAATATAAACTTTTTTAAAATTTTAAATTAGCTGAAGTTCTCATATGTACTAATAAAGGTGAATATTTGTAGTTCAGGATGGACATGAGGGATCCTTGGTGCTCTCTGAGCTTGCTTGTTTCTTGCAGACTTGATGATGTTACCTAGTTTGGATAATGAAACGTCTGCAAGAAAAAAAGCAAATTCAGAGAGCACCAAGGTTCTCATATATACACTTAGGTATAATCTACTCAGCAGACTAGATGCTAGTAGCAGATTGGATCCCTCTTCTGTCTGCATCCTTCCCATGTACTGTATATCTGGAACACATTTGGGAAAAGCTCCCAGGTAAGAAAACAGAAAATCTGTTATGGGTACAGATTGAGGCTCCTAGTGAACCCTCGTGGGAAGTGCATTTGTACTTCATAGGAAGCCAGAATTTCAGAATTCTTGCTTACAGAGGAGGAAGTGAAACTACTACTGCACATTGTTCAAATTGCAGTCATTCATTCCTGTTATGAAGCAACATAGTTAATGAATTCTGGACAGCAGTAAGTCATAGTTTTTTTTCTTGTGACATAGGAACTGGGGATTCTGGTCTGCGAAAACATTTATAGAACTTATGACAAACAGTAGTCTTTGTAATTTCAGCTCCTTAAGAAAATACAATGCAGCATAATTTAATCATATTTTTGGGATTACCCTTAATATATATCTGCATGTTTTTTAAATAAATACTGCAACGTTTCAAAGAAATATAATCTATCCATAGATGCACCAATGTTGTCTTTAGCTACAGGTAGTATTGCTTCATTTTTCAAAGAATAACTTTTGCCATTTATTGCAGTTCAAATGACATCAATTTCTTAGGAAAGCCATGATATTTATGCATGCTGTAATGACAGTTAATACCATAATCTTACTATAAAATTATAGCAAATACAGAACCTTCCACTGACTACATTCTACCCTAACAAATAATTTCAGCTGCAGGGCCTGGTCCTCAAAATAATTTATGTAATATTTACACGTCTGGATTTCAAAGTCTCTTCTTAAGAAACTACCCCGTGGAAAAATTCTTAAATATCCTGGTACAAAACTATGAACAGCTATAAACAAGGAAAAACAATAATCTATGGGACCTGTAAGCTCTTGTTCATTTAAAGAAAAATCACTTAGATCTCAGCATGCATATTTATTGTCCTGGTTGTTAGGTTTTCTAGTACTATAGCTCTAAGTCCAATATTCAGTAGAAAGATTTACAAAACTCAGTCTTTTAAATTCAAGAACATGAAAAAGATGCATCTTCAATTCCAGTATATTTCTGTTTTTTAGGAGAACATTCAAAAATAAGCCTCAACACTAGAAATGTACTTATTGAGTGTACAGCCACAGATCTTACCAAGGTAAATACCCTTGACCAGCGAAGTGTTGAGCAAAGTTAATCTTGATCTACAAATAAAATAATATGTCCCTTTGAAACTGACCTTAACTGCTGATAAGTATTTGTTTTTAGAAATGTGACTTGCTTCAAAGTGAATATAAGGAGTAAGTTTGATGCTTTATAAAAGGATTTCAAAATATTGGATCATAGCAATCAATTGTTGGGGTTGTTTTATGTCTCTAGAACTTAAAGTGGATATAAATGTATATAATGTAATGAACTGCTCAGAGTTTGGATCTTTTGTCAGCTTCATAGACGTGCACACATTTCATTTGTTAATTGGTTTAGTTAGTAATTTAGTTACCTGGCTTTTCATGACATTTTTGGAAAACTAGTAAAGTTTTTAAAGATTTCTTATGAACTTATATTGTAATTTTATATTTAAAACATTCATTAATTTAATAAAATTACTTATATGATAGTATTTAATAATTAAATACTTTAAGAAATAGGTATGCTTTCTGTCTTTCAGGCAAAAATTGTACTCGATATCCTGGTTACAATGTTTAGTGAATATTGCAATAAGCCATTCACGTGAGTTAGTCTGACTTTTCCTTTTATAAGTGTATGCATGTGTGTTGTAGCCTGTGCTTTAGTTGTGTGTTTTTACTCTCTTTAAGGGCTGAAACAGTAGAAGTAACTTATCCTAATGGAAAAAGCTACATCTTTCCAGTGAGTATTATAAAACCTAAGATAGGAATTTTTATATATTTAAGAACTGGAACATTTTAATGGGAGTTAAGACTTTTGGAAAGGAAAGTCAGTGTATGTAATTTTTTTTCAGGTATTTTGTCTTCTGAAAGTAATTCTGGATATTTGTCTTTATTCTCTCCTTTCAGTTTATTTCAAATTCCAAATATTTTCAATTTGAAAATTTTTGTTGATATCTATTGTTTTGATATCTTTCCCACCCACTAGAAGTCATTTAATGAAGAGCTACATTTCCTACTACATGCCATTTTATAAATGCATCTAGCATATACTGGTAATATTTATGTTTTCAAAGGTTCAAAAGGTTTGCTTATGTCTAATCTATGTATACATTCTGTAAGAGTTTTTTTATCTATATGATGTTAAATAATTACAATCCAAAGCTTAGTTGAAATCTCAGATTTCTTATGTTCTAGTTATATATAAGGAAGCAAACATTTTTCCATCTCAGAGAACCTCTAACAGAGATATTCTTCTCATCTTTTGGAGAAGAAGACCTTCCTGAAAAAAAGACAGAGTGGAAAAACAGAACACTATGGATCTTGTCATATATTGAAAGAAAAATATAATTCTTAGCTAATGCAAAATATATAACATATAATATACCAACAAAATAGAGGCTGCACATATTTTCAGTATTCCAGAGCATGAGTAACTCGGGTACCACTCCAATCTCTGCCTGGCAATGCATACTGGAGAAGCTTTTAAATCCTGGGGTAGTTCATATTCATGTATAACTATTTATTTTATGCATATCTGATGCTAATATTGTGCTAAATGTTGTTCATATGATGGATGGTTATGAAAAGTATTGCTAGCATATGTTTAGTCAGGAAGATTGATTACATTGTTTAATAATGATTAATAACTGATACTAATATTTTAAAATAGTAAAACTCTGATTATCAATACCTTGTTGAAAACTTCAGACTGTTTATTATGGAAGCAAGTCTGTGATATTAGAGAAATGACTCGTGTTAACATCTTTTTTAGGAGCTGTCCTACCGTCGTGAAAAAATAAAACCTGAAATAATTAATAAGAAGATAGGAATTAGGTATGTTCTTTTTCTTCAAAAAATGCACATAGAATGCTATTTACAGCAACTGTGATAAGATTTTTGTGTGATTGGTTCTAACCAGTGGTCATTTTTATAAGAGAAGACAAGACTGGTCATAATTCATTAAAAGTATATTATTTAACCAGATTTCTTGATTTTTTCTACAAACTGTAATACTATTAAATCACAACTTAGCATGTTAGCTTGTAAAGTAGTCTTTAGATTTGAGATCCTAGCTTGAATAGAATACTGTGAGCATGCTTAGGGTATAACTGGCTTTGGTTGTGCATGTGGCATACTGATCAAACTGAACTGTTCGGTATTTTTCTTACCATGAGCAGAGAATGCTGCTTATGGCATAGGTACAATTTAGGTTTGTGACCTAATCTATAACTTATCTATTAAAAAAAATTTCTGATGAAGCTGGCTTGCCAAAAGCTTGATGGATTGCAGAGGCCCATCAGTGAGGCCCATCTGGCAATGATCTCGGCGTATAGAAGATTGCAGCTAGAACTGTAAGGCAGATAAATGGTAAACAGCATGAATGAAATGAAAAAAGATTGATACATTGTGTATCTGAGAATGTGAGCAAAAAATATATATATAGATTGTCTGATTTTATAGAATTCAGTTGACAGATACTTTAATGCAATCAAAAATATAAGTTTAAGCATGAATAGAATGGTAGCATATCCCAGAAAGCATTAATTGGCATCTAGGAGTATTGTGAGTAGTATATAAACTTGGAAACTGATTGGTTAATGATAGTTGTATGTTATACTCCACTAAATGGTGAAAAGGAAAGAACCAGGCTTTTGAGAAAAATTGCACAATATTCTGAAAGGATGTGATTCTAGGAACAAAGTGATTAAATTAGATGACATGAATGACTATGTGTGACTGAAACAAGAGATCTAAATGAATGTTGGGACACTTGGTGAGTATTTATTTAGAAAAGATCCATTTTGAATTTAAACATTTTATTCATTTGTACACATGGCAAGGGAAAGAATTTAAATTTAAATGCATGATTGGTTTGATTATTTCTAATACAATATAAAGAGGATTAGTGAGAGATAAAAGGTGTATATAAAATCTAGCATAGGAAAAACTATTTTCTTTTAATGCCAAGAGGGAATCCTGAAGGGGAAAAAATGGTTGAAAGGGAAGAAAAAGTGAAACTTTTGAAAGTAAAAATAGAACAATTACTGAAGAGAAAATATGAAAGAGAAAGTATGAGTTCTCTGTCAAAATAAATGAGAAGATAGGTTAACAAGAAAAGGAATTTTGTTAGAATATATAAACGTATTAATGTAAACGTATAAATGTAAATATAAGAATTGTAGCAGACCACAAGTTGTCACAAATCTTTTGCTAGTAAGAGCTAATAGGCTTTTAAGGGTTCATTAGCCCAGGATATTTGAGAGTTTAGTTCAAATTAACAAGGATGGCAGGGCCCTTAAATTGTGCAGAGATATAAAAACGATAGCACACAAACAAAAATTAAATCTGGTGCCATTCCAATTAGATAATTGTCTAGTTTTTGCCAAATTACAGTCTTTAATCAGATTTTCCTTCTGATTTCAATTTCCCTAGATGTGCTTTTTTGTTTTTCTGGAAGTTCCAAAGTTCAATTTGGAGTTAAAAGAGAATGATCTCAGTTTTCTCCCCTTCCTGGCACACAGCTTCTTGATCTTCTCCCATCCTCTGGAGATCTGCTTGCTGTCTTGTAAAAGCACAAAGTCTCTTCCTTTTAAAGAGGGAGAGATGTGAGATTTCACTTTTTATGTGATAAAGACCAGGCCTCATTCTTAGTCTGTTGGAACTAGTTGCTGCGAGGGAGTGTAGGCAAGGCTTTCCAACCTGTCCATTCACTAGAACAGGGGTAGGCAACCTTGGCTCTTTTCTGACTCGTGGACTTCAACTCCCGGAACTGGCTCAGGAATTCTGGGAGTTGAAGTCCACGAGTTAGAAAAGAGCCAAGGTTGCCTACCCCTGCACTAGAATGTGATAAAATGAATAGGCCTGAATTACGGAATAGTTTTAAATGTATATTATAAAGGTTAGTTGTTGGATAGGCTGAATATGATAAAATGTGCTGGAAGTAAAGCATACATCAAAGTAGTGCTCTAATAGTGATTTCTTGTTGAAATTCTTTGGCAATGTTTTCTTCTGTCTTTTTTTTAATCAGCTGTTTTCATTTACAACATGGCTTTTTTTTTAACCTTTGTTTGCTTTTTTTATTTTGGAATATATATGTTTGCCTCATTTTTGACAGTAACACAGATTTAAGTACAGAGTTTTTCAGGTTCTCTGTTTATCAGATCTAATCCAGTAAACCTATTCTTTATCTTTATCACATATTTATTTACTGATCGATTGAATTTATAGTCAGAGATCAAAAGAAAACATAAACATAAATCATTGCGGCTTAAACATTCAAACCCAGCATTTTCTGGCAGCAGTCATAACTGAGCATAATCTGAAAACCTTCATAGGAGTTTTGATAGATTAATCTGTTGCTAGAAAGTGTTTAATCTATATTTCAGGCCAATTAAATGAAGCAGAGGAAAATATTAACTCAGTGCCAAATATGAGACAATTGAAATCTCAGCAAGATTGCAAAACTGTCTCAATGGCTTCATCTAACCATGGACAGAAAGACCTGGGTATGGAATGTTACTGAGTTCCAATACCTCTGAGAATTAGATGTTAAATTCATTAATGTAAATCCTCCTGTATGTAAAATGGAAAGAAAGTACACTATCATCCTGTATGTAAAATGGAAAGAAAGTATACTATCAATGGCTCCTTAACATAATTAAATCTTCATTCTGTAGTCCAGGTCTAACTTCTCAATGAAGATAAACTGGACCAAGCATTCATCCCCCGAAGTAGTTGTAGTAGCATTTCAAGCAACTAATTCTTATGTGAACCTTATAGAAATATATCTTCATTAATAAAATCCACATGGTATAGATTGCTTATAAAATTGCTTATAAAACTAGTATTTCTTTGTAGATGAAAAGTTGTGCACTATACAGCAAAAGCTTTAGCATCTTGAATTGAAACAATTTAATGGCTACAGTGTCAGAATAATCATTAAAAACTAATGGAGTTCAGTATAGATTGGAAGCCTTTCAAACAAGCATTTTAATTTCTTATACCTCCTCTCCTTAATGTGCATTCAAAGAGCTATTAAAAGATAGTTTTTCAACAGAACATTTGGAGAAAATTTATCTGAATGCTATTCTATTCTATACACAGCACTTAGGTTGTTCCAAGGATTGGTGATAGTTTTCCTTTTTTCCTGGCTTTAATCTTATGTACTTTGGTTTATTCTAAGATGCTTGGACCCTTTGGGAATTGAGTGGAATAGAAATAAATAAAGCATTATAAATATTTAATAAATCATAAATCACCGTCAGCCAAAGTGATCTATATATGTGGCTGCCAGTTTCTTCCATAAACTCTCTTTAGGGATGGAATGAATAATTGCCTAGAGAATTCTTCTTTGGCAGCTGGAGTATTTTCCTGCCAGAAGATTTAAAATGTTACATTGCTCAAAAGTTGATTGATCTGATTTAAAGCTGTCTTGCTCCTTAGCAAGCATATTCACTTGGATCATTTAGTCAACACATTTATTATAAAGGAATTTGGCAGAGAGAATTTATTGTTAATATTTAACAAGCTAATTTATTGTAAATTAACCAGATTGGTCTACCCTCTTTTTTGTAAATATTAAAATAGTTATAGATTGACTTCGTTCATAGAGAATCTTTGCGGGAATTTTTGACAAATTTTGAATGAAGTCAACTAAATTCCTAAAGGGGTATACCATATGATTTAAAGAATAAATTTTATCAAGAAGATTTTAAGGACTAAGACAACCAGTTGTTCCACTTGATATGCTTTTAAAAGAACCTTTTTTTGCAGTAAAATTTTTATTTTATTCACTATTAAAATATAAACTCAAAAAAAGAAAAAAATACAAGAACAGAGCAAAACTAAACAAGACATTAAAAAAAAAGAATGTAGGAAAAAAATAAGGGGGGGGACACATTCACATAGATTGTCCTGCCTAGTTGAATACTGATAAATATATTTCAAATATAATAGTTTCCTCACTTGCAACCCAACTAATTTGACCTGACATCTGTCTAATATATATATAAAAACTTCAAAGCCCTCTGTTAGCAATATATTATTGTATATCACAGAAAGTCAACAGTGGCTTCTAATCTATCGTAAACCACTACAATTGTTGTCTATGGAGATTCTCAGTTATCCAGGTCATAGTTATCCCAAAGAGGCAACTGGACTTTCTTGTTTTTCTTTGAAGACGTTTCACTTCTTATCCAAGAAGCTTCTTCAGCTATGACTGGATGGTGGGGAATGGAAAGATTTATACTCCTGCAGACAGCGGTTCATTTGCATTCTTTTAGCAAGTCGTTAAAGCTACTAGGAGGCTAATCTGTGTCTTCAGGATCACCTGAGTAATGCAAATGGGTGTGGAGCCTTCCTGGAACTGTTGAAAGGATTGTGTTGTAGACTGAAGATAGATGATGTCGGATCCCTCCCCCTCTGTTGAGAAAGGGCTGTTCAGTTTTAACATAGACGTCCTCTGACCCATCTTTCAAACCAGTGCTCTTCTCTGTCCAAAATGTGGACTTTGCTATCTTCGAAAGAGTGGCCTTTGTCCTTTCTATCTGCATTTAAACGTCTTCAAAGATAAACATGGAAGTCCAGTTGACTCATGAAAAAACATCTTTAGGACACCACAATTGTTATTTCTGGTCCATCTAGAACAGTGGTTCTCAACCTTTTTAATGCCGCGACCCCCAACCGGTTGTAAGTCGAGGACTACTCAACCGGTCGTAAGTCGAGGACTACTCAACTGGTGCAGCATTGTTTGCAGAATGGGACTTTTGGCAGGCTCAGCAGGGCAGAGACAGCCTGGACAATTCCTATTGGCTTTTGAAAGCCAATAGAATTAGACTCTATTCAAGAGAGTATTCTATTGGCTTTCAGAAGCCAATAGAATAAAAGGAAGTAGCACAGCTAAGGAAAAGGGGGGGAAATGGGGGACTGTGTTGTTTGGCGACCCCTGTGAAATGGTCGTTTGACCCCAAATGGGGTCCCGACCCACAGGTTGAGAACCACTGATCTAGAATCAAATATCCTCATTTGATTCTTAATAATAAAATTTTAATTTTAACCGGGATCTTTCCCTGGATCTCATTCCTTAAAATTATAAGTCTCTGTTGTAGATATCTCTACAGCATTTGTTGTTCAAAAAAACCTTTTCCAGTTGGACATAATAAGTCCATTCCATTCCCAAATCTCTTTCTGTCTTCCTAAGAAAGTCCACTTCATCACTCATTAGTTCTGTCAACTCTAAGTCTTTAAAATCTATGCCCCTTTCAACCTTTTCCAACAAGCCTGCAGTTTTCAAGGCAAACATCTTGTCCTTCAAATCCACCAGCAACACATTAAATTCCAATCTGTCCTATTGTGAATCTGTTTAGATGTTATTGAGTATCATCTTTGGGTTAATTTAGAACTGTTGTTATTTTATCAAACTTTTTATTTAAATTTTCAATTTGAACTTGTAAGTTGAAAAGAATTTTTTTCTCGACGGCTTCCCAAAGGGTATTATCTTTAAGATGTAAAAGAGAATACCTTGGAAGATCTACAGGATGAAGAGCTAAAACAAACCTCATATGATGCAGAAATATTAGAATATAAAGAAATTGGTAAAATTCTGGAAAATTTAAAAAAATGTCGATTTTAAGATGCAGATAGCAGTTAAAGTAGAAATAACCCAAGAGTGTGATCTGGATAATGACTCCTTACAGTCATGCAATCTGTCATTTACAAAAGAGAGTGCTAAAGCCTCAAAGAACTCTTTCAGATCCATAAAGAATAAGTGAAGAGATATAAATCCTATGAAACATCTGAATAAATGAAAAATCAAGATTGTTAGAAACAAAAGGAAGGAGTACAAAGCAAGTTTGTTGATCAAAATTAAAATAAGATCTGCTTCTATAAAACTCTGGGAATCCTTTATGTACTTTTTGTTAGCAGTAGGACTAAAATATTAATGATTTATTGATTTGCATATGGATAAGGATGGGTTGTGAAAAGAAGAGATACTGAAATGTAATCTTATAGACAATGAAAAATCACTAAGTTTGTATTTGTTAGGATGAATAGTGGAGATGACTTCTTTAAATATTTCTTTTCTCTTATTTCCCCTCCTTTTTTCTTTTTGTCTCTTGCACTTTCTATTCTCTCTTTTTTCTGGGTTGAATCTATATTATCTTCTATTGTATTATTTTCTATCTTCTTTTAAAAAAACAATTACTTTTAAAAACTCAACTTCTAGGACATATTTACATAGTTTGGATTAATAGAAAAACCAAATCATTTATGCATCTGTTGGTGATTTTCTATTAGCTCTATATTTAAGGTATAACTATACTGTAAATGTTAACTTGATTGGGAAGTGGAGACCACTTTGTATACACTGAAAATGCCAAGGTTTGAAGGTAATAGGACAGTATATTTTTAATTAAAACATCTAACAAACATATTCCTTGCTCAGCTTCATCAGGATTTGTATTATATCTCTAATAACATTTATTTCATATCCAGGCTTGATTTATGAGGGTACCTAGCTATGTTGGATTATACTGCTTGAAAGTTACTAATGAAAGTACATAATTTTTTCAAAGCATTCTTTAAAAATCACTTTTGTGTTTTGTTTTAGTGAGACACCATCAAGCCTAGCAAAGCTGCTTACTAGAATGTGTTTGAAGTCGCACGTCATAGGGAATGGGAACAATATAGAGGTTGAAATCCCACCTACGAGAGCTGATATTATCCATGCATGTGATATCATAGAAGATGCAGCAATAGCGTATGGCTATAATAACATTCAGATGACTATTCCAAAAACGTACACCATAGCTAATCAAGTAAGATTGCACCCTTAAAGTAAACAGTCTGTATTGGCAATTAAAAGGCTAGAGGTATGCCAGAAGAGTTTGTAGAAGAAAACTGTGTCTAAGAATTAAAACATTTTCTGTCCTGTCTTGAAGCAAGGGGAGTTTACTATAGCAAGGATACAAAACAGATGCCTAACTGATCTGAGAAATTCAAAAGACCTGCAATGGATGGGCTTCCAGAAAGGCAAGGTTTAAACCTGGGGGCCATATATTCAATCTCTAATTGGGAACTGCATTTCCTCTGCAGAAACCAGATGTAACTGTTTGGTGTTATTCTGTTCTTTTCTTTTTGAAAAAGGGTAAACTAACAGTGATTTCCATAAATTTGTGATATTCATTGAGCCAAAAGAATTTTTATTTTCTCTTCCAGTTTCCACTCAATAAACTCACAGAACTTCTGAGGCAAGATTTGGCAGCAGCAGGATTTACTGAAGCCCTCACTTTTGCTCTGGTATGTGTGTAATAGATTCTGTGTCTAAAAGTAAGATTTCAGTAGAGGGTACTGCATCTTAAAAAAAGATAGGCTGCAGTAGCACTCCACAATTGTGAAGCTTTGATTTCTTATTATCTCTAGTATACACTTCATATATGATGCTACACTAATAGTAAAATGTGATTGTTGTGGTGATTTATTTTGTCTTCTCTAATTAGAGACACAAGAAGGAAACATAATAATGTTCCTATTTTATGAAGAATGTTGTTGATAAAGGAGCAAGCTAGCTTCAGCATGTCAAAGAATGGGAGTTAACTTTTCTTGCACTATTTTCAACATCTGAAAATTACAACTATAGTGACTGTTGAATTGTCACCTTTATAGAGAAAAGAATAGGTTTCAAACCAACTTCAACATCTTTATTTGTAATGCACATACTAATATGTGTGTCAGCAGGCACCAGTAGATTAAAGCAGGGATCTCCAACCTTTTGGGCACCAGGGACCAGTTCCGTGGAGAGAGGTTTTTTCCACGGACCAGAGAGTGCGTGGTTTTGTGTGTTGCCTGCATCTCACGGATGGGGCTTTGCTTGTTTGTGCAGACTGGCTGCTGGCATGCTGTGGACCGGTACTGGGCCACATACAGGGGTTGGGGACTCCTGGATTAAAGGATTCACTAGCTGAGTATTCAGAATGATGAAAGCCTCTTTGCAAGAGCTAGCAGCCTCATCTGTTCTGAACAAAGTATATGACTTTTTTGAAGAAACTTCAAGAAGACTATAGTAATAAACTGCTCGGTTTCAATTAAGTGTCAGCACTGAAACAGCCACAGTTGCCCTGATAGACTTCTCAGTGTTTATTAACATTAACATACTTCCAGATAATTCATCTGCAATAAGAAATGGAAAATAAAGTTTTACAACTCCTTGCATTAGTTATTTTGCAGCATGTGGTGTGTATATAACACATCTCTCTTCAACTTATTAAAGCCTATCGTTTTACATGATGGCTGAGTTGTTTTATAAGTTGATCCTAGCAGTCTCTGC